>NC_134160.1:3377407-3684444 GCF_033958435.1 Carettochelys insculpta
TAAACAATGGTAGTAATTCTTCGCATATGTATCTTTCTATGTTTAAAAACATTCAGAGTTAGCCTGTCTGATTTTCCAGGAGACAAGTCAGCATTATTCCCTTTGTACATATGAAGATTCTCAAAACAACTGAAATGACTTGTCCACATGGGGATAAAGTTAAGCTTTTTTTTTTTTTTCCTGAGTTCCTTATACTTTTTCCACCAGAACACCTTATCTATGGGCAGCAATATTTTGTGTGCAAAGTTTAGTTTACTGAGTCATCACAGAGCCCTTCCTTTAGCAGTATTTCTCTCTGCCCCTACAATTGGTGCAGCAGGATTCTGGCTGTTCTCTTCTAATTGGAGGTTATTCCACCTGAGCAGCGGGTGTGAGGTGGGAACAAAGCATACAAACCAAGCGTACTGCAAGCTAAGCATACATCTCTGTAATTTTTTCATTACTTGTATTTCCTGGAAGCAATGCTGTGTTTCTTCTTTTCCCCACTCCTTTCAAAAGGGGACGGAAAAGAAAAATACTTACAATATGTTGTCCCAGTTTGCTGTACTCCATGAATGCTGATTTTGCCCCCTTCCTCCCGGCCCCCAATGTGTGAGAATAGCAGGGACATCACACACGTGCCTTTCCCATTATTAAAACTAATACCCAGCAGGGATCGTAGCACTAAAATCACTCCCCGCCCACTTTCACTGACTTGCAGCCGGCTGTGGACAGATGGAGCTGATTTAAAGCCGTAATAAACTCAAGAAGAGAGAGACGGCTGGACTTTTCCAAAGCCCAGTCACTGGCCATGGGAGGCAAAATTCCGTCATGCTTCCCATTGGTATAACAAATCGATTCTCAATGGCTAGTTGCAGTGCAAGTGCTTCAGTGCAGGGCATCCTCAGCACATATGGAATGTGTTTGTTGTGAACTGGGAAGGAGAGTTGTTCTGGGTTTTTTCTTGTGCTCAGCTGAAAAGTTGTTTAAATTTAATAAAAAGTTTGACTTGAGAGAGTTTGGCCTCTAACTAAAGCAATCTGTGGGTGTTTTCTCGTTCAGGTATCACACGTGAGGAGGCAGTGGAGCTCCTAAAGAAATGTCTAGAAGAGGTGAGTTGCCAGAGACTTGGGCCTGTGTGATCCTGAGAAAGGAATGTTTGTTTGCTCAGATTTGCTGGTATTTTTCCTGTTCCTCTGTCACATTTTTCCTGCCTTTGCCAGAAGGGGTAATAAATATACATTGGCCAGATGTGGAACCAGCTACTGAGGAAAAGGATTTGTGGGTACTTACATTGTCTTAGCGTGGTTCATGTCCTCAAGAATGTAAACGTTAAGCCTAATTGCTTTTTTTTTTTTTCTACTATTGCTCCTTCCATATTTAACGTAACATTGATGTAGACAGCTCTTGACTTTGTTTTCTTATGTTATTTCTGCCTAAAATGTTTTTGTCCTTCTGGTACTTATCCCTTGCTTGTGGTAAGTTTATTTTTCTATTACACATTTTTAAACTGCTTTCTCCCCTTGGTTTGTAAGTTGAATAGCCAAGTCAGATAATATCTTGACCTCATACATTGAAGCAGCTGATTTCCAACTATAGCAAAAATATCCTTTTCACACTGGAAATCTTTATAAGAACAGTACTCTGTGTCATTGTCTCTTGGAGGTTAAAGTGGTGAACTGGTTTTACTGGGGAGAAGTCTGCTGCAAAAGGTCTTACAAGCTTTTTTGTTTATGATTAAGGTTTTTGGTAGATTATTGACTTTACTGTCAACTACAGTATGTCATAGTTTGGAAAGTACTTTACTTTGTTTGGTGGGTGCTGCCCAGCCCTGTCCTGAGAGGTTGTGTTGCTCTCCACCCATTACATGTCTCTTGCATCTAGTGAGTTGAAAGGATGGTCTGGCATGATAGCTTAGTAGCTAAATAAGCACACAGTAGCTTTGCTGTTGTCATGTGCTGCTAAGCTCATAGTTCTGGTATGCAACAAAAACTCCTCTACTATGTTCAACTAAATTGCTTAACTTTGGGTGCATCAGAAATGTGCATAAATGTAGGATCCTATCTTGAATACACTTTGAGAACTGTAGGACCAGTTCTTATAGAAGTCAGCATACAAGCGTACTGCTTGTAAACTAAGAACGGGCTTGGAGAATCATTTAAAACAAAGAGTAATATATTACCAAAGTGCTACTTGAAGAAGGACCTGCTGACGTTTTACTTCCATGTCTTGTCTCTACTGCATGGTGGATTGAGTCTGTAGCAGTTGATCCATTGGCTGTGGATTTATTGCGTCCACTTAGATGCGATAAATCTGTCCGCATGTGCTCTTGCATAGACTCTGATACCTCCACCAGGGTGTGAAGAGTACCCTGGGGTTGGCAGCAGCACAGCCTCTGCTGATCTTAGTGCACAGAAGATGCTGCATTAAGTATGGCAACTTCGGCTATGCAAATAGATTAAGTCAGCAGTGGGGGTTAGTGTAGACAAGGCCTCAGTCACTGAACTCAGGAATCAAACTAGTGTTTGTGTTTAACACGGTGCCCCCAGCTATCACTACTACTAAAAAAATGAAAACCAAATATGTCACAGCTGCTCACAATATTGTTGCATCCTCAGTAATCCGTGCACCAAAATTCCAAACGTACAAATAAGCTACAAAAGAAGATATGACAGCAGGACCTCTTTACTCAGTATAGTTCATCCTGATACGAGGAACAAACAATAGCCTGCTTATTTTATATAATCAAGGCCTCTTGCTCTCAGGTAAGACAAGAAGTGGAATTATCCTCTATGTATCAAAGTGAGCTTCCGTTATGAGCTCATGAGTACAAACAGCGTCTTACCCTAAAGGTGATGTCAGCATTTGCCTAAGAAAGGGTCTAACTTTAACTCCTGTGAGGTGGTTGTAAGGCGGGGAAGTTTACACATGTCAGTACATCACAAGCAAATGAGCTCAGACCCCTCTCAAATGTTTGCCTGCTGCATCTAAGTATAATGGTAGAAAATGATTGTCATCTTCTCCACTTTCACTTGAATGAAGAATCTTGTTAGAGAATGCAGATAATTCACACTGAAATAACAAGCACTGTGGGAGAGGGAACCCATGCTGCCAGCCTCTCCTGCATGATTGATTGAAATTTATATCCCAAGCAGCGTGTACAGTGGGGACCTGTTAAATACTAAGCCCTGGCACACAGTCAAGCTAATTTTTCGACATAGTTGTTTTCTTGTTAGGTACTAGTTTAAGACAAATTCCTTTAAGATGTAGCTCGAGATAAATTTGGGCATGTCAACTTCATTCTCTTATCGAGTCTAACACATTACATCTCTAGGTGTGCAGCCTCTTTATTCAGTTCACAAGTCCTGCTTCATATTTGTTGAAAAGGAGTTTTGGGTAAATATGAAAACTCGAAGAGCAGAACAAAATATGTTTGTGTATTAAAGTTAGTCCGCTTACAAAATTGCTGCTTGTGGCTTTTTTCCACTTGAAAAATCCATGTAATTCTTTAAGGTGACTATTCAAATCCTTTCATTTCTATTTAATTTCCAAACTGACTTCCCCCAGAGAACATAGGCAAGATATCCAGAATATGAAAGGCATTTCTTAGTTTTGGTGTCTAGAGATGTCAAAGAAACAAATTAAAAGCAGGACAGAAATTGAACAGGAGAAACTTTTGCTTTTAAGACATGTAACAGTATCTCTGTCAAAGACAAGAAATGTTTTTCATTTCAGCTTTGAACAAATCTTTCCCCTCTCTCTGTTGAACAGCTTCAGAAACGCTTCATCCTGAACCTGCCTTCTTTCAGCGTCCGGTTTATTGATAAAGATGGCATCCATGAAGTGGACAACATACCCCTTCCGAAAGTGTCATCCTAATCCCTGAGATCTGTCCTGAACAGTGTTTTGGTTCATTTTTGGTTTTTTTTCTACTCCTTTGGCTTACACCATTAACGTACTGAACTTGGGGTTTTTTCTAGTCCTTTGACGTACACAATTAATGTACTGCACATGGAGACTTCAAATAAAGATTGACATTGGCTGTGTCAGTCTTATCACTTTATTCCATTAATCCCTTTCTCCCAGAGTAAATTAAGCTGTCATCACTGAGCCGATGGAATTCTGGAATTGCCAATTCATGGCTGCAAATTACAACTTCCTTGCTTGCTGTTCTGCCCTTTGATCAGTAAGTCTCTGTGCCGTCTCTGCTAGTTTGTTTTGTTGTTCCCAATCTTTGCCCTTTTAAATATTTATTGGGATACTGATTTTCCCTTTCAATAGTTAAGTATCTATCTTCCATGCTCTTAGTATGCAGTGCAGTCCAGCAAGCAGCTGGTGTAAAGTTTCACTTGTAGCTCTCCTATAAATTAAGTTAACTTTGTTTAATACAAGAACTTCTCCAGTTTTGTTTTACAGTAAAGGGTTCAACTGTCAAAATATCTTAATATCCTTCTCTTCATCTCTTAGTTTTTGTTATGTAGACCAAGTTGAAGTTGAACGAAAGGGCTTTTTGGGAAAGAGAATATGTAGGAGTAGAAAATTAATATAGGTAGAAACTAACTCAGTGGTTGGGGAAGAAATCCAGCTTCTGGAAAGTATTGTTTTGCTTTCCAGTTGGCTCTTAGCCACCCTAAATATAACAGTAGAATATTTTGGGATGAATCATGTGAATTAGGAGAGCACCACAAATCAGCATGTTCAAAAGAATGTGTGCTAAGATGCATCCATTTTTAACACTTGTTTTGAAATGGGCTTAACTACAATGTGCTCAGTAGGAAACTTAAATATTACTTGTGCCTCTCATGGATCTTCTCTGAGCTATTTCATGCTAGGTAAAAGGGGCCTTTTCCTTTCTTGAAAACAATCACTAATCTGTCTAGGGTTTAGATGGTGCTTCCATTATAATTATTCTCCACCCCCGCCCCCCCTGCTTACCTGTCATATAACCCCTTCAAATAATTGCCATGTAGTGGCTGATATCTGTTTAATCTTGGCCTGGAATTGAACTTTTTTTAAAGGCTCATACATGTGTCAAAACTTGGTTACCTGAATCTGGGACGGATGCACTTTTCCTCTTTTTCACGTTTTGTTCAGATGCTTGTTTTGGACTCTGATGATTAAATATTTGATTAGAATCTTCAGATTGTACATGTGTGAGGTACTTTTCTGATCAGGAAAAAAAAGGTGGGCATGAGAAAAATTGTTTCTGGTGGATAGTGTTTTTCACATGGTCTAGTGCCCGAGTGCAGGTACTTGATCCTTCTCACTGAAGGAACATGTGTGTTTGAACTAGGCACTCTTAGCTTGCAAAGCATTCTCGATCTCCTACAGAAGTTCCTTTGATGGACATATTTGTATTTGCAGTATTACCAAAAGGCTCCTCCTGAGACTTGAGCTTTATCGTGGGTGCTATTATACAGATGGTTTGGGTCAAGTCTGACTCTGGCAGTACTCCCATTGGCTTTAGGGACTAGGTTTTCACACTGGGGAAGGGATTCAAATAGTTCGGACTAAACAGGCAGCAAAATAATATTAAATCCCCATCTCAAATATGGAAAACTTGAGACTGGCACAAGGTCATACAGAAAATCTGTGGCAGAGCTGGGCTCCAGTCCAGTGCCTTAGCAAGGAAATAATTTTTCCTTTCCAAGCCACCCTTAGTTATATTTACTACTGACTTCTTGTCCTGTCAGACTTTGCAGGTTTGTATTTATTTATCAGCTCTTTGTTATTATAGTTGTGGCAGCAGTGACTTTTAGTTTTAAGCCAGTTCTCAGATCTGTCTGAAATAATCTTGGGCTGGACTAAATTCGGAATTTTTAAAAACGTTTCAGATTTTGTACATTGTGAAGTCTTGTTTCTTTAACAGAATTATTTTCCTCTTGGCAGGTCACATTTAACCTGATCATAGGAACCTTAACTTGGAATGTCCTGACTCTTTGGTGATTGAAATCTCACCCTTCCTGTGTTGCATTAATGTCTTTTTTAGCTTTTAGTAAGCAGTATCTCTAATTTATTTTACCACCGATCTTGAATGTTTTTGCATGTTTCCTGTTTGTTTTAGAGGATGACATTACAGATTGGCTGAGTGGTATGATGTTTTCTTCACTGCATATCAAATAGAAAAAGTGTCTCTCTATCCCCTGATTGGAAGCTCACTGTTTCAATAGACACCAAACTATGGGTGTGGTCATAGTGCTATAAAAGCCCTGTTGTGTCTTCACAAAGGATCTGTCTTGAGTTTTTTATTATTGGCACCCATCTGCATTCAGGTGATTAATAAACATAAAATAATTATTCCATTCCAAACACCCTTGGTGGAGTCAGGTTGAAGTGGAACATATGTTTTGCCTGAGGGCAGGGACCAAGCTTTGAATCCCCACTGACTGAGGGATACAAGGGGTTGCATCAAGAGCCAACAGAGCAGCAACTTCCAGGAATACATAAATATGGACTTCCATTACTCACAGAGCAATTGAACAAAGAAGCTGCAGAAATTTTTAAAATGCTCTTTAATGAGGCACCTCATCTTTCTTGAGCATCTTACTTTTATATTTTATAAGAACTCTTATTTTGAGTGAGAGTCATACTTGTGGATATTTTTCCTACAGTGATGTAGCATTTAATAAGTCATTGCCACCTAACTGAAAGCCAGCCCTAATGTTTAATTCCTAGAAGCAAGCCTTTTCCTACCTCTCATTGAACAAACCCTGTGTTCGTGTCCCGAGGAGAATTGCACCATGTACATACAAGCAGCTGCTTTTTCCTACCCTTACTTCCAGTTTCCATATGTATGACTTGATTTAAAAAAACAAATTTAAATTTGTCCTTTCGTTATAAAAACATGAGCATCCCAGGGTCTGTTTAAAGACATGCTGGTTTGTTCTTAGATTCATATGAATGCTGCAGCTGTAAAGCTCTTGATGGTCTTAGTGAATTTCCAGTTGCAAATGGATCGGTAATGCTTTGAAATAGGGTGGATGGAAGGCAAATATTTCTCACTCCAGTTGTTTGCTGAAAGGGAGGGGAACAGAGGGAGAAAATCTTTTGCATGTAGGTACTGTGCATCAACTATAGGTCCAAAGCCCTTGAATCTTCATTTATAAAAAAAAATCCTAGATACTAAACTTTAGAAATCCTGTAGTGAGATCTGGATATAACCTCACAGCTCTAATTTTCATCAGTTCTATTTTTGAAGGCATTAAACTACTACAGAATAAAATGCTTTCCATTTTAAAAAATAAAAACTTGAGGTAAAGAAAATTATAATGCTGTGACCCCAGTTAAAGTATTTCTAAGTTATTGCGACATCTACATTGAGCTGTTTGCTTTGCTTTGGCTAGTAATCCTGACCATATGTTTTATTGCCAAAGCCTCAGGGCCTAAAGAGTTAACAAGGCACTCTTCTCATTTTAGATTTCCTGTTTAAAGATGGTCTTTTCCTGAGGACTGGATGTATGTAACAGATCAGTGCACCAGCTCATCTCTTTGTGGGCCTAGAGTATGCCTTAAGATCAGTTTACAAGGGAACAGAGTCTGTGCCTGAGGCCATGTCTACACTGAGTGCTTGGGATATGTATACAGATATACTATACCCTCCTCATGTGAATACGGATTATATTGCCAAAACTGCTTTTGGTGCTATATAGCTCATTTCACTTAAAGAGATGGGAATAAACTGCATTTGCAAAAGTGTAGATTTGCCAGTATAAGAGGCTACTGCTACCTCAGCTATGGGAGTCAGAGATTACATCGCTGACCCACATAGCTAGGCTGGCAGAAGTTTATAGTGTAAACATGGCCTGAGGACCATGCCTCGAAAAATCACGGGGAGCTTTCCTTGGGCACTAGACATGTACATGTGGGATGGGGTATCATAGCTGCCGAGTGTCCAGTGAACAAAGAGAACATCTTAGGATAAGTGATGCAGAAGATTCTTACCTAAGTGAGATTAGGGTAAATTAATGTAGCTAGTTGTCATCAATCGTTAAAGATATGTAGCTGCCTTGTCTTCTGTGCCCAGCCATCAAGCTGATTACTGATCCTGAGCCTAGGGTACCACGAAAGACATCACTGAGTCATTTATTGCAAATTTCTGTATGGCCTCTCCTATATCGAGTGTTCATTAGATACAGTGGTTTCACAGCTCTAACACTTAAGCCTGCAGGTAGTGATATCTGTTGGTTCTTAGCTGCACATTAAGAATGGAAAAGTGTCTGCTGTCAACAGGTGCATATACAATAGAACCTCAGTTAGAAACACCTGAGGAATGGAGGTTGTTTGTAACTGAAATATTTGTAACTCTGAACAAAATATTGTGGCTGGCCTTTTAAAAGGTTACAGCTAAACACTGACTTAATACAGCTTTGAATTTTCACTATGCAGAAGAAAAATGCTGTATTAGCTATCTCAATTTAAATGAAGCAAGCACAGAAACTGTTTCCCGGTCTTTTCAATTGTCAAACTTTCCCATTATTTATTAGTAGT
This sequence comes from Carettochelys insculpta, assembly GCF_033958435.1. Classification (NCBI taxonomy): domain Eukaryota; kingdom Metazoa; phylum Chordata; order Testudines; family Carettochelyidae; genus Carettochelys; species Carettochelys insculpta. The sequence goes on from NC_134160.1 coordinate 3,385,874, forward strand.
TTACATTTTACACCCTCAGAACTTTTTTTTTCTGGTGGAATGCACGGGAATATAGTTCCAGCACCTTCTCCCGCCTCCCACCCCATGGCCTGGCATCCTGTGGCTGGTGCTGCTGGCAGGACTTGAGTTCCAGTACTTTTATCCTAGAAATAAAGCACTGAACACCAGGCAGCGCCATATTGCTTTTCTATCCCTGTTGCCACCTGATTGCATACTTCCAAATGATAGGTGTGTGTATGGTTGGCTGGTCAACTTGTATCTCTAGTATTTATAACTGAGGTTGTACTGTATACAAGTCAGCTGGCATGCATAAGGGAATCTGGAGCAATCTGATCAAAGTTCCAGAGAATTTGGGAAGAATTGTAAGGAAGTGATTTTGGTGTCAGTCCTCATGAAGGGAAAATTGTGATCCTGGTAATTACTGTTCAACTTCCGTCCCCAGTAAAACAGTGGGATGTATAGGGAAAGATCCCAAAATGTGGGATAGGTAATGAAACCATCAGAAGTATGCTTCAGATAGTTAGAAAACAAGGGTGAAGAATGGAAATTGTGTCTCCCAGATGCACACAGCTAGGTTTGCTCAGTTTCTTGAAAACAAAATGAAGACTGCTTTCTGTCAAGGTTTAACAGAAGGCATTGCAGTGTGCTGCTAGGTAGGACCTGGAGTTAGGGCTGGTGTGGTCTGTTGCTTGTTTTGCCACAGATTCTGACTTAGGGCAAGATACTCCTGCTCTCTGTGCATCCGTTTCCTTAGTTGCAACATGGAGATAAAACTCCTCTTATTGTAAAATGTTTTCAGATGTAAGGAGTGAGAAGTGCTACATCAGTAGGAAGTCATATTATTATTACATGTGATATCTGGTGTGTGGCTGGGGAGTACATTTCAATATAGTTGCTTAAAATAAGTATAATATTTCAAAATGTCATCCTTAATTCCCTTGTTCACAAGGTTTTGACTGTATACTGAGGTTCCAAGTGTCCTTATCAGTCCATGCAATCAAGAGTAACTAAGCTCAGGAAATTCACATCTGAGCACCAGTCAAGCTACACTGAGGGTTAGTCCCTTCCGCAGACTTGTTTTTTCTTCAAGTAGAAAAGGTGAGTGATAAAATGAAAAAACTCCTATTCCTTTCTCCACACTGTTCTCCTGACTAGTTTTGGTTTTGAACCGCTGCATCCCAATGACCGTGTGTGGACTGTGTTAACAATTAAAATAGTCAGTCATCTTGAAAATGTAAAGTGACGTTTTTAGGGTTTTGGTTCCGTGCTAATGTGCTATTAGGTAGTTATCCAATAAGCTTATTCATGTTGCCTAACTCAAGACAGCTGTGGAAGGAGTATAGAAAACCGTTTCTGTTTAAGGAGAGCAAGGGGAGGGACTGGTTTGGAAGGCTCCAATTTGGAATGTTTAGTAGGTGCTTTTCGTTCAGTAAAGTATTAGACAATTAAAGATTAATATCAATTTAAAAAAAAATTAGTTTGTGCTAAAGCTATTTCAGTATAGTGGCGGAACTAACATACACCTTTCGTCTGAGTACCCCAAAATGTGGTGGGAGCTTGGCCTGACTCTTAATTATAATGGGGTGATCCGGACATACTAACTATTACAATTTTGGGTCTGTATATGATTTTTCAGTCCTCCCTGAGATGACCTGGTGGGACTGGATGATGAAGGAACTCCTGTTTGTATCTGGATGGAGTCTGTAGTGTGTTCATTTGCTTGGGCCCCCTATCTTCCTCTTTTCCCTCTTTTGCAGCTGGTTAAACATCTGAGATCTCCAAAAAATTTGTAGTTTAAAAGACTCATTTGGCCATTGCCAAACTGTTCTTGTCCTAATGGTCTCTCTGATCAGCTGTAGTTTGATCAGCTACAGGTTGAACCTCTTGTCCGGCACCCTCAGGACCTAAGCACCGCTGGACGAGAGAATTTGCCAGGCCACAGGAAGTCAATATTGTCTAGCACTTTACCAACACTTCCACTGCTTACTGGGCTCTGAGAAGACATTTAGGGGTAAATTAGAGCTAAAAAACAGCACAGAACACAGAGACGGGACTGGTGGCTGTGAACAAAGTTTATAGAACCCGGGAAACTTGGCCACACCCATAATAAGTGGTCATCTGGCCAACTAAAATCATGCCAGATTATGGATGTTTCTTGGCAAGAGAGTTCTGGATAAGTAAAGGATACACAGGGATACATTTTGCAGACTGGGGCATTTCGATAAAGGAAGAAGGTTACGTGGAGCATGTATTCTTGGAAACAGCATAGGCACAGTCCTCCTGGAATGAGCGACTTTTTAAAAATAAATAAATAAATAAATAATTCCTTTGGTTAGGGATCAGCAATGAATTGAAACATTCTATCTTAGCAGGAAATAGAGCTCCATTGTGAAATGCAGATAATCCTTCCTTTGATTATTTATACTGCAAGTTTTCCAGGGCAGGGACTGTCTCCTATTGTGTACTTGTACAGCACCTAGCACAATGGGGCATCCGTCTCTGTTGGGATCTTTAGGTACTACTGGGACATAAATAATTATCACTAGAAATAATTTCTTGTGCTGAAAAATTGCATTTGAAATATTTTCACTAAGCTAGCAATATTTTCAAAGAAGAAATGCTCCTTTTTTTGTTTATATAATGTGTATTTGTGTGTATACATTAGATACTTTCTGCATGTTCAGCTGTAAACGTATGCAATTAAATAAAAAGAGCAAAGTCATCTGAGGATGATCTAACCTGGTGCCCAGGAAATACAGCAATGACTTCTGTTTGCAGTTCCACTTAGCTTTCAGAATTAATAAAGGCCTCCAAGATTTCTACTGGCAGCTCTTTTTGTTAAGCAGCCTGGCACCATGTGAAAATAGGAAGGTACAGCCAATAATGCCCTGGACATCTCAAAAAAATGATTGTGTGATACTCCACATAAAACTTCTCTTTAAAGTGGGTAGCAGGATGTGGCATGAACCAGGGCTAGCTAGCTCCCTCACCATTGCTACTCAATTTTGAATGACTTATAGGACCACAATTGTGTTTTCTTAGTCACCATAGAGAATCTGCTCCCCTCATTGTACTCTTGCTAGCCCTAGAAACAGTCACGTTACCCCTTGAGAGTGAACTGGGTCCTCGTCCTTCTTGGCCAACATCAAGTTGTGAGCTGAGTTCTGGCTGCAGAATTTTTTTTCTTTTTGTCTTCATTACTATGATACCTGATTAAATTACTTCATTTTGGTTTTGCTGTATATGTTGTTGTTTGGTAATTTTTTTTCCAAAGAAAATTTTTATAGGTGTTCCACATAAAAATATTATTTAATAGTCTCAAAAAGTTTATGAAACATTGCCTTAGACCATATGTTTGAGAAAGAACAGTTTAAATAAACTTGAAATGGGCAACACAACTGGCTGAGGTCTGTCTAATGTGCATGAATAATGACCCAGAGCACCAATGTTAGCAGTATTCCCTGTAAGATAGGCACTTGAGCGGCCGCTCAGGAGAAATCCAAATGTTACCCAGCTGATTAGCAGTGTTCCCAATTAGGTTTTGTGTTCCTATTGGCGGCGCGCATAAAAAAAAATATTCTGCACCTGCAGGGGAAAAAATTGCACCATGATGGAAAAAATTAGCTGGAACGTTGCATGTCAGCTGACATTGTAGGCATGCAGAAACTTGGCAGAGCAGCCATGCTCTCCATTTGCAGAATATGGGTCACTAGAGATCTGAGTCATGTCAAGAAAATGCTGCCTCTTGAAGATTCCCTATGCTGTGCAGTAGAGGATTGGTCCTCAAGGGTTCTTGTAAGATGGTCACAAGATCAGAACACATTCGAGAGCATACTCTAGTTGTTACCTGTTTGATTTGGAGCAGTTCTTTAATCTCCACTGATCCCAGCCCTCCCATCAACAGGGAAGGGACCATTACCTGCATTCAAATAGGTCTTTTTATATGACATATGCTATGCCCTCTGCTGCTAAAAAGGTCATTTTTAGGGGCTATTCAAGGATATGGCTTCAGGTTACTGCTTTCCAAGAAAGCTCAGGCAGAAATATCTCCTAAAGGCATCAGAATAAATATGCTAAAGCTGAGTATTACCAAAAGGAGCTATCAGCTTCATTGAACACATCGATTCCGGTTGGATGTTTATGTACCACTAAGTGGCTCACTGGCTCTTTCAGTGCTCAAGATCGTCAGTTCAAATGTGGGAGATGCCCTGGAATTGGAGAATAAAGTCTAGGGGTTGGTTTAAAGACTTATTCTCACATATGGCACCAAGAGTCCCTGGTGGACCAAGTGTTAATTACTGTGTCATGTAGGAAGTCAAACTAGATTATGATAATGGTCTGTCCTGGCCTTAAAATCTATAAAGTCAACCTAAACTTCCCCTAAAGAGTCCTGTAGTAATAAGATGAATCCTTCAGGTTTGGTTCTCCCAAAATCTGGCCCAGCAACAAATAAAATAAGGGTGGGATCCCGTGTAGAACACTGTGCTGTCTAGGTCACTTCCTTCAGTTACTTTTCTCGAGTGTATTGCTTATATCTGAGGATTTTGTTACACTGCAAAGAGATTTTGGTCCTGCAATTTCACTACATGGATTTCAAGGTGATTCCCTATTCTTTTTTTTTTTTTTTTTTAAATCACCATGTTGGATTCAAATCCCATTGAAGTCTGCTGCAAGATTCCCATTGATTATTGACCATCTGACTCCTTTATGCTCTCTGTTAAATTGTAACTTTCAAGGTGCTCTCACAAATGAAAAAAAACACACCAGGCAGAAGTCAGCAACTTGCAGAAGTCAATTTACTGTGTTGGGTTCCTGCAGAGAAAGATTAATATCCTGTCATTTTAATGTAGCCTATTACAGTGACTTACTCTCTGTTCAACACCATGCAGAATAGCAGTACTTAACTATCGCCTTTTCTTAATGATGACCTACAGAGTGGCAGTTCACTGTTAACCATAGTTTACCCCTGGGATGTCTAAGTATTAGGAAACTTAGAGTCCTCATCTATATGTTACTCTTGCTTTTCAGGTCAGAGGCTGTCTTGAGGTTTCCCTAGATTTGGTGCTTGTACAAAATTAATTCAGACAAGGTTTTAGATTGAAATTCCAAAGAGTCCTACAACTGGTGGAAACAATCAGCTTGAATCTAGTTTGAAATACACTTTGCCAACAGTAATGTCACATTTTCCCTTGATGATATTGTGACGGGGTTCTGGGGTCCCCCAAGCTCTGCACCCTGTCCGCAGGCAGGAAAGTCTCTCACTCAGCAGGAGAACAGTGGGTTTATCAGCCGACAGGACACAGCATCGTACAGAGGAGTCAGTACAGCAGGCAGAGACAGCCAGTCCCATCCATGTTGGGGAGGGGAGGCCCCGAGGGGCCCCCAGAGCTGGGGCCTTGCCCCCTTCTTTGTCTCTCTCTCCCTCAGCCCAGACTAACTGCTTCCAACTCCCAGTTCCAATTCAAACCCCTCAGACTCCACCTCCTCCTTTGTCTGCAGTACAAAGGTGTTACCTGGTTGTCAGGGTTACCCTCAGCAGGAGCTCCACACCCTCTGTGAGCCACACACACACACACAGGTATCCCCCACTCCATCACAGATATATTGCACCAGCCTGGGAAATTATACAAGGGGGGCTCTGGTCTGTGGAAAGAACCCTCATAGCTGTCCAGTATGGGAAGGTAGAGAAAATAACGGTCCTGGCCAGTGTTCCCTGTAAGCTTGGGGCTGCCCAACATTCAACTATTAGAAGGAACAGGGCAGAAATCCTACTTCCAGGAACTCTCAACTCATTTCTACAGGTTAAACCTCTCTAATCTGGTACCGGACGACAGAATTTCCCACACCATGGAAGGTTGATATTGTCTAGCAGCAGTACCAACACAGTGCTTTCTGGGGCTACTGAGGTGCCAGTACTGAGTACGGGCAGGTATTGGCACAACGAAAGCACTGCCCATACTTCCACTGCTTACTGATCTTTCAGAAGACATTTAGGGGTAAATTAGAGCTAAATGACAGCACAGAAACCTGAGAGCCAGAACTGGTGGCTGGAAACAAACTTTATGGGCCTACAGGAAATTTGGCCATGCCCATGATAAGTGGTCATCGAGCTAACTAAAATCATGCCAGATTATGGATGTTGCTGGATGAGAGAGGTCCAGATTAGAGAGGTTCAACCTGTATTAATCCAAAATTTATTTCAGTCAAATGTCAGCTACACAAACCAAACATTAGGTGTTGGGGGGCACTCCCCCACCCATGCGTTCATAGAACTTTTCCTGTTGGCATCCATGCAAACAGGAAGATCCAAGTGCCACAGAGACCACAGAGGTGATTTCTTCCAGTAAAAAGAGGTTTATTAAGATAATGAGAATGACACTGTGGTGTGGTGTGGTGTACATTGATTGCAGCTTTAAGAGAAACAACAGCAAGTACAAAACCCTGCAGAACGTCTATAGTCATTATCACAGCCTGTTGTCCATGCTACAGTTTTGTGACTCCGAAACTTCATTCCCATTTCTAATGGCAGAAAATCCAGAGACTTTCCTCTTTCAAAACAAAACAAAATAAAGAAAATCCCAACTCAATTAGATATAAATAACTTGCACTGGACATTTTAAAACTTTCAGATTTAATTACACATAAATAAATATGTACAGATTTAGAACAGTTCAGTCAATTTGGCCTGGTTCAAGTTCTCATTGTGCTTTTTTAATTATTATTATTAATTTTAGAAACCTGTATGCTATCATTTGTAGGTAGTGGAGTTTTATGTAGTTCCAGGTGTAACTTAACCTGTCCGACCTCCTTGGTTTGAACAACATTCCAGAAGGTCCTCATTGACCAATTCCCATCTTGGAAAGAAGTCTTGAGTGTAAGATTGTTCTCCTGACTTGGCTCAGGGTTCCATAGGCCCTGCAGAAAATCCATAGTGGATATCAGTTTGTTGCAAACTGTAAACAAAGTCTTGAAACTACTTGAAAATCAAGGCAGCAAGGCTGGTGATTTTCCTCTTGTCTGGGACGTTGGACTGCTGTATAGGTGGGATTGTTGGAAGATTCCCTGTCTGCCTGTCGAAGGCAGGTTATACATCCAGATCTGGCCAGCCAAGACAAAAAAAAAAAAAAATCCCCATCTGACTTCCTTCTGCCTCTGTTTCAAAAACACCTTGAGTTGTTGAGGCCTGTCCTCTATTCTATTTTTCAGTTCTTCAGTTTCAACAGACTCCTGGAACGCTTCAGTATTTCATTGTGGGTTAAAAAACAAAATAAAATAAAATTGCACATAACTTGGCTTCCTGCATCCACAATTAAAATAAACAAAAGTCATTGACCTGTCTTACTCTCTCTTGAGCTCAGTAATATCCACTAAAGTTTTTTTCTTCTTCTTAAATTCTTTAAATCTGCTTGTTTGTTTGTTTTAAGAGTTGCATCCCAAGTTCAGACACTTGTAGTTCAGGAAGCATGTGGTACTGGTTTTTTTTTTGTCCCAACACCAATAAGATCAGACTTCCTGTTGTGACCCGTGAAGAGCTCCATCCATTCGGAAAGGGTAGGGAGACGGCATGTTATTTCCGATGCTTCACTTCTTTCTCTGATGCTTTGGAGTCTCCAGCCGCATGCCCGTTCCCTGTGCTGTTCATGAACATTTTATCCAACCCCTTGAGGGACTCCACCAGGTAGTTCTGGAAAGCTGTGAGTGCTGCACAGATGGCTGGGCCGCCAAAGCCGTGGGTTATCAGGCTGAAATGAGTCAAGCAGCTCTGGACACCTGGTTCTAAGATGAGAGAGGGGCGACTGTTTCCAAGTGGGGAACGATCCTGGGCCATCAAGTCTGCAAACTCTTTACAAATTTGCCTATAAGAGAAAGGAAGCCATTACATTTGTAAAAGGTCTGGAAACTTATGGTTCTAAATTTCTGTTTGGCAGTTCCTTTGTGTGCTCTGTTTCTGTAACTCATTAAGTCTTTTATCCTTGGGGGAGACTGAGCCAAGTGACTCTGGGGCCTTGTCTATGCTTACCTGCGCCCTTGATCTACTTCAGCTACGCAAATATTATAGTTGAATTTGACATACCTACCATGGTGTCCTGCATGTGATAGGCTGGCAGAGGCTACTCTCCCATCGACACTTGCTACTCTTCTTGTCTTGGTGGAGTACTGGTGTCGACAGGAGTAAGGTTGGACATCGATTTATCACATCTGCAGTAGATGTAATAAATTGATGGCCAGTGCATCAATCACTGCCATGTCAATCCTCTACACAGTGCAATCAAGGCCCTAGTGTCTTCCTTCCAGTCTGAATCCAGCCCTGAACTGTTAGGGATTCCAGGTCATCTCCATTGGCTAGCTCTTTGCTAGCCTAGGTGAGATGAGTTTTTTGGGTCTCTAATTTGGTTCCCTGTACATCATTATGAAGCCCCAGGAAGAATAATGTTTGCTCAGGTATCACTGTGGGCAAGATTTGAAGGCAATGGATTTGCCAGGGCATTAGGTAGGGCATAATTTAGCATGTAAAATCTTTATGATTGGGGATGCTGTTCAAGAAGGAAAGTCAGATCCCATATTGCATTTTCAGGCCTGGCACTAAACAATGTGAATTGATCTGAAAGTCTCTGAGGCCCAAGAAACAGGACACTCTGTGAAGCTATTTTTAAGGAGCCACTATTCAATGTAGAACCCCCCTACAAAACAGTTCACTTAAAACCTCAGTTACAACCCAACAGGAAAAGAAGAGGGGAGTGTTGTGTGAAATGGGGTGATCTTTATCACTCCTGATGCCTTATGCTATGAAAGGCAAACATAAGCCAAGTGCGAGCCATGTCAAAGCCCACGCCTTTTGAATGCTTACATTCGGCCTTCGGATGTGAGTGCATGAGGCCTTATGCTGCTGTGTAGCCTTTGGCTAGGAACGTGTGCAGCTCATTACCATGTGTGTCCTTCTTGTGACACTATAAGCTCCTGGGGTCAGGGTGTGCCTTGCTGTGATGTGTAGATACAGCGTGTGGCACAGGGAGCCCAGGACGCACACTCACTTGGTAGCCAGAAGCATGTTTTTCCGGGTGTGGAGCTCGCTGGGATCAGAGTGCTGACGGCACAGGTATTCCGCTGCTGCCTTGGCTGGGAATTCTGTTTCACACACGTAGCCGAAATCCCGGGCGAGGTGAACCGCTTCACCTAGAAGGAGAAGTTAATGAGCCAGGGCCGTACTTGTGTAACAACACGGGAACTTTTTCTGCAGCAGTTTCTGCATGTTGATTGGGATGCCTTGCTCATTTCGGCTGGGGCTGGGCACCCTCTTTCGTGGATCTCTGGCTACAGATTGGTCTCACATTCTGGAGTAGCTGTATCACAGAATAGCTAGCCCCTGTTTAGAGGTAGGTTCAGCTCTCCTGTGCCTGGACAAATGCTGCCATTTGGCCAGTTACGAGAGCTGGTCACCACTGGGGCTCTTAAAGGACCAGGGAGGGTGTCAGAGACAGAAGAGAGATCCAATCCTTTGGAAGAGAGCTGGTGAATCACAGCTGTCTGAGTGGGGTAAGAGACAAGTGAGAGCTGCTGAAATCTGTTGGACCTGGGAAGAAGCTTCAGGCAAAAGAGCAACAAAAGAGGTTTGATGGCTGGTGTCCCCACTGGGAAGTCAGAAGTGGAGGCTGAATGCAGGAGGACCAGGGGAGGGAGGTGCTGACTAGCTCTAAGCCAGAGAGTCAGAAACCAGGGCCAGAAAGAAGCTTCCTTGCTGATACCTCCAGGCTAGGAACCTCCAGAGGAACCATGGGGAGTGGAAGGTGGTGAGGGTGATTTCTCCCACTGGAGAGGTGAGGGGAGTTCTGCTGGGAAGAAAGTTTCTCCCTGGGTGTGGAAGGGCTAGGCTGGCTGTCATGGTACAAGAACAGGACAGGCCTGGTCTGGAGAGCTGGGGCATGAGGATGAATGCTGGGGTGCCGCGGTGTGCACCATTTTGGATTATGCTGGGGAAGGTCTAGACCAAGGTTGTGGTGGGACTTTATTATGCTTTACGTACACAGGACTTCTGCAATAAATGGAACCAACAAGGGCTATATTTATACTTGGGAAGATGCTTTGGACTCTCTGAGGATTCTCCAGGAGGGAAACAGAGGCAGACAGATGTGTCTTGTTGTGCCTGCCACAAGAGAGAACTTCCAACATTGCTGTATTATGTCATGCGCCCACCAATACCAATGGGAGTTTCTCAGACTCTAATATGGGAGAATCATACCCCAGGAGTCCAGACTGAGAGTCCCAAGCTGTGCCTCCCTGCCTCCCACCTTCTTTTGGTGGCTGATAAAATAATGTAACAAAGTCAACGGGGCTGAAGTTTCATCTGGGTGGAATTTGGCCCATCATGCTGTGTTCTTGTAGGAGGAAGAGGAACAGAGACATCTTTGTTCCTACACCCTCCCTCATCCTCTCTCTCATTCTCTCACTTATATTCTCCTGTCTTTTCCGACTGGCTCTCCTTTCTCAGCATCAGAGTATGAGCCCGTGGCGTTTGGCAAATGTGCTGCCTTACCAGTCTATCAAAGGGGGGACACACCCTACCATGGTGATTACTCCAGAACAAGGGAAGCGGGAGAGAAGCGGGAAGAACAGAAGGGAGATTGGTTCTTGTTTGTATCCGTCCTCATGGGCCAGAAAGCCTAAGGGGAGACTGCTCAGCCTGGGTATCCATCATTCCACAGAACTGCCCTCTCATTGATGAAATTGATCCATCTTCAGGCATCCCCATGGAAATAATCAGAGCTGATGGCAATTGATCATGCCCAAACCCCCGGTTAGGCAGACAGAGCTAATTTGACTTGCCCCCTGCTGTTCAGCTGTATTAGGCCATCCATCCTAATAGCATTAACCTAGTTCCCATCACTGCCACCTCGGCTTTGAGAGGCGTGTACTTGAAGCATATTTTGGCCAGCATGTCTGTGCTTCCTGTACAAAGCAACTCAATTCCCTTTCACTCCTGGTGGCCATAAATAAATAATGAAAGACTAGAAAATTAGAGTTGGGGCAATTTTGCATGGGCAGGCGTATGCACCTGTGCACAATAGCAAATGAAAATAGATCCACTTCAGTAGAACAGGGAAATGAGGGGTTAAAAGAGGGGTTAAAGCAAGGGCCTGGGAGTTGGAATGCCTTGGCTCTGTCCTTGGTGCATGATGGATGCGCTACTGGCTAAGGCTACATTTACACTACAGCCTGGATCCACACATTGAGATCGATACACTGGCAGTTAATTTAGCGGGTCTGCTTAAGACCTGCCAAATTGACCGCAGATCACTCTCCTGTTGATCCTGTTACTCTACCCTAAACAAGAAGAGAAAAGGAAGTTGATGGGAGAGTTTCTCCCTTTGACCTCCTGCCTGGTGCAGGCAGGGCCCATAGTAACCTGATTCATGATACGTTGAATCCGAAGGGCACCTGGCAGGGATGGCCATGGAGGAGAGTTGTCAAGTGATTTTAACAAGTAGTGCCTTAATTCAGCCAACTTTTCAGCACATGGGATTCCCTGAGCGTGTGAGCAGTCCTGTTAAAGCCTTTGGGACAGAAGTTTGAGTTAGCCGTGTTCTTTTCACACCTTTGTTGGTGTGTTTGAGAGTGGTTTGGTAGATGGACTGTAACCTGGCATCTTGTGTGGGACTAAGGCCAAACTCATCCCTGGGGTAACCCCAGTGGAACCTCCACTCCTTCATGCCAGTCAAGCCTCTACACAGCCTAAAATCTCATGGAAGGAGCCAAACGCAAATTTCTATACCTACCTATTTGCCTGTGTGACTTTCTTAGCTATTTCTAACTTGTCTATCATTACAGTGTCTAAGTGCTGAATACTGTCACTGATAATTTGCATAGTGTATTCCTGGAGGACCTCGTGACAGATTCTGCTCTTTCCTTCACCTCGGTTCTAGCTTTGCTTCCCTTTTACAAGAAGCGGGTGAGACTGGCCCATGAGAATCAAAAGAGACAAATCATAGACCCCAAACTGGCTGACCTGTCTGCGGAAGAAGCAATGCGTGAGTTCTAACTGAAGCAAAGCTCTGGAAGCAAGCAGACGGTCCACTCAGCACTGGAGACATCCCTCCAGCGGAGCCTTCTGTGTCTAATGTTCTCCTCTTTTCCTCTTTTAGGTGCTGTTTTTCATTCCCCTGTCTCATTTACCCATGGACACTAATTCCCCCTCCATCTATATTTATGAACAGCTGTGCATCAATATAAAAACATAATTAATGCTCAAAACCAGCCAGTAATAAATAAATAAATGAATAGCACAGAGGCTGGAGAGGCAGAAGGGAGAAAATGGATTAAAAGAAGACAGCAAACGTCCAAGAAAAAAAGAGGCCTGGGGCATAGCAGGGCCACATAGTTTTCATCTGCTGAAATATGGCAAAGCAGAAGCACCTTCCCCACCCCCATGAAACATCCTCCAACACCAGCACACTGAGTTGCGGCAGGAAATCATATCCATCAAGCACACATGGCACTATTCTATTTACTACAAGCGGGTGAGCAGTAACCAAAAAGTCAACAGCCTCGTGAAATCAAATGTATATTTCTTCCTTTCTTTCATTCTTTTCTTTGTAATGGAAATCAGCCTGTCACTCAGTACACACCAACTGCCCTTGGTAACAACCTCCGCCTAATGAAGCGGGTCATTTAATTTGCCGGCAACAATGGAGACGATTTTCTGTTCAAAAACTTCAGGCAGCTGCCTCTGAGACGCTGGATGCAAAAACAATGGATTTTGAAGCTGGAAGGGAGTTGGAGCTGCTTTTGCATTTGTCTCTTCCTTATATCCTTTGGTCCATAGATGTGATAGTGATCTCATCATTTCCATAGTGTGAAGGTTGGGAGAAGAACTACTGAACGTTCGGCTTTCAGCAAGGGGACCTCGTGCTTGAAGGGCAATTCATATGTCAACTTATGGAGGCCCTGCATCATGTGTTTCCTGTGGCCTTACTCACCAGCCACCACCTTGCTCACAGAGTAGGCCTACAGATGAGCTCCTTCAAGGCTGTGCTTCTCCCACTGCTTCTCTTTTGGGAACTGAACCCTGCTCCCCCACACACCAGTGCTACTAAGACAACCTCAAGCATATTTTTAAGGTGAGTACAGAGTATCATGGATCCAGACATGGAGACATCTAGCATTGCAAGTGCATTTGAACTATCTAAAAGGCAAGATATGGCAACATATGGAGAGCTACACAAGTCTGAGTCTCAACAAAACAGGTCTGTGTGGGCCAAGGACAGAACATTTTCAGTTGTGCAGTAAGTGCACAATGGAAATGTTGGTGACCGTTCAGGATCATTTCTTAATGAGTTGGCTTTGGCCATGTTCATGCTCATTTTGTATTTGCTCTCTGTGACTTTTCGTGTAGCTAAGTTTTAGTTGTAGTAACTCACAAAAGTGAATTTTAAGTTTGCAAAGTCCTTAGTAGCACATTTCAAATTCATGGCAATCAAGAATCAAAATTCTTGATTAGAAGAGTGAAGCTCATATAGTGAGGGAGCAGAAAGAATAACATGTGACTTAGGTGGACCAGTCCTAGCTAAGCAACACAGGTTGGCACTCGGACTTCAGAGGCTATGGGTACACTGAGATTTCTATTTTGGGGTACATTTGTATCTGGAAATAGAAGCTCCACGGCCAAACACAGCTCTCGAAATAGCAAGGCTATTTCAAGCGTGGTATTTCATTCCCACTTCCTTTCATTGTGAGAAGGATTGTGGGAAGTTCAAAATAGGCACTTCAAACTTCGGTGCAGTGTAGCCAGCACAGGGTTTGAAATAGGTTACCTTGAAATAATTTACATAATTTGTGCAACACAAATTTAAGTTATTTCGAGACAGGGCTACAGTGTAGTCCTTGCCAGTGGTTCTGAATTCTAGCTCCTGTGATGTTCTGAAGGACCCCAGAGACATTGGCTGCCACATGTAAGCATGCAACATTTGGTCAGACAGGTATGCAGTTACAGAGTCTCATTCTGATTCTGAGTACTTTCGCCAAACTGTTCTCTGTTAGCCCAGCAGAAACCTGTTGGCTTCAGAAGACATGGTTGCTTCAAGATGGAGAATTACATGCAGACCCCACTTTGGATTAATGATGTCTGCTGCACTATCTACTCTGATTTAGGCCCTCTGCCATCCGGCAAATTGAAAATGGAAGCCTTAGAATGGGCAAAGGTTGCATTCCCCAGTCTGATGTTAAACCACTGAATGAATCGAATCTTACCTTCCACCAAAGATGTCAACAAAGTGACATTGGCAGCTTTACGCCTTCCAGCAGGTAGATTTAAGCCTATTTTCTCTAATCTTTCCCTTAAACACCTTCCACCGTTTTTTGATTTTGCCCTGCAAAGGGGAAAATGAGGAGGGAAAAGATTTTAGTTGAAAGAAAACAAAAAGCAACATGCAACCTGCTGTTCCCCAGTCCACTGTAACAGAGTACTTGTTTGATTTGCCATAAAATATACATTGAGCTCCACACAAATCTCAATAGTAAGAACTATCAATAATAGAATATAAAGTTAGAATTAATTTCTATATTCCAGACAATATGGTAGTCCCGAATTCTTTTATAGCCATTAAGAGACCTGCCATTCAGTGAATGAAACAGATGAGCATAAAAGAACCTTCATTCGACAGCTAGTTCTATGGTTTCAAATTCCTCTCAACAACAGCGATTCTTAGTGATGCCTTTGTTCCAACAAACAGCAGCGCATATAAGTTTGCTCAGGTGACTCTCAGATTCATTAACATTGCATTTGGTCTGCAGGCTTGTAGAAACTTTCTAAGCGATGCTGTGTATTTCAAAAATGCCCATGTGCCCAGGAGTGTATAGAAACCTACTGGGCTTTGATGTTGTTCTTAGGGAGTTCTACCTCTAAAAGGTGGATCTCACTGGAATGACAACAGTAACAGTCAACCCGGGAGTTTCCCCTGCAGAAATCACCATTGCAATGTGTGGGGCAGCATCTCCATGAATGGTAATAAAATTGACCATCACCAGTGTTCCCAGTTGAGTACTTGGTCAGCCACCCAGGAGAGATTCATGTACCACCCAGCTGATTAGCAGAGTGCCCACAACCACCCACAGCTGGCAGCCTGTGTTTCTGCTGGTGGTGCACATAAGAAAATGCATTCTGCTCATGGATGGAAAAAATTAAAGGAAACACTGACCTTTACCCAAAGCAGCAGGAAAACACTGGCCTGTTACTAGAATAATTTAATCCAAAATATCTTCAGCCTTTGCTATTCTGAGATAAAAAGCACTCACCAGGGCTCCCAGAACCTGGACACGAGCTGCAAAATTCAGACTTGGATTCAGATGGTGAATATCCTAGATATTTGGCTGGGAATTTGGCATGGAGGCTTTGGCTTGGCCTGCTGTAGACCTAGAAGGCAGCTGCACAGTTTGGTTCAGGATATGAGTCTTCCCAGATTTGGATTTAGGGCTTTGAAGTTGTAACCAAACCTCCATATCACAGCAAATCAGAAGGGCCCTCAGGTGCCATCTGAAGTCAGTGGGACAATCTCAGGGCATTCCCTACACTGTGAATTCTTTAGGGGCAGGGATTACCTTTTTGTTCTGTGTTTATGTAACCTATGCCCCTTCTGGGTGTGAGGTGCTCTTCCATCTAGCAGCACCGAGACTGTTTGCAGAGAGAATTACGAGTCTGTTCACAGCCTTAGCTAATAGTCAGCTGACTTTTAGCAAATGCAATAGAGGGTCATGCACTAAGATCCAGAGCTCCTGGGTTTGATTCCGCCTGCAGATGACAGGAGTCTGTCAGCGTTATATGTACACTCTGGCTAACATGACTGGGGCTGTATCTACATAGCAGTGTTATTTTGAAATAAGCTGTTCCAGAATAGTTTATTTTTACATACTGCTGCTACACAAACAATTCATTTCAAAGTAGCCCTCAGCTATTTCAGTATAGAGCATCTACACACAATAGAGCCTATCTGGAAACAGAGCCACTGGACACACTATGGCTTATTTTGATACAGGCTCTATTCCCTACACAGCCCCTATTTTGAAATAGCACTTTCAAAATAGGTGCTATTCCTTGTGCAATGAGGTTTCCCAATTTTGAAATAAGTCCAACCACTATTTTGAAATAATTTCAAAATTGTGGTTGTGTTGTGTAGATGCTTGCAAAGTTATTTCAAAATAACTTTGCTGTGTTGACCTACCCTGGGGCTCCTGGGCTTTACTGCGATACCATTAAGTGAGGGCTCATCCCTGGAAATAGCTCATAGGCTTTGACCTGAGGAGAGAGAAATGAGAAGACGGTAAGTAAGGTGTGGTGCTTACCTCCTGAGGACACCCCCAAGAAGAGAGGCATTGAGACACTCGGGTGGGGAGAGCCTCCGCTGCACTTCCCCGACAGTCACTTTGTACTTAGAGGTGGAGCTGAGAAGGGAGAGCCTGCCAGGCACAGAGCAGAAGACTTCATTGGGATTCGTCACCCCTCCGATCAGACTGTCTTTGTTCATCGACAAGGCAGAGATGGTGGTGCCGTTTGCCTTTGAGGGGATGGGCACTGGGAGAAAAAGCAGCAGGAGAGAAAAGAACGTCACTGGAAGGGGTCTAAGAAGGAGAAACCCAAACTTGGTTATACTTGGGGCTACTCTGCCACGAGGGCAATGCACAGGCGTGTCCATCATCAGAAATAAACATACATGACTACAGTGGTTTCCTTAGTCTTGTATGTTTCTTAGTGGAGAAACAGAAACTACCTTCAGGCTAGGTTTGAAAACCAAGAAAATGCAGATGTATAATTCATCCTTCCACATTTCAGAGTGCAAGGACATGGGGCTTTTGGTTGGCCTCTGGGAAAGGATCAAGTACATCATTGTGATCTGGATCCAGGTCCAGATCCCAAACCCCATCTGCCTTTGAGGTGCCCAGGAATCCAGGAGTTGGTTTGGCCTATCACAGAGGAAAGAGGCCAAATTTGCAGAACTCGGATCTGGATCCTCTTTCGAGATTTCCAACACTCCTGATTTTTGGAGGGCTTTTGCTTTTGGGATTTTCACTGGGGCCAAGATTACACAACACTGTTAGGGAGGAGCAATGGACCTGAATTCTCACTCTTGCACCTCCATTAACAGAGACTCCGCAAACCCCAGGGCAGCTACGGGCAGTGGTTGTGGCCATAGGAAGATTCATGCTGAACTTCATCAGGCTGTGGATCAGAACCACAGCAAGCTGAATCCTCACATTTTGATCACTTGGTCTAAAGTTATCTGACAAAATCAGGTCCCCAAACAAACTGCCTTGTCCTTAATAGGGAAAAGCCAATTAAAAACAGGAAGGCGGACCCATAGTGGTGAATAACAGGCACCATGCAGGGGCCATGGCCTTACACCCACAATGAAATTGACCTATTTTCTGCAGGCATCACTTCAGTAACAAACCTTTTTAGGCCAGTAAAGGTTGTGCTGGTTAGAGCCCTGGCAGAGGCTTGTACCAAGTGACTTTGGGTTTTATATTTTGAAATTAATACCCAATTTAACTGAACAAAGGTAAATCCATGGTTTCTAAAGAGCTAACTGCAAATGCAATCACTACAGATCATTGAAACCCTGGCATTCTTTGTGGTTACTGAATAATGGTCACTCCATGATGTGCATTCAGACAGCACGCATGCCTAATACTTAGAGCAACACAAGACCCAGGTTTTATAAAGGAAATACACATGCCCAAAATGAAACAGCAAACCTGAAATTTAAGCGGAAAGGGCAAGTATAACTGAGCCTATTAAAGGGGTCTTACAATCAGCATATTGTAAATACAGCTCAACAACTTGTTAGCATGGCAATAAAACTGCAGCACATGTTACATAAAAATGGCTAATGTTTTAGGGCTAGATGAATGGAAATAAACTAAGGTATATTAAGTTCCCTCTCAGCATGAAACTTGGCCAGCGTCAGGGGGCTGAAGGACAGATTGCACGGGTTTCCCTTTGGAACTGACTAGCAAAGGGTAGAGCTCTGACAGTTGCACCCCGTGGGATTGTGGCTGATTTGGAGGTTCTAAGGGAAGAACAGAGGCTAAAAGATTCAAGAACATCACCGTATGGGCTAGGAAAGCAGAGCTGCTTCCAGACAGCAGCGACGTCAGGGCTTTCTTTCACATTCCCAGGATGGTTAATATTTATCCCTTGGCACATTCCTAAAATAAAAAGCCAGAGCACGTTTTAAAAATGTCCATGTATCACTGCAAAGATATGTCTTGCTGCAGGCCCATGCATTGCTAAGGTTTTGGACTTCACTGAAACATGCATCCATACAGTCCCATGCATTGCTGGAGAGCTGGGCATATCTTGTGGGTTCATGTGTTTCCGTGCGTTTCCATGCATTCGTGGGACAGCAAAGACCTTTGCATTACTTGTAGAGCCACACTTTATCATGCATGTAAGCGACCCTGGGGATTCATGCATCATGTGTATTCATGCATCTCTGCACCCCTGGGCACCTCCATGTCTGTGGGTCTTACTACATAGCCATGCAGAATGGCGGAAGCATGCAACACCGCTCATCCACACGTCACAACCTAAGTTCTCCCCCGGTCCAGGATGAGAGAGGGAGACTCTGTTTGGACTTGGAGTGCTTTAACAGTGGAAGCTATTCAAAAGCTCACTTTGCAGAGCACAAAAGATACAATGCAGACGTGTGTTTGGGAGGCATTCCATGTCGGGACAGAGTGCTGGGCAGTGAGGCCAGGTGACGCGGTGCACAGCAGCAGAGTGATGGGTGTACGAAGAGGGCATGGTCAGGCACAGAAATATGGTGGGGCACAGCTGTCTCATGACACCCACAGCCGCTATGACTATTTTAAAACATGTGCTGACTGGTTTAGGAATATGCAAACTGCAGAAAACCAATCCACCTTGAAAGGATTCAGCTAGTCCTTGCCACTGCCAGAGCCACAGCCCAAAACCAGTTAGGCATTCTCTGTTACATGCAATGACTTTCAGAATTCCATAGGTGCTGTAACAAGGAGAACCCATAGCGGACAATTACTTTTACTACAGGTTGAACCTCTCTTGTCTGGCACCCTGGGGACCTGACCGGTGCCAGATGAGAGAATTTCCTGGACCACAGGAGGTCAATATTGTCTACCACATTACCCACACTTCCTCTGCTCACTGGGCTCTTAGAAGACATTTAGGGATAAATTACAGTTAAATAACGGCACAGAACACTGAGAGCCAGGTCTGCTGGCTGTAAACAAACTTTATGGGCCCATGGGAGACTCGACCACATCCATGGTAAGTGGTCATCCAGCTAACTAAAATCATGCAGGATTATGGATGTTGCCAGAAGAGAGAGGGCTGGAGTAGAGCACTTCAATCAGTATTGATCTGTATTTTATAGTAGTGCCTAGAAACTCCAACTGAGATGTGATCCCATTGGGCATGGTGCTGTACATACACAGAAGAGGAGAGAGAGTTCTCTCCCAAAGCATTTACAATCTAAATAGCGAAGACAGACACAAGGGGAAGGTTAAACTGAGGTATATGGAGAAGTGTGACTTGTCAAAAGTCACAGAGCAGGCCATTGGCAGCGCTAGGAATTTCTCTAAATCTCCTGCCTCCAAGAACACCACCTGTCCACTACAGCAGGCTTCCTCAATCCAATCAGATGGTCAAACATAACTACATGAACTATTTTCTTGTTGGCATTGCTTTCTGTTGGCCTGGTCCAATCTGCACCTTTTTTACCAATAAACTGGCTGCAGGTGAGATACAAAACTGTCCTCTGAGACTGGCAGTTTAGTCTGCTGGGCTTTTTGAGAACCAAACTGGCTCTTGTCACAAGCACACAAAAACGTTCCCCTGATCTGCTGCTTTCTTGTTCCCCTGAGAAGATGCAGGTGACCAGGACCTGAGCCAGCCTGCAGACAAGGAGGAAGCACAAGATGGCCAGATGTTGGCCCCAGGCTCAGCAGGTGACACAAAGCCCTGTCTTTGATAGCTCTGAGCTCACTTTGTTTCTGATGCAGTTTAAAAGAGCAGAGTCTCCCTTTTTGGACCATGTTGGTGCTGCCACACGACTGACCCTCTGGCAATTCTGAGTTCTAAGCAAAAAACATTTCTGAGACTTCAACCTGGGCCCGAGGGCAGCATGAGGAACCATGTGCTGGAAGATCTAAAACTGCATTGCGGGGAGAAGGCTTTGTGGAAGCATTTTCTTACTCCATGTGCAAAGCAGAGGCGCAGCCAGGTTGTATACAGATCTGGACTGCAACATTCCCAGTGTCCTTGGATATTTGCCTCCAGCAAGAAAGCTGGGATATAAAAATTAAGCAGGCTGCATTGTCCTGACACTCCTGTACTGGATGCAATCCACCGCCTTTGAACACTGGGCATATTGCCTTCCCATTGTGGATTTGTTCTTCCACTCGTCTGGATGAGACATAGGTGCATGTCGAACCGTACTGCAGACACAGAACCATAAAAATATAGGACTCTACTTAGGAACTTGGGTGAGCTGAGCCATCTGTCTTCTGTATGATACAGAGACTGTATTTCCAGCGGGGACACGCTCAAGACACCGCTCATCTGTATAACACAACGAATACAAACCCAGCCCACTGGTTGGCAAAGGAAGAGTTAAACTGCTCTCCTGCACGCAGAACTCACCAGGGTGTTTTCACCCCTCACTCTAGAGATTACCAGACTGCCAGGCCTGGGGGGGGAAAGACTGGTATAGGGCTCAGCCTGAAGGAGTTATTCCAAGAGAAAAGCTACAGTGGGATGCTGCTGTGGTGGCTTTCTCTTCCTCTCTGCATCTCTCTGTTAGTGCTGGGCTGGGCTAGGAGACTGGCAATAGATTTGATGTAAGTTAGTGAGCATCAGCTTTCCCAACAGAGCTTCCAGAGCTATCAGAATCAGTGGGGTGGGGAGATGGGTAAAGAAGAGAAAATCATGGCTAGGTGGCACTGTCTACTCAGCTTAGAATGGATGGATGTAAGCTCTGATCCTCTTGACTCACATGCCCCTCCCCTGCCATATTTAAAGCAATGCTTGTCTTGCCTGTTTTTAGTAACTACCTGGGACAATGTGAAACTTGTTTTCCCCCCCACACACTTTCTGCTACACAACGTGCAAACAGTATTATCACTTAATAATTATTTCAGTGTAAATAGTTATGCAGATCAGAACCACATTGAACTCCAGTGTCCAGCCCCCCTCCCCAGAGACCTCACGCTGTGCAACAGCGGAAGAATCAGCTCAGCTAAGGGGAGGACCTGGCAGCACTGGGGCAGAGGGCTTAAGTGTGGATTTAAAAGATGAGGCTTGCATGCTGGGCAACTAGCACTAATTTATTTTTAAGCCAGGAACACGAAGTTCACGTTTGGGAGCAGGGGGAACTCATGGACTCTGCAGACAGGTTTAAGACGATGGAGAGATGATGTTTTGGAGCCACCTGTTCCCCTTTAGGAATCCCAGGTTAAACCAGAGTGGCACAGACTACAAATGGCTGAGTATCATTCATGAATAGCATCTACTTGCACTCCTGTTGTGCCTTGAGGCCACAACTGAGAAGAGGGGCCCATAGGACCAAGCCCTGAACAGACCCATAGTGAGAGGCAGTCGCTGTCCCAAGGAACTAACCGTCTAAACAGACAAGGATGAAAACGTGGTGCATGAGCTCCATTTTATAGATGGAGAGCCAAGATTCACAGAAGTCCTTCGACATCCCTCTTCTAGTGAAATAAATGGGAGTGAAGTGAATCTAGACGTATGGACTTGCCCAAAGTTTGAAATACTTTGAACTTGCTTTGAAATAATGTCCTGAGATTTCAGGAGGGATTTTCTCACGTAGTCTCTGCTCTATTATCCTCTCGCAGGTGATAAATGTTTCCATTAAAAACATGGCTATGTCAGGAACGTGCACGCAGTGGGCAGATGCTGGAAGGGAATTTGCCTGTGTTTCTGCAGTGTCATTTTGCCAGGTGCATTTCCATTGGAACAAGCTCAGGATCTCACTGTCTAGTTTACTCTCCCACGGTAGACAAGGGTGGTTAAATGTTACATTTTGTGTGCCAAACAGCAGTGTAAATGGTGACCTAAAAAATCCCATGTGGGCATCCAGCTATGTTGCTCAAGGGCACATGCTGGTTTGTCTTCCTTTAGAACCAGAAAAGCGTGTTATTTCCAACCAGAAATGCCTTGTGCGCACACACACACATGCGCAAGCTAACTTGGATTGCCTTTGTCCTCTGCACACACCTTGGGCATAGCTGTCTCAGATGGTGCAACTCACACACTGAGGCAGAACTCAATTAATTAATGTCAGACAGGGGCTTTCACAAGATGGCAGAGAGAGATTTCAAAATGTGTTCCAGTTTCCAAGCTCAGCCAGCCACGTGGCTGTCCTGAATACCTTCCCTCCCCGCTTTCAACAGGGTGGGACAGGCTTTCATCACTCCACACTCATCTTGTTGGATCATGCAGTGGAGCTGCTCTAAACCCACCTGTGCTGCAGGGTAGTCTGGTGGTAGGAGCTAAGAGACTGGAAGTCCAGACTCTGGGCATGTTCCTGGCCCTGTCATGGCCATGCAGTGTGTTATTTCTTCTCTGTGGGCCTGGGTTTCACCAGCTGCAAAAGGGGGATAAAGATACCTCGGAGGAATGTTGTGATGCTTAATTAAAGCTTGTCAAGTGCTTTGAGATCCTTGGGTGAAAGATCCCTTCTGTGAAAAGGGCTGGGATGATAGGTGTCGCCAGAGGGAGTAGATACAGCACCTAGATACAAGACTGACTGATGCTCTGTAGACATGACAGGCCTGGCATTTCCAGTGGGATGCTGCGATTTTGTCAGAACATGCTGGGTGGCAGAAGTGGTGGATTCTGTGCGGTGTCTCAGGAGACACTGAGGAGGGGACAGCAGCTTTAAGCCAGGTCTGGGCTTGAGAAGGGAGCTGCAGAGCCCCTAGTTAAAGTTAGATTGCAGGGACTGCTCTAATTTGTTGTTGCCCAGAATAACTGGTGTGCAGAGTTCCCTGGCCACACCCCTCCTCCCATCAGGACATCCTGCTGGTGGGGCTGCTCATGGAGACAGCAGAGTCCTTTTGCCAGCTCCACGCTGGCTGGGAAGGCCCTTTGCTCTGAGGGCATTCATTCACCTAAAGCTGTCTTTACCTGCTGCCCACACTCTGCTGTTGCTGAGCGTAATGGAGATTCAGGTAAGGGTCTCTTTGTGCCAGTGATGGGCAACCGGAGCCCAGGAGACCCACGCCACCCATTGGGCTTCTATGTGTGGCCCACAAGACATTTTTTACCCTTGTCCATACTCAGGCTTGCCAGATTCTTCTGGTTTCCTCCACATGCCCTTTTTACTACTGGTGCTACTAATGTGACAGACATGTATGCCAGCACAGTGAGCAAAACTACCCTCTCTCACAAGGCCCTCTTGGTTACGACAATCTGCGGCTCGCTGAGAGGAAGGAGGCCACATCTATGGCCCACTCACTAGCCTAGGTGCCCACTGCTGCTTTGTGTCCTGTGCCTGGCTGGTCCCGCTGCAGGGTGAAGATGGGTCAGAGCATAAGAGGGGCTCAGGGCTTATATTACAAGGACATCGCCCCCACCCCCAGCAAGAGGAGAGGGAAATGAGAGCCACGCTAGACCTTCTTCTTGCAATTTTTTATTTTTTAGAAAAAGTCTTTACGCATTTATTCTGGTATGAAAATCCTTCAAAAGCACCTGCACCCAGCACTCGCCTTTCCTCAAGCAGCTGCCTCAGCCCCACCCCCTTAAATGGTACATCACACTCCCAGCAACTGAGAACTTTGTCACCTTACAATTTCTAAGGGGATTATCCCCTGCACCGGGAGCTTGGCTGGAGGGTTTCTCTTCTGCTCCCTTGGAAGAATAACGCATTGGCTGCTAACCATGGCCCTGTTCTGATCTTGCTTATCCTGGGAACTCCAGGGGCTTCAGTGGAGTCCCCTCTGACTGATTCAGAGTGAGTGAGAGCAAGGTTAGAACCAGTGTTCCCTCTATATTTTTCCATCAAAGGGCAGTATAAATTTTGTTCTGTGCACTGAGGCACATGTGAATGTTCATCACTCGCAGAAACATGCTGCCAGCTGTGGGTATTCTGCTTATCAGCTGGGTGGCACCTGAATCTTTCTTGGTGGCTGCCCAAGTGCTCAGTTTACAGGGAACACTGGTTAGGACCAAGGCTCATAAAATGCACAGAGAGGTGTTTTCAGAGTGTAGCGGAACGAAAGGAAGCTTGGGTCCTGGTCTGGGGAAGCATCCAAACTGATCCTTTATCTGAGCTGCATGGGACTGATTCTCACCAACAGCTGACACCATTGTAAATTGGGAGTAACTCCATTGAGCCAGTGGAATGAGATGGCTGTACAGCCAGTGCCATGGAGAACAGCGTAAAGCTTGGTTCTGTAGAATTGTCTGGAGATCTCCCAAGACTAGGAGGCCTAAGCATGCACTTTCTAACACATTTGCTCCCGGTCCCAGCTAGGAAACCCCTGCACGCAGAGCCCTTTGCCCTGTACTCAGGTTCCAGGTGCAGAGAAAAGCCAGACAGGGAAGGGGGACTGTATCCAAGAATGAGAAAAGTCTCAGGGAGTTTCCTATTTGTCTCTGTCCAGTTTGTCCTATCTCACACCTGCCCTGGTGTCTGTTGGAAAGCAGACATCTCTCTGTCCCACTGCACGTCAAACAGGATAAGCTGTCATCTGTCAGGGATGGGTTAGGGTTGCATCACAGACAGGTTTGTAACCCTGTGGGGATCTTGCCTCTGGAGACAACCTCCATCCTTGATCCTGAGTGCACTCTGCCTTGGTGGCAATGATGTTCCATCTCCAGGCATACAGGGTGCTGTCTTTGCAACAAGTGGACATTTGATCTTGTGAATGTCTCCTTACAGCGCTGGGGTCTCAGAAGGCAGATACTGTCCTGAGAGGACAGTCAATTGACACCTGATGTACACTTGGCAGTGGTGACTCTCCTTAGAAAATTGCATTCTTAGCTCCTAGCACGTGCTAGTATGTAGCAATGAGAGTTTTACTGGATGGAAGAAATCTTGCAGCCTTGGCTTTGGTATTTCTTAGGCTTAAATGTTTCCCCTTGTTCTCTAAAACTGGCTTTATTCCCACTGACCTGCCATTCTGATGAGGAAGGTTTAAGAATCAGTGAATTTTACTAGAAGAAGTTGCAGATGAAATCTGGACGCAAATCAGAGAAGAGCCCTTCTGCAAATCTTCATTTGAATTCAAACACAAACAGCTGAGCCTTCAAGCTTCAGTAGGCAACTTGTAAACAGCCACTTTTAAGCAGGAATATTCACCCCAAGCAAATATTGCAAATCTTCTATTTAGTTGTAAAATTAGCAGTTGGCACAGTGGCAGTCAGAGAGTGTACATATGGCATCCAATCAAATTACATGAAAAATACCACCTGATTTCTGGTAGCTAGCTGCCAGCCACTCAGATACTCTGCTGAAGAGGATGATGAACACGTTGGCTAGGGCCACACGGCAAAGTTATTTCGGGATAACAGCTGTTGTTTCAAAACAACTTAGCAAGCATCTACCCTCCACATATGTTATTTCAAAATAAATTTGAAATGTCAGGCGCGTTTTTTCAAATTTCATAAACCTCATTGCAGGAGGAATAATACCTTTTTTGAAACAGCTATTTCAAAATAGATGCTGTTAAGACACAGCCTAGCGCTATTTCAAAATAAGCCATAATGATGTCCAATGGCACTATTTCGATATAGGCACTGTGTGTCTGGACATGAAATCGCTGGGTGCTATTCCAGAATGGCTTATTTCAAAATAACACTGATGTGTAGAGGTAGCCTTTTGATGTTCAAATACTGATTCTGCACATAATCTTGCCTAGGGAGGTTGTAGAATCTCCATCACTGGAGATATTTTGACAGATGTTTATCAGGGATGGGCTAGATGGTACTTGGTCCTGCCGTGGGGGGGCGGGGGCAGGGAACTGTACTTGATGAACTCTGGAGGTCCCTTCCAGTTCTACTGGTCTTAGATTCTGTGATGCTAGAATTGTTCTTACAGAAGAAAACATTTTAACAACAAAAATGCACAAGTGCTTTTTTATTGTGAATCCATTTGAGAAACATTTGTCCTTTTTGAAAACAATTTGTGGGACATAAAAGAATGGCAGCATTGGATGCCTACATGGTTTATTGCAAATTAGTTGCTGAGCTTTACTTCCAGCTGAATCACTGGGGTTGCTGGAAAAGAAACAAGTCTACAGGAAGTATGTCGGTCAATAAATCTCACCCTTCCTTCCAGCCTGCTTTTTCTCTTCTCTCTGATACATGCCTACTGAATGCTATATCCCAGTTACTCATCAAACCTCTGGTAATGGAGCTGTGATAGCAACATCTCTTCACAGATCAGAATGTTAATGATAGAGGGTGTTTTAAAGAGGTAGTCAGTGAAATCTGCATAGGAGAACCCCCTGTGTTCCCTCTAACTTTTTCCATCAGTGTGTGGAATAAATTTTGTTATTGTGCTCCAAGGTATGTGTGGATGTGCTGTCCCCTGTAGGTGTCTGTGGGCACTCTGCTAATCAGCTGGGCAGCACCTGAATCTCTTCTGGGTGACAGCCCAAGCACTTAGCTTACAGGGAACACTGGAAAACACCCCTATAAAACAGCGCTAGTGTTAAGACACACTCCCCAGAAGTATATGGTCCTGGCTTTCCTCTCACTGGTTACACACTGGTGTCAGCCCCCTGCATTGAATGGAGTTGCTATACAGTTACACCCATGAACATAAATTTCTGCTCCACCCTTCAAAAGTCACTTGCACTGAGTAATCTATTGATATCAGCCTTTTCAAAGCTTGCTTAAGATGAGTTTCACTGTGTGTGAGAGAATTCTAGAGGCTAGTACAAAGGAACCATTTGCATAAGCTAGTCGAGTCCCTTGTCTCAGAAGCAGCAATGCCTAGTGATTAGAGCAGGAGATAGGGAATCAGGCATCCTGAATTGGATTCCTTGGTCCAAAGCAGGACATTGAATATGTCACGTGAGTTCTCTCTGTCCTCTTTTGCCCACTGATGAAGGTTGCTTCAGAAGGGCAAAGGATTATCATCCTCCATCAAGAGGGACTTATCTAACCTCAGCTTGAATGTCTCCAGTTGTACCTTGCATACTCTAAGAAGTGTCTGCCTGTGGGCGGGAGCTCAGACTGTACCTTTGAAAGCCCTTCATTTCAACCAGACGGTACTTCAGAGTTCAGATTGTTCAATTTCCTGGGGTTTCAGCTGAGAGGTATTTACTGATGGTCCTGAGGAGGTGGTCAGGGCCATTAGCTCTGTTTCAAACCTGCAGCCTGTAATTATCCTTTCTTCCCAGAGGGGATTATACAGGTATTTGCTTTATCTTACATGCACAACCTGAGCCAAGTCTCCATGTCAAAGAGCCTCTCTGGGAAATACTGTAATTTGCTTACGGGGCCTTTTCAAATGGAAGGATCGAAAGAATCTTGTTTTTCTCTTTTGGATTTCAAGATTCCTGGGCGCTGATCACCCAGTGGCATTTAGAATCTCCAAGGAAAAGCTGCAGCAGGAAGCCTCCAAACTGGTCCCATGAGATCAGTAACACAAAGAGATCCTGTGCTTAGTCCAGGTCTTTATCCTAAAATTGTCTTTCCAAATGTAAATCAGTGCAGTAGATTACACCTCCAAAGCAGACCACTTAAATATATGGGACCAAATTCACATTCAAGTAGTTTGAAGGGAGTTATGGAATCCCTCTCCCTGGATGTGTTTAAGAACAGGTTAGACAATACCTGTGAGGGATTGTGTAGGTATACTTAGTCCTACTTGAGAGCAGGGGGCTGGACTACATCACCTTGCAGAAGCCCTGCCCGCCTCATATTTCTATGACTGTACATTCAACCTACTTATATTTCCCCTGTGATTTCAGTTGAATACAGATTCTTCTTTACCTCTCACTCAAAATATTGTCTACTGTTGCTGTGTATCAGAGGGGTCGCCATATTAGTCTGTATCTGTAAAAACAATGAGAGGTCCTGTGGCACCTTATAAACTAAATGATGCATGCATCTGA
Source organism: Carettochelys insculpta (assembly GCF_033958435.1). Classification (NCBI taxonomy): domain Eukaryota; kingdom Metazoa; phylum Chordata; order Testudines; family Carettochelyidae; genus Carettochelys; species Carettochelys insculpta. Next base: position 3,413,984 of record NC_134160.1, read on the forward strand.
TGAAGCAGGTCTTCGCCCACAAAAACTTATGCTCCAAAAGTCTGTTAGTCCATAAGGTGCCACAGGGCTTCTTGTTGTTTTTACTGTTGCTGTGGATTGTTTAATCTCACCTACCTTTAATCCCAGAGGTAGCTGAATGTCTGTGCTGGGTTTCAGTAACAGCGTGTAACATTTATTAAAGCAGTTGAGTATTCTTTGGACTGAAAGGTGCCAATTAAGTTAAAGATGAAACCTGAATACTGTATTGTCTCCTTAAGGAAACAGCCAATCAAGATTAGAACATAAAGTCCTCTCGTCTTCCGTTTGGGCAAATAGAGGCAAGCAACTAATCTGTAATTAATAATTGTATGTAATTAATTTTGGCTTTGTTCATGTTCATGAATTGTATACCAATGGGTCACAAAATGCTCCAATGTATTTGTTATTAGCTAATTTGCAAACTATTCAATGCGAATATTCACAGTTTGCACATAGCATTGTTTCTGTTCTGATCTGACTGGACGACTTAAGTGACACCCTGAACTGCAAAATCTGCGATTCAAAATTAGCCAGTTTTCAAGGTTTAAATTCATTTTTTCTTGTCGACACTCATATAATCACAGAAAGTGAATACAAATGGATAACCACCACAGACCCTTAGAAATTTGCTTTTAAATTTCTACTTTTTTAAATTTTAATTTTTAAATTTCAATTAATATTTCAGAAAATTTTTCCATCATTCACTCAGCTCTAGAAATAATTACCCTAATAATGTGCTCCACAATACTGTCTTGCCATTAATAATGGCAATTATTAATCAATTTGAACTGGTTGTGAAATGTCCATTCATATAATTATCCATAACGAACAATGTTCCAGATTCTATTTTCACCTTTCTATCTCTGATGAAAAGGTGGGGTTTACTACAACAATTCAGCTCTCTCAATTTTTCCTTCCTAATTAAATATAACCTTGCTTGAAGTCATGACTGAATCCCTTCCTGTCTATATTAGCAAAAATAAAAATATAATAAAAATAATAAATATTATAAAAATAAATAAAATCCTTAATTCAATTATTACCAGTCCTTTATCATTCAGTAACTACTGTCCCTTTTCATAAATAATGTTTTGGCCTTCATATTAATTTAGAAAAATATATAAGTATTTGGAAGAGCGGGCAAAGGAAAATAAAATGAAGAGTGGAAAGGAATGAAAAGAGAAATGAAGATTTGACAGTTTCGTAAAGTTTAAAGAAAAGCAATCTGAAACTGGAGTTCTGTGCTGGTCACAAAAAAGTTTCTTACTGTCAAACTATATCAACAGCCCAGTTTCAGATGTGTAACACAGTACCACACTCTTACACACACACGCACACACTTGTGCTCTCTCTGCCCTCTAGCAATCAGCATCACAGATTTATTCATTTAGCACTGCATAAACTCCCATTACTTTTTGGCAACGGATCTATGGGATCTTTATGTGTTTAAACAGTATAATCCATTTTACAGTAATATGCTTGAGAGATTTTCACTGTATTTCCTATAGAAGCATCTGAATTTGTGTGGCGTGGATCTACATAATCTAAAAGGAGAGAACAAAGATGCAGTGTCTTTTAGAAATGGCTGTAGATCCTATATAAGCCATGGTAATGTTGCTATCAATTTGTTAAAATGCATTTAGATTATGGAAGGGTGAAAGAGCCTTCAGCAAAGATTTGACTGAACTAGTAATACCAAAAGAAAATATTTATCTTCATGCAGAACTTGCTGCCAATCCACAGATTTGGGGGAGGAGGGAGGGCTCTGATTTGAGCATCAAACCACAGTAATGTAACTATGCCAGTCCACCTGCCATTTTGGAATTGCTGGGTAGCCCGGAGACAGGTAAAGATACTGGTCTCCATCAGACGGTGGTGTCACAGTGGAAAGGCCTGTGGGTCTTTCTCAGTTCAAAAGCCTGCATGTTGGCAAAAATCCATGGGATGCCAGGCATTTTTCCGTATAATTGAAACCTTACTTAAAAGAGCAATGAGCATTCTATAGAAAGCCATGCAGCTGCCACAGTTTGCTGGGGTGGGATTTTAGGCATCCCATGGAAATGTACACACTGCAAAAATCTCTCATTGCATGAGCACAATGCTTTAGATACTGCCATCAGAAGAATCCCTTACAAGATCCTGACCCTGGAATTCTGCACCCCTGGGCCATGCAGGTGCCCCTTTGACATCGGTGGAGCTCTGCACAGAAGCAGATTTGCCTGCATGGGTCATTGTTGGACTGGGGTCTTGCTCCGGACAACAAGGAGTTGGCAGATCCATGTGTGATACCAACATGAGTCAAACGATTGTTTTGTAAAACCACAGATCTCAGGACATTGATTCCCCTAGGTATTTATGGTGGCAATTATCAATCTGTCGCAGTTGGCTGAAAAATATCCAGCCACTTGCTTTTTCAGTGTAAAACGGCTTTTTCAGCAAACCAGGAATGTTCATAAAAAAAAATCCAGTTTCATCAACATTTTTTACAGGAGGAAAAAATGAGAAAAACCGTAACCAGATCTAATAAGTGTCAGATTGAATCCAATGATCGGCATGAAATGGGGAGTAATCCCTGTTTTATAAGGTCTAAGAGAGGTAGCTGAGTTAGTCTGTATGTGCAAAAACAACAACAAGTCCTATGGCACCTTAAAGACTAACAGCTTTATTTGGCCGTAAGTTTTCATGGGTAAACATCACTTTGCCAGATGCATCTGACAGAAGTGTTTTTACCCACAAAAGCTTATGCCCAAATAAATCTATTAGTCTTTAAGGTGTCACAGGACTTATTATTCCTTATTAAAGGGTTATTTTAACTGCAGTTATTAACATATCTGTACATTCTTGTTACTATTATAATTTTTCTGATCACTTACTGATTTGAATAACTCCTCCTGCTTGTGACTTCAAATTGTGCACTTAGTGCAAACCTGAATGTTTTGGAGAAAAAGACAAGCAGCATCTCCTGCTAATACCAACCATTCGAAGTTCCACTTTCTCTCATCTGTTGCATGCAGCATTGTCAAAATCTCTGCTGTGGTATCTGCCAAGCACAGGGCATTTAGCAGGGATTTTTTTATGCATCTGATTACTGTCTATCTGTAATGAGCCTGCAGGGAGTCACTGGTGTCTAGTGATTAGAGGAGGGATTCTGTTGCTGGCTGACATTGGCTCACTGAGTGACTTACAGCAACTGTGTTAACCAGCTCCTCTCCATCTGTGCTACTTATATGGCCCCATCAACACAGTATCCGAGGGCCATCCAGTGTTTAGTGAATTTCTTCTCACAAAGGCCATCTACGGCAGATAAGTGCTCTTATTCCCATTGCACAGGTGGGAAACTGAGGCACAGAGAGACTAGAACCCAGATCCACAAAAGGTATTTGGGCCCCTAGATTCCACTGATTTCAGCAGCAGTTAGGAGCCTTGGGCCTAAGTGACTTGCTCAAGGTCAGAAAGTAAGTCTGTGCCAGAGCTGGGACTTAAATACCTCTCTCCCAAGTCCCGCGCTAGAGTCCTAACCTGTCCTCTCTGTATCTCTGTTTACCAGTCTGTAAAGTTGGGGATTGCTGACTTTTTGCAAACCCGATGGAGCTCCCTGGAGGAAGCAAGCTCTTTGGCTGCCTTCTGTGTTGTTCTCATTTCTATGCAGTTCATCAGAAACTATTTTTGCTTTTGTTTTTTGAGGGTACTGTTCTAAATAAAACCAGGGTGAGCTTTGAGCCAGATTTGAAAGATCCCGCTGACCACTGCTCAGCAAGGAAATCAGTTCAGTCCAGGACCAACAGGGTCCCGAATAAGGCAAGAGAAAGGTATAGGAGAGTTGCAGAGTGTCTGATCGTGGCTGGTAGAGACTGGAATGTGAAGCACCACAGAGATGCAAAAAGTCTGGGAGATTGTGCCTCAGTCTAGTTGTCTCACTTGCAGAGCTGGAGCTCATGCAGATCAGGATCCATCCAGACAAAACAAGGATTGAGCAGATCCTTCACAACCCAGCCCCTAAGTAATTTGGAGCCTCAGGCTTGATAAACAGCTGAGATAGATGGAGAGGATTCAAACCAAGCCAGAATGGCAAGCGTGTTGCATGCTGGGTAAGGCTGGTGGTGAGCTGAAGCTGAAGAGTTCAGCGCCAGAGCTGACTCCTCCTTCATCCATCCATGCGGTGAGAGACCCGACCCCTCCTGCACTCCAACACCCTGCTTTAGACTTGCCGTCAGTTGCAGGGATTTCATTTAGGTTCAGCTCTAGCCATTATAGTTTTGCCTCCTAGTGCTACTCTGCTCTGGGCAGGCCCCAGGGACATGTCAACTGGCAGCTGCTTGGTCAAAGCCTCTTCCCACTGGGCATCTCTGACCCCTTGTATGTCCACTGTGGAGAGCGAACCTAAGGCTCAAATGGCCCCAGACCTCCTGTGACTGAGCCTCTCCCGATGCACCCCTAAACCTGCCCAGCTGCCAACTTCTCTCTTGCTCAGCTGGTTCTGAAAGTCTCTGCCTGAGGCCCTTCTCCTCCTGCCTCGCCCAGGGGCCAGGAAGAGGCTCTTTAAAGTGTCTCTGACTGAGCCCAGGTACTTCTCCAGAGCTCTCCAGCCTGGCTATGCAGGCAAGTCTCTTGACTTATTTGGCGGTTCACTGAACTGAACCTTATGGGCAAATGTAGACCTGATCCCATTCAACCCCTTAGGAGTTCTGTCCCCAGAGAACAAGCGTGTCGCACCAGGGCATTGGTTTGGGCCACTCTATACAGCAGAGAATGAAGCTGGACACCAAGAGGGAAGAACCTTTGCTGATCTATGCAAACACATTGGTTCTTTTCCCAGCAGCAACTCTGTCTGTGACCCAGAGCCTCTGTCGAATCCGTTTCAGCCAACACTGGTACCCCGATGCTGGAGGCGTCAGGTGGTAAGAATCTGAATAGCGCAGAATTTAGCACCACGCGGTTTCAAAGCATTTTACCCACTTTGGTGACTGAATCCCATTTTGAAGAGAAAAATAACCCGAGGGGAATTTAGGCTCCTAATGTCCATTGATTCCCATGGATTTCAGTAGGTGCTAGAAGCCTAAATATTTTGGAGGATTTGGGCCTAAGTGATCAGCCAAAGTTACAGAGGAGGAGGAAAGGTGGGCCAGGCACCAAGGAAAAATCTGAGACTTAAATCCCTGGCATCCTTGGATAATTAAGTTTTTGTCCATTTTCACCTGGGACCGGTGATCTTTGATTATCACTTATGGGAACGTTGGGTTTGGAGACCTAGGTTTGATTCCTTGCTCTGCCACGGATATCCTGTATGACCTTGAGTAAGTCATGGAACCACACCATGCCTCAGTTTTCTAGCTGCACTATGGGAATAACAGAAATCCCTAGGCTGCCAGCAAGAGGAAGAGAATATATCAAGTATTGTGAGGCATTCAGACACCCACAGTATTGAAGCTGGGTCAGCATCTACACTGAAAGTCAGTCAGCAGCTGAGCCAGGAACAGAACCCAAGAGTTCTAGCTCCAACCATTAGCCAGTCTGCTGAAGAAGAGCAAAATTTCAGTTCTGCTCTGGGAGGTTAAACAAAGGCTGGTTGCTTGGAGCAGGCGAACCTGGCCCGTTGCAGCCGGGGGAGTTTCTCAGGCGTATTTCCAGATAAGTATCATGTCTGAGCTGAGCGCCACATCCTGGGCATTCACAGCACAGAGGCACTGCTGAGCTCCTCAGGTTTGTGACTGTGCAGATATGCTGATAATTCAGTCGGGGCAGAAGCAAGGGGTGAGTACGGCAGAAATAGACCAGGCCCAGAGCTTTTGCTGGAGAAGACAAGTGATTCAAGCAGCAGGGACATGCCTGACCTGAGAGCACCCACCAGATGCCCCCAGCACCATGCAGCACAGGGGATGTTGTGGTGGGTTAAACTGCATTTTGGTACTCAGTTCCCTGCTGCTGGTATCCGAGCTCTGCGGTGAACAGGCTGCAGGGGCCAGCGTGGCTTTGTGGGCATTCAGAGTACTTTCCAGCCTGCTTTGCAAGCCAGCAGTTGGGGAACCGCTCCTGCACTTAGCCTCTAGGCATGCACGGAGGGTGAGAGGTGCAGCCAGAAAACTGGCCTGCAGAAGTTCTGCATAGCGTGATGATTTGAAAGACAATTCCTATGTGTTTTTGTAGATTCCGGGGCCAGACAAGACCACTGAGATCATCTAGTTGGCTCTCCAGCACAATGCAAGCCAGAGAATGGCCCCAAAATAACTCCTAGGGCAGAGCTTTTAGAAAAAGAACCTATTCCGCCAGGAGCTTTGGTAAATTGTGCACCTGGTTAATTACTCTCCCCGTTAAAAACGTGCACCTCGCCACTCTGAATTTCTATCGCTTCAACTTGTAGCCACTGGATCAAGTTAGACCTGCTAGCCTGAAGAGCTTTTCACTGCAGATTTGTTCCCCATGTAGATACTTATGAATTGTACTCAAACCACCCCTTAACCTTTTCTGATTTGAGGTAACTAGATGGACTTGCTCGAGTCTGTCACTGCAAGGCAGGTTTTCTAATCCTTTCATCATTTTCAGGGGCTCTTTGTCTGAGCTCTTTCCAGTTTATCTACATCCTTCCTGAACTGCAGGCACTGAACTGGACACAAGAATCCAACAGTGGTCAAATAACCTCTCTGCTCCTAGTGGAGATTCCCCCGTTATTTTGTGTGTCTTAGGAACAGATACATTGACAGATCAATACTGGTGGTAGTCCAGTACCTGGACTCTAGCAGTGACCCGAACTGGTAACTTCAGCGGAAGGTGCAAGAGACCTCACAGTAGGATAAACTTCCTACAAGGGAACTTTCCTCCTAAACCCAGGAAGGCAGCAGTTTATAAGCCACGTATTTCTGTCCTCTCTAATGTAACTTGGGCTGTTCTCATTAGCTTTGTAAGCAGGGCTGCCCTGGTGGGGCGGGGCGCAGGGCCAGGGCCCTGGTCGGCAACCAAGAAAGCAAGAAGAGCCTTTTTTTTTTTAATTTGGTAAAAAGCTCAATCATTCAAAAGCCGCAATGCATGTGAATAACTGTACTTTTTGTAACCCCTATTTTTAGAACAGCAGACACACATATCCCACAATGCCCTGCACTTATTAAAGGGGGAGTTATCCAGGGTTTCAAGCTCACATATCGCTTGCTATTTAGATTTGAATTGTTCATTGTTCCGCTTCTACATGTTCACTGAAATATCAAAAATAATTAATAGGGTTTTGCTTTGTTTTGTTTTGTAATCATAGCTCCAGGAGCCAAAGAACTCCTTAAAGAGCCACATGTGGTTCGGGAACTGCAGGTTGGAGACCCCTGGCCTGGGGTACCCCCCCCTCCCAGCACCCGAAACACAGGGCCCGGGGCAACATCCCCCTGTATGCCCCACCCCTTCCCTGCCACTGTTCGATCCCACCTCTGCTCCACCCCTTCCCCCAGCCCCAGTCTGCCCCAGCCCTACTCTTCCCTGCCCCCTTGCCAAAGCCCTCTCCCACAGCAACACAAGCCTGTGGATCACCTGAGGGCCGTGCCTGGCATGGAATGGCAGCAGACAGTGTTCCCATCTTGAGCCCCTTCCCCCAGGTTACCCTCCTGGGGCTGCCCTGAAACACAGCAACAAGATGGTTGAGGTGGCCACTGTGGGACCCCCTAAGGCACATGTCCTATGGACGCGATGGCTCTGTACATCACCTCTATTCCTTTTTTAGATCCTGGTTACACTCTTGGAATCAAAGCTATCCAGGCACAAGGAGATCTAGAGGTTGACTATGTATGATGTTAAAAAAAACAAAACAAAAAACAACTTTTAACTGGCTTACAATGTGCTGTCTAGGAGGTCCCCTGGAGAAAGGGTAAATATGACCTGGTTTACACTCTCTTGTGTCCCATCCATTGTCTTGTAAACTTTTCTCACAACTTCTCTTATTTGTCTCCTGGCCGAACATGCCAAGTCTTCCCAATCTGCCCTCAAAGGGAAGTCTTTCCGGAGCGCTAATAGTTTTCCCTGCCGAGCTCTGTTGCACCCCCTCCTGCGGCTGCACTGCTCATGGAGTTTCCTGGAACATCTCTCGAGTCATTTCAAGTTTTTTGCTCATAAGAACAGTCACCTGGGGTCAGACAAAAGGTCCATCTAGCCCATGATCCTGTCTTCTGATAGTGACCGATGCCAGGTGACCCAGAGGGAATAAACGGAACGGGGAATCATCAAGTGATCCATCTCCTGTCACCCACTTCCAGCTTCTGACACACAGAGGCCAGGGACATTGTTCCTACCCATCCTAGCTAAGAGCCATTGATGGATCTATCCTCCATGAATTTATCTAGCTCTGTTTTGAATCCTGTTATAATTTTGGCCATCACAACATCCTCTGGCAAGGAGTTCCGCAGGTTGACTCTGCATTGTGTGAAGAAGGTGCTTTCTCCCTTCCTGCCCTTGTCTTGTTGGCTTGTGGATATGTTTGTGGAGGCGGAATACAGTTTATCAACAAATCTGTTACTACACCTGCATTTAAATTGAACTCGTCTAAGCAGATCCCACTTCTGCCAGCATCTCTCAGGAGGAATTAACAACCGAGTCAACAGAGGAGCTGAGTGCAAACTGGCAGCATGTTCAGGCAAGTCTAGTAAACTAAGCTCAGATCCTGCCCTCTCCTCCATAACCAGAGAGAACTTGGTACCAGGCCCACCAACAGAGGGGTAATTGCACTGGGCCCAGAGATTCAAAAGGGCCCAGAGCTCCTGGCCACCACTACCACTGCTACTGCAGCAGCAGGGACAGCCAGAGCCCAGCATCCCCTTGGATTGCCACTGGAGCACCGGAACACAGCGTGCCGCTCCGTGCAGCTCTGAGGGCTGGAGGGAATAGAGCATGCGATGGTCCGGACAGTGCTAAAGGCTGATTGACCGAGACTCTTCCCCTTCCTGCTGAGGCCACATCCCTTCTGGGGCACACAGCCAAGTTCTCACACACACACCTACACACAGGGTAGGCCTTGCTAGATGAACTGCACCAGGAGGAGAGCACGAGGCAGACGGGGGAAGCAGGAAGCCTCTGGCGCAAGGGTCAGCAACCACAATAGCAAGAAGAGCCATTTTTTGTAATTCGGTAAAAAACTCCATAATTCGAGCCTCAACACACGTGAATACAAGATGATCCTTAATAAATAATGTCAAGCCATACTTTGTGTAACCCCTATTTTAAGAACACCGCGCACACAGCCGTTTGTAATGTGATGCATGTTTACTGCAGGACCTTCATCGTTAATCGAAAATAACCAGAAGGGTGGGCTTTTTGCTTTTCACTTTGCAATTATAGTGCCAGGAGCCACAAAAAAGTTCTTAAGAGCCACAGGTTGCAGACTCCTACCCCAGACATATGAAACCCAGCTCCCTGGGGCACCTGCCCAGCCACCATTGGGGGACAATAGAGGAGATCTTGTGCTCAGAGGAAAAACTTGTGGACTCTTAGCTATAAAGATCTGGCAGTTATTCCCCCTGCAATGGAGGCCATTGATGGACCTACCCTCCATGAATTTATCTAGCTCTGTTTTGAATCCTGTTATAAGGTTACAGCAGTAACCCCAACACACACACGCATGCGCGCGCGAGCACATGGCATCACAGGAAAGAACATTCTGTACCCTCTCTTCCCCCTACCAAGCTCAGGTTGCTCAGAAGGAAGCTTTTTGTCCCATAAGCAACAAAGTTTTGCCCACAAAGTTTGTTACCTCCCCACCAAGCACTTACAAAAGAGTCTGCCAGTAGTAAGATTAGTCAGTTAACAGCATCAATGTGTTCATTTTTAAAAAGCTTATCACAGGTTCACGTTGCTACTGTGAACTGAACTTGCCTGGTGGCTTTGGTTGTTTAGGTATGTTCACAAACACACACACAATCGCCACACCATGTGGTGTAGGAACCCCTACACCTCATTAGAACTGGTCATAATTTTAAATTCAGATGTTGTTTTTGTATAAAAATGGCCTTTGATAAAAAACAAGTGAAAACAGTTGGTCGGTCGGTTTTCAATTTTTGGAAGAAAAAAACTAAATAAGAAAAGTTTTCAGTTTTCCATCATCTTTCTCTCCAGTTTCCTCCCTCCCATCACCCTCACCTCCAGAGGGACAAAACAGCAAAATGGAAAAGAAGAGAGGGAAGGAAAACCAAAAGTCAACCGTTTTCCGGGGTGTTACCACCTGAGCATTGTCACAAGAATTTCCAGTAAAATGAAATTTGGAACACCACTTGCAAAGCCCTAACTAGACTGTTCTGAGCAGCTGGGCAGAACTGCAGTCCCACAGCACGGATGCCCAGACAGAACCCCGGGGCAGCAGCACAGTTCAGCAGAATCTAGCAGCAGCCAGCTGGGCCATGCAAGAGCCCAAATCCCCCAGCTTCGTAACAAATGTCTCTAGAAAAAATGGCTTTGTCGGCAGGTGCTCTGCCTAAGCCCCGTGCAATGGGACAGCTCACAGAAAAGAAAAGAAAGTTGGAGGTTCCTTTAGAATCTGTGAATTGGACCTGATCCATCCCACGATACTACTGACCATCTCCCTTTCCTAGGCTGGTGCTTTTTTTCACCCTGGAAATAGCCTCCCAATCTCCTCTCAATCCCTGTTTCACGCTCTCGTCCCATGGCACGCCCCCCCACGCCCACCTTTAAAAAGCATTTATCTGTGATCTTTTACAAAGTGACTTGAGTTACCACTCCAGTAAGTGCAGTGACCTGGCCAAGGCAGTAGACAGAGATGGAAACTGAAACAGATCCTGCTGCCCAATCTACTCTAATCCTGACAGCATATGTGATGGCTGCTACCTTTGCTAATGCCAGAGGCTGAACTGGAAACTTCCAGAGCTAAAAGTATGAGTCCCAACAGCTTAAACTGAAAAGCCAAGCTCAGCGGCTGCAGCTGTGGATTGGACTCAGAGGGGCACCTCTAACATACACTACCCTGGGTCATGCACATGTCCTCCAAGGCATCCTCTCGCGAAGAAGAATCCACATTCCAAATTCAGGTGTCCCGAAAAGAAACGGTCGGTGCAACTTTTAAAGAACACACCCAAGGAACAGCTGAGCCGAGCAGCATCCCTGAACCTGTTAGTTTTTTTTAAAGGGTTTTTACTTCCAACAAAGGGAAAAGAATATATGTAAAACCATCTAATTAAGCAGTAAGTCATGACAAGGTGCGTGAAATTCTGAGATAACACATGCCTCGGAGGCGTTCTGAAGGCTGAGACAAAAACCAAGGCTTTCTACTGTGCCCACCGTGTGCTATCTCACATTAACACACACTTTGTTGTATCCCACTGCAACATTAAAAAATCATTTTAATGAAGAGATGTCTATGCAAGCATGGGTCAGAGCAAATACCTTCTTTTAATCGTTTTGTGTGTGTGTGTGTGTGTGTGTGTGTGTGTGTTTGTACAGTGAAAGGGAAACAGCACCTCTCCTAACAAGTGGGCACAGACATATGATTGCAGGTATTCGTGGCCTTGTGGTTTACAGAACAATACCACGTCTTCCCTTTCTCATTGCAAGATATGAAGTTGCACTAATGTCCTAGGAATATACTTAAATCATTAAGATTCCCCCCTCCTGTATCAGCCTTCATAGTTGCATTTACTAAAGCTCGATTCTTACACATACTGAAATTCACAAAAATAAAACCACGACCTGGCACCGGCATAAAACGCTACTCAGAGCCCCATTCCACCACTGTCTTACACATGCAGTTCTCACTGAAAATTCTATGTGCGACTCAGGGCTCTTAATTTTTCTGTAGGAATTTTTTTATCTAGAAAACTGCGCACAGGACTAGTCTGTGTAACTGCCTGTTTGTCACTCTCCTGCCTTCATTCCAGTCATTATTTGTTACACCGCTTGATCCCTTTTGTGTTAATTTAAACTCTAAGCCAATGAGGGATGACCTAGGCTAGTGAGTGCGCTACATGAGTGGCCCTCCTTTCTCACAGTGGGCCACAAGACTGTTGTGACCAAAATTGTTTCCCAGGCTGCTAAGTGTGCTGGCGTACCTAGAATTTGCAGGGTGTGCCCGTTGAACTGTAGCAGTGCTTTGACTGGCTGCAGAGGGCACACACAGTTCTCACAATCAATACCGTGTGCAGTGAGCACACCCCTCACTTTACATGCCCTGGCCTTATGTGTGTGTCACTGTAGTAACACTGGCAGAAAAGAAAATTACACAGACAAAAAGCAGCAGAATCTGGCAACCCTGTGCGTGGGCCACGCATAGAACGCCGATGGGACGCACGCAAGTTGCCCACCATTGCCTTAAGCTCTTTGACATAGGAACTCGTTTGTGTCAGCACAACACCTGGTGTAGTGGGCCCTGATCCTGACTGGAGCTGTGACACTACCACTGCCAACAGCCAAGCATCCTCAGCTGATAAACCAAGCACATCAAGGGCATGAATACAAACAGCAAGTGCCTGAGCCTGCTGACTCTGAGATCAAAGGAAGGTTGCTCTGAAGGAAGTGGCCAAGCAGGACTGGGCCTTCAGTCCAGAAATGCAAGAGATGCAAATAGCTATTTAAATCTGGTGCATTGTTTTATTTTGCTGGTATGTAAGAATTATGGAGCACCACAGTGGAGCCGACCGATGTATTTATAGGACTGCGTTGTAGACGTGTAATCCATAGCACTCTCTCTAGGTACTCATCTGACCCTCCTCACTGTTGCACGGACACACCCAGTACCATACCATCATGACCACACGGGAGCTTTTCAGGCAGACATGCCCCCCGCTGCTCTCATAAGGAACACGTATCTTAAAGCACCAAGGTATCGAAGAGATTTTTGGTTTCTTTTGAACAAAAAGGCTCCATCAGATAGTTTCAAACATTCCAGAAGGGCCACGAATGTGCCAGCCAAATAAACTGCCTTCTGAGATCAAATGGAAATGGAAACCTCTGTGGCACCCTACTCCATTTCACATACAGAAGAAAACTTCCCTCCACCTTCTAAAAGCCAGCAAAGTGAAGCCTGGTTAAACTAGCCTGCTTTCAGCTCCCACTGACTGTTTTTGGAAATGTGTTGAGGCTGCTTGTCTGAAGAGGCTTTTTAATGTCAGAGTGTGAGCAGCTGTCTCACACCTCCAAGACATGACAGCAGGTGAAAGAGCAGAAAATGCCATCTAGCTCAATCTGCCAGGACAGCCAACCCCTAAACTCAACTTTCATTGTGAGCTCAGAGGGTGGTTTAACTGGTCTGGTTAAAGTCCAGTATTCAGAAAAACCTATTCCCCTTCTCAGTCAATCTGAAAAATGGGTCTGGAAAAGAGGCATTCCTAAAGCCCTTTCCAACAATAACAGGTGTGTGTGGCAGGCAGTGCTCCCTGTAAGCTGAGTGTTTGTGCAGCTGCCCAGGAGAGATTCAGGTACCACCCAGCTGATAAACAGAGCGCCCTTAGCTGCCCACAGTGGGCACCATGTGTTTCTACTGGTGGTGCACATCCACACATCCCTCAGTGCACATAACAAAATTTATTCTACTCATGGATGGAAAAAATTAGAGGCAACACTGGTGGCAGGAGGTGGAGTTTGTGTACCAGTCACAGTATTTATAGCACCCTGCTTTAGCAATATACAAGTTTATATATTTTGTTCTGAAACTAAAAATCTCCTCATCACTTACGATGGTGATGACAGGTAGGAAGTCTGGCTCAGTGGTTTGGTCACTCACCTGCCACTCAGAAAACACAGGTTTAATTCCTGTCACAGGCTTCCTGTGTGAACTCGGGGAAATGAAGGTGTGACTGCTGCATGGGATGCCATACGGAAATCTAGCTGGCGCAGGGAACAGTGGTTGATGTGGCTTTGGCAAAGATTAGCCACCACAATACAAACTGCTGGGGACTGTGGGTATGTACTCAGGTTGCTGCCCCATGCTTGGGTCTGCGCTGCCATAGCCTTACTAGATTAATGCTAGAGTGGGTACGCTTGCCCATGCTGCAGTGACACCTTCATTTGCAGCATAGCCGGCCCTGTGCCTGAGCTAAACGCCACTGAAGGTGGTCTACACCAGCACCTACGTTAGGGTTTAGCAAATCCCTCACAGTTCTGTTGGGATGTGCACACACATTTTGTTAGCCTATGTTTGTGCTCCATCCCGCAAAGATTCTAGCAAATCCAGTGTTTACTGGGACAAACGTGGAAACAGTGAATTTAAGCCAATTATGAGAATATTTGTGGCAAGTGAATTTTAAATGCAGTGTGGCACCCAAAATCTGGCTAAAAGTTATGCTTACTCAGTCCACGAACAGAAACAATCCTATATGATCCTACATGACCCATCAAAACTAATCTACGTCATGACTTCTGACCAGGCACGACAACAAAGTGCTCTCAAACAACCTACAGACCCAGAATTATCCATAGAAATCACCCAGGGGACAATTCCCAATCAAGAATGAATCTGAGAGCATTGTATATTGCTCACAGATGATCTGTGAAAAACAAAGAGGCTCCTCTGAATAAATTGTTTATCCTGCAATAATATCCCCACAAACACTTGCATGTTCTTGTAGGCACAGATCTTGCTGCCTGCTGAAAGAGCCGTATAGAAACAAAATCTGGTTCTAAATTCTCTAACCCTGTCTGTGCTGCACACTGTGGTGCAGCGAGATCTATGTCAGAAAGAAAGAGCATTGTTTTGTTTTATGCATACCGCACCTTTAAATGTAAAGGACCCTCCCTGTCTGCTGCTTGGCAGCTGTCATTTTGAGTTTCCTTTAAGATGCAGAATGTTACAGAGCAAGTCGCATACTCTGGACTGATCTCCCCTTCCCTTCCACTCAGTGCAATCCATTAAATCTGTGCAAAGTATGTGCAACTGGGTTAAAAGTCCACCGAATCAAACAACAGTGTTTTATACCGACTTGCACTAAGGTCAATGATACACAAGGTACAGAACTATTGGGACTTTTGCTTATTTTCAATTCCTTCCACCCCTGAGACTTTACATTTGGTTCTTTTTTTGTGATTTTCCCTATTCTTCAATGAAAGGCACTTAGGCAGAAGGAGACATGTTTAGTTCTGTGAATCAGAGAAAACACAACATATCCAACCACTTACTTCATCGCCTAAAGCCACACAAAAATGGTGTAGGATGACACTAGCTACCAAAACTACAGACGTTAAAAAAAAAACAAAAAAACCCCAATATTTTGGCAATAAAGCTTCCAACTAAATAAAATCACCTTGTTTATGACTGTTTCTGCTGTTGCAAATATCTGAACAAGATGTCTGCAATATTGAATAACTGCCCTTTGCTGCCACTATGGAGCTGTTTTACTTCCATTGCCAAACAGATTGCATTAAATCTCAGTCACTCAATGTTAGTATCAATTTGTGCAAAGGGAATATGGATCTGCTCCAGCTAGATCTATAATTACAGTCACTGTACTAAAGAGAGGAGGCGTAATGTACCCTAGGGATGCCCAAGGTGATAGACTCTACGGCAGAGCTACTGGTTAAAAGCGTCAGAGGTCTTTGTTGGGAACGTTATAGTGGTCTCGGAATATTTTCCTGCTACTTTTTGGCTCAAGTTTTCTGGAGTCTGCTTCAGAAAAATTATTTCATAGGCCAGGATTTGAGATACTTTCTGATAAAAATGATCAGTACAGAGATTACAGAGTGGCTGGTGGGTTTTTTGTTGACCAAATGAGTTAGCCAGGTCTGGGCACTTAAGCTATGTCTACACCAGAGGGTTTTGTCGACAAAGCTCACAGTGTCCATATTCCCAGGACGTTCTGTTCACCGTAAATTGAGAGAACTCTGCACATTTTTTTTGACAGTCTTATCCCACTCCCTACAAGGCAGAATGCCTCTGATGACCACCATTTGTCAACAAAGCGAGTCTGGATGTTCCAGCGGGGTGGGGGGGGGCTCTGTCGATAGACGGGCTTTCCGGGATATCGGACAGCCCTGTCTGCTGTTCTTTTGGTTGGCCTTTTTGTCGAGAGAGCAGCCAGGCAGTCCAGGCACTCTCGGTCTACAGAGCAGAGCACTCTTGTGATCCACTTGGTGGTCTGGCTATGATCTGTTGACAGAAGTTTTGTTGGAAAATATCTTCCACCAAAAACTTCTATCGACAAATATAGCCTAATTACATAGGAGGGTTATTGCCTTTTCACCTGTGAAAATTTATTTTAGATTTGTGTCAGGGAGATGCAGTGTGTGGAAGTTACAAATTAAACTTGCCTGATGCATTAAGATTAAAGTGCAATTGGTTGCAAACCTGGGCGTTCTTTACCTTTACCCAGAACATCCAGTTGAGAGAAATGTACTCAGAAATCCCCACTTTAAATCTGTTCACCTCATAACTTCTACTACCTGACTGTAAGTGACTTAGAATTTGTCTATGCAGTTTGTTTTTAATTATAATTCATTCTTTTAATGATGCCAGAGCAGGGAAGGATGGATCCCCCTAGAGAAAATGCAATAATCTGTGTCCAGGTGTCTAGTGAATGAAAACAGCAACCCTACTCTGGAGGTTCTTTTTCAATTCTTGCTTACTGCTTACTTCAAACTTTACTGGGAGCTTTACCAATGGGCGCAAAGGCTTCCAGCTTTGACCTTGAAGTAAGCAGAGGTGAGTGAAGGAAGAATGATGCAATATCACAACAGAGCAAACAGGGCTGCAAGGTAATTAATTCTGCCGACTTCCAATTAAAGGCTCCACTGTTTATTTACTATTGACTAGCAACTCCTGGCTACAATGCAAAAACCATACCTTCCCTTCAGACAGGCAGAGCGGAATGGCCAGTTATTTGAGGATTAACATACCACTAACTATTGCTGTAGATATAAACTCTGGACTACTTAAAGAGTCTCATTGGCTTCCCCTGATAGAAGCTTGGTCAGAGAAGGATCAGGCCCACATTTCTTTTTAAAAGTATAGGGCCTGATCCTGCAGGCATTAACTAAAGAGCATAACCTGTACCCCCGTCAGAACCTCCATTGACTACTCATGGTAAAGCACTGTGCTCTGTAGTAAGGGGTTTCAAAGTCTGGCCCACACCGTAACCCCCGCTCCGGAGCAGGGCACGCTGGCAACACTGACAGCTCACAGGCCTCTTACTGGCCATCTACGCCAGAGGGAATTTCACCCTCACTACCTTACAAAGGAGGGAGAGCTTTCTGTGCTATGAAAATGTTCCATGGGCCCGATCCCGGAGCTCTGACTCTGACAGCCCTGTGTTCTCTTCAAGAAGGCAGGATTGGGTCCCGGGCTTAGAAGGGTGATTGTCATTTTCTCCATAGAAAACTCTGGTTTGTGGGCAGAGGGGAAGATCCCTATTGCATTAGGGACAGGGAGGAGAGCGGGGGACTAGTTTAGTTTTTGTTTTCACTAAGTAGATCTTTTTTCAGGTGCACATTTTCAGCCACTGCCCACGTAAAAGTTTCCCTAACTGCCTCCTTTCATCAGAACAGAACCATTTGGATTACGGTGTTGCTGAAACAGCAAAAAAGTTTTGGAATATGTCCACAGAGATAATCGGTTTCGTTTGCACACCCGGCAGTCTCATTTATTAACTCCCCAAGCCTCTCAGGCATAACAAGTTCCTGTCTGTACATACAGAGAAAACTGGAAATTGTGGGCAAAGGCTTGAAAAATACTGTACAGGGTAACCTTTTTTTAGACAGACAGACAGACAGACAGATAACTCTCCAAACTTTTCTTATGAGAAATCAGGAAGGAAATTGTCTGCAGGGGCTGAGATCGCAGAAGACTTGTAAGTACTTGCCTCTGCTTTCCGGGTTTTGCTTCTGGTTTTTTTTGAGACATAGCAAAATGTCCAGGCCGCAAGCCTGGCTTCGTACCCGGAACGATCGTTCCAGTTCGGGAGGCTTTCCGGGTAATCATGGATTTTGACAAGGGAAACCACCCATCCCTTCACACACTGCAGGCTGAACCTCTCTCGTCCAGCACCCTGGGCACCTGACTGCCCTTGAAGGAGAGAAGTTGCTGCACCGGGGAGGTCAATATTGTCCAGCAGCATTACTGCCACTGCCCGGTGCCGGGGCTCTGGGAAGACGTTTCGGGCTAAGTAACCGCACAGAACACTGCGAGCCAGGCCCGGTGTCTGCAAACAATATTGTTATGGGCCCTGCAGGAACCTGGGCCGCACCCGTGAGCAGCGGCCACCGCGCCAGCGAAGCTCACGCCGGACGAGGGGTGTTGCTGTGGATTGGAGCCCTTCAGCCGGCGGAGTTCCAGCCCCGTTTGCAGCCCGAGTGAAGCGCCTCTTCGAGCTCTTCCCTCCGCCGCTGTCGGCACAGGCGGGAGAGCGAACGGCCGCGGCACGGGTGTGCGAGGAGCGCGAGCGCCCGGCGGCGCCTGTGCTAAGGAGCTCGCACGCGGCGGCGCTGCCCTTGCTCGGATGCTGCTGGTTGCGAGCGCTTCACGGAAAGGCCCTCGCGGTGCAGGGGCTTTTTCTCGCAATGCCGATTGCCCTGCCGGGAGCCCCGGCGCGCGCCGAGAGCGGGACACCCAACCCAAGAGCGCCCTGGCTGGCCCTGGCTGGCCCTTTGCCTGCGTACAGGCGGCCGGAGCAGACCCCGCCAAAGCAGCCTCCTCTCTGCTGCTCTCAGCGAGCTGCTCTGGCGGCACCCGGCGCCATCCCCTGAGCAGAACGTGGGTCGAAGGTTCCCCCCTGTGCCCCACGGGCTGCCGCCTGAGAAGCCGCCTGAGCAGTAGGATTTCTCGGCTGCCCTGCGCCTGGGGTCATTCCCAGCCGGGCATCCTCAGCGTCCGGCACCGCCGCTCCCGTGCGGGACGGGTTCGTGCCTAGTTTGCACTGGTGCAAACGGTTGCACGAAGCGGAGGGCGCTGGTGAGTCAGGCCCCACCGCTGCAGCCTGCACGGGAGCAAAACTCGCAGGGCCTTTGCGGGAGGCCGGGGTACCAGGGCACGCCGGTGCCCTCTCGGGCATTGCCTCCATGGGACGGGAACTGCAGACACCTGCACCTGCCCGTTTCCGCCCTGGGCATGAAGCCCTGGAGGAGGGCGCGGTTTGCAAAGCTGCTCCAAGGGCGCAGGGAAGCGCGGGGCAGCCCTGGCTCTCCCGCGAGCCGCCGCGCAGTTTTTATGAGACGTATTTTAGCGAGCGGAGCCGGGGCCGGGGCCGGGGCCGGGGCCGGGCGGGTTACAGCTGCGCGGCGCTGCAGGTCCGGCTCCCTGCGGCCAGGAGCGGGGTTCGCCCGGGTTCTCGGGCTGCTGGCGGCGGCGGCGGCCGGGTGAGGTTCGGGCTCCCCGCGGCCGACCTGCAGGCGCTCCGGGTAGGCGGCAGCGGGGAAGGACCGGGGCTCGTTCCGCAGCCCAGAGGCTCGGCAGGGCAGGCGGCTCCGCCTCGGCCTTCCCCGCGGAGAACCGACCCCGGGCGGCGAGCGGGGCAGCGGCGGGCCGGGGGCAAGGAAGGAGCCGCAGCGGGCCGGGCCGGGCGGGGGGAAGCAGGGTCGGACCCGAACCTGCAGAGCCGGCGGAGAGACCCGTCTGGCAGCTGCGCCGGGGGGATCCACTCACCCCGGTCCGGTCCGGCCCGGCCCCCTGCGTCGAGCCGCGGCGCCCCTTAGCTTCGGGCCGGGCAAGAAAAGCCCAGCTCGCCCCGGGCCCTGCGCAGCGCCGGGCACAGGGCCGGAGAGTCCCCGCTGCCGCTGCCGCCCCTTGGCCGGGGAGAGGGTCCCCCTCGCTCGGGCGGGCGCACTCGGGCTTCGCCCTGGTCGCGGGGACTCCCCGGGGACGGGGGACGCGAAGTCCCCCTGCCCCGCCCTGGGCCCGGCTGCCCCCTCGTCTCTTCCCAGCGCCCCAGGGCGGCCCAGCAGCTGGGGGGAGCAGCGGCGGGTACCGGCGCGACCCAGAGAGGAGCTGGTGCTCCTGGGGGCCCGGCCGAGCGCCACCTCCCCAGCCCGGGCAGCGCTGCGGCCCCTTGCGGGCTGCCAAAGGCGCTCGGCCCAGGCCCGGTAATCCCCCGCCGCCCGGGCTCGGCCCAGGAACGGAGAAACACAGTTGTGGGTCTTGCCGGCTGCGGCCCGGCTCCCCGCCGCGACAACAGCGCTTCGCCGGGCTCGTCCGCAGCAATCCCCCCTCCGCCGGCGCCGTCCGCTCCCCTCCCGCAACGCCCGACGTGCCGCGACCTCTCCCGGGGCTGCCCCAGGCGGCGGGGGCAGAACTCGAGTAGATCGCGACCAAATCGCTTGCAACCAGGCGCTGGCGGCCGGGGCCCTCCGGTGCGCAGAGCCCCGCTGAACCCCAAGCGGGCGGGGGCAGGCCCCGGGCTCCCTGCCTGTTGGTTTGCACGGGGAGAAGGCGGCTCGTTCCAAAATAGGGCGCGGGAATTAACTGTCGCTGCGCTTCGTTTGTTGTTTACACAAATGGCTTCCCAGGAATTCCTGCCGCTTTCCTCCCTGCTTCGATCTGATCTGAGTGGGGCCGGGCAGGGAGTGTGGCTACGCAGACTGTGACCCAGAGGCGAGGATCTTGAAATCCACTGCGCGGCGCGCCCTGAACATTTGAAAATACCGGGCATATTTTCGAGGCGCCGGTTAAGCCAGCCCCGGCCGTTCCTCGTGTCGTTTTGCTGCTCATTGCTGTGCGGTGACACGGGGGGAGCTTGTTTCTTTTGGGGGGGTGCGGGATGGAGACGCTGGTCTCTATTTTCAAAAGCGCTTAGGCCTGGGTTTGCGCCGGGTGACCAGAAAACGCCCAGCGGAGCTGTTAGGTCCCTCTGGGACCCCTCTGGAGCCTGTGCAAGGAACGGGCGAGTTCCCAGAGCTGGGCGCAGCTTCACCCCCGCGCCCCGGCAATGCAAAGCGGGGGCGGGGGGCGCAAACTCGCGCGGGATCGGCTCGCAGCACCTCGGAGGCCTGTTGGGGGGGGGTGTTATTGACTCCTGTAATTGTCGGGGGGGGGCGGTCCTGCGCGTGGGCCGGACTCTGCCCAGCAGCCCGGGGCCTTGGCCGCTTGGCTGCTCCACCTGCCGCTCCGAACAGGCCCCTTTCCTCGGGCCGCCGCCTGCCCGGGGGGCCCCGCTCTGGGCCTGACTCCTCCAGGCCAGTGATCTGCAGCGTGCGCTGGGCTAGGGCCAGACCGCCCCGCCCGGGACCCCTCGCCCTGCGGGGGGGGATTAGCCGCGGTGACCGAAGAAGGGGGGAAGGGGAAGCGAGACCCCCCCGGGGCTGGGCTCCCCCCCGCCGGCCCCGGCTCCAGCCGGTGAATGCTCTGGCCCTGCGCCGGGGCTCGGCTCGCCGGTCTCCGCCGCGCTGCGGCCCGCCAGTCCTGGGGGTAAGAGCGGGGCCGTTCTCTGGACTTGTGCCCCCGCCCGGCGAGTCCGGCCCTGCAGGACGCGCGCTCGGGGCGCCCCGAGTTCCGGCCCTGCCCCGCTAAAGCACCTGGGCGCGCCGCTGCCTTCCAAGCCGGGCCGGGCTCTCGGCGGCGGACAGTAACTAACCCCGGGTCCGAACCCCCGCCCGGAGCAACCCCGGCAGGCGCTGGGATCCGGCCCGCGGTCAGGACCGGACCTTCGCGTCTGAGCGCCCAGGAGGGTTACACGGAGCCGCGGGGTCAGAGGCGGCCCCGGCCCGGCCCGGCCCGGCCTTAGCGGGTTCCCCGCCGGGAGGGGAGCACACGGCTTAACCCGCCGCCCTCCGCTCCGCTGGCGGGCCCGAGCCCGGGGAACCGCCGCCCGGCCCTGGGGCTGGAGACCGGGCCGGCGGGTGTGGGGCAGAGTCCGGTTACCCAGTCCCCCGGCTCGCTCCTGCCCCTGGCCCGCGCTTCGCCAGGCGGTAGGTACCCCGCGGCGGCCTTTGAACGCGGGGCGGGCCGGAGAGCGGTCAGGCCCGGGCGCTCCGGGGTCGCTTGGAAGTGGGGGGCCGGAGCGGGGAAGCGGCCCCGCGCCCTGGCCGGCCGGAGAGCTTCTTACCTTTCTTGATCACCGACTGGTCCAGCAGATTCAGCCCCGCCTCGTCCACGGCCTGCAAGCGCCAAGCAGAAGCGTTAGGGGCGCGGGGCAGAGCCGCTGTCCGGGGGCGCCGCGACCACAGCTCCGGGGGAGCCCAAGCTGCGGGCTGGGCCGGGAGCTCCGCCTGGCGCGGCTCGGCAGCGTGCAGAGCTCGCCGCGGGGCTCTCGGGCTGGCCCGGTACGGAGCTAACTCCCTGGCGGGGAGCGCAGAGCGGGCCGGGCCCGGGATACGCGGAGAGCCCGGGCCGGGGCGGCCGGTGGGTTTGGCTGAGTTCCGCGCCCGGGCAGCTCCCGAGCCGGCGGCGCAGGCCCGGCCCCGAACCGCCCCGGCTGCTTCGAGTCACCCGAGTTCCGCGCCCCGCTCGCTAGGAAGGGCCCGGCCGGGAGGTAACGGGCTCGTCCTTCGCTCCCGCTGGCCCGGCCCCTGCGCGGGTCCCTGCGGAGATCGGCCCCGGCCGGGGAAGGGGGTTCGGGACTGAAGAGAAAGCCCGGGGGAGCCGCACGTGCGCACGGCGCCCGAAGCCGGGAAAGCCCAGGCCCCGCTTTCACTGGAAGCGAAGCGAAGCGAAGCCCCAGCAAAGAGCCGCGCGGACAACTGAAGGGAACCCGGGGCTGCCCCGCCAGCGGCCGCCCGGCCCCTCGCCCCGGCCCGATCCCGGAGCTCCAGGCCTCCGGGGGCCCGGCCGAGCGGCTCTGGCGGGCTCCGCTCGCTCAACAGCCGCCGGGCGGCCCGGAGCTGGGCTCAGCCTGGAGCGAAGCCCCTCCCGCGGGCAGGCAAAGGGGAGCCGGGAGCCCGGACACCGAGCGACCCCGGCGGCCCCCGCCGGGCCTCCCCCCAGCTCTGCCGGCCGCGCCAGGTACCTGGATGTCCTCGAGGCTGGGATGTCCGAGGCCGTGGAGGCCCAGCGGCCCGTCCGCGAGCCCGTGGCTCCCCTCGGCCAGCCCATGCAGCAGGCGGGGGACGGCCGGGTAGTCCCGGCGGGGATCCAGCCCCAGAGCGCGGTGAGTCTGCGAGAGCAACCCGGCCTCCTCCTGGCGGGCGCGCTGCGAGTGCCAGCCGGCCTGCTGGTGCTGGTGCAGCGGGTTGATGGCGCCGTAGGGGTCCGTCAGGTGCGCGTAGCCGCCGGGCTCCTGGCTCTGCGAGTAGGCCATGGGGGGCTGCGGGTAGGGCGGCGGGAAGTAGGGCGGCTGGAAGTCCGAGGCCGGCGTGTGGCACAGCGGCGGGGCCGAGCCGTAGGGCGCCTGGTTGAGTGAGGAGAGCTGCGCGAGGCGGCTGCCGCCCGAGGTCCCGTTCAGCCCGTCGGGACGGTCCTGCGGAGGCGGGCGGGGAAGAAAGAGCCGGTCAGGCGGCGCTGGGGGCCCGGCTCCCCCGGGCGCAGCCCCCGCGGGGCCTGGCAGCGCGCTGCGCCCACCCCGCGCGCATCCCCGAGGGCGCTCGGTGGGGACGTGGCCGGACCCCGCGCACTTACCATGGCCGGGTACGTGTGCACTAACATCTGGGCAGAGGCGCTGGCAAATCCCTTAAAATCGGGCGCAGCCCCGCGGCTCCATGGAGGCTCCCGCTTTGTTCCCTCCGCGCTCGGGTTCAAAGTGCTCCCCGCGCCCACTCCGGCTCCCTCTGCTCCCCACGCAACTCCATGCGCGCCAGTTATAGAGCCGGGAGCGCGCAGGAAGCGCCGGGAGCGCGCGTTAAAGAGACAGAGCCGGACTCTGCGGAAGGGACGGGGAGCCGGTCGTGGCTCCTGGCGGGAGCGGGGCTCTGGGGAGCAGCCGGGGAGCGGCTCTTTGTATTGGTCGGTCCGCGCTGAGCGGCCGCTGGACGCGGGGGGGCCCGCAGAGGGAGCCGGGAGAAAGGCTCGGTCCGCCCGGGGCAGACACACGGTTTGCTCTTCCCGGTGTCTGAGTCCCCGCTTCGCCTCTGTCTTCGGGCGGCGAGGGGCGCGCAGGGGGACGGGAACCTCTGGGCGGCTCCCGCTGGCCTTGCGCGCCTTTTGCGCGGGGCGCGCTGCACCTTTTCCTCCCTCCTGGCCGCTGTGGCGGGGAGCCCGGAGCCCCCAACGAGAAGCGCCCGCCCGCTGGGCTGGGCTGGGCCCCGAGCCTCGCGGCTGCAAAGGGCCTTTGCGACTGCTGGGGTTTCCCGCAGCCCACTGGTGTCCGCGCTGTCCCGCGGGCTGGCGGGCGGGGGTGGATCGCGGTTTCGGGGACCCGTCGGTGTTGCGCTGCGGTTTGATTGGCTCGGCCTGAGCCAGGTGGGAGAAAAGCCAAACCCCCGGCAGCCGCCTCGGCACTGAACCCGCCCGCCCCCCGCGCCCGCAGCTCTGGAAATGGCTCCGCTCAAGCAGCGCAGCTGGCGCCCCCCATGCGCGGCCTCCTCCTGCTGCGCTCGGCTTTGCGCGTCTGCGGCGCCCCAGTGGCTCTCGCGGGCCCGCCTAACCGTCTCCCGGGCCGCCGGCCGCCTCTGAGACCTGCCGGGAACGCGGTTCAATCCCCTGCCCCGCTCCGGCCTCCGCTCGTGGCCTGGCCCGGCTGCACCGGTCCCAGCTGGAGCGAGTGCCCCGGTCCCTCGCATCCGCACGGGGCCTGGCTGCTGGGTGCCGGGGACGTGCTCTGGGCTCAGGCGGCTGGGAGCGTGGAGAGCCTGCCCAGGGGAGGATGCACCGGAGCGCACCTGGTCCCAGGCAGCCCCGCAGGTGTCTGTGGTGCAGAGCCCGAGGGGTCCAGCGCCGGCCGGAGCCCAGCGCGGGCTGGGAAAAGGGGGGGGGGTATCCGTGTGAATTAGAAACAACACAATCGTTGTGTGACAACACGTCCCCCCACACTCCTGGCGCTCGGAAGTCCGTCAGCAAAGTGTGGACACTTCTCGGCTGGGCGCCACAGCAGACGCTCACAGGGGCTGTGCCCAACACACTCGTATCTGTGCAAAGCACACACCCGGATCTGCACACAAACGCGTGCAAAACAAACGGAACTTCACGCACAATCACATACGCGTATCTGCGCAGAGCCCGCACACGGGCTGCACACGCCTACATTAAACACACAGGTATAGCTGTGCAAAACCACACACACTAATCAGTACTAAATGCACACGGATCTTCACACCCACAAGCACACTAGCGCATCTGTACAAACACCAACAAATATCAGTACAAAACCACACGGATCTTCACACACAAGCGAATCCGTACAAAACCACACACACTCTGCATACAGACCCACACACTTATTTGTACAAAACCACACACACGGATCTGCACACAAATAGGTCTGTACAAAAAAGCAAAAACGGATCTGCACGCACACAGACGTGTCAGTAAAACACACAAAAGCATGCGTACACAAACACAAACGGGTCTGTGCAAACGAATCTGCACAAACACAAACGGATCTGCACACACATATTCACAGAAACACACAATCAGATCTGTACAAACCACACAAGTATGTGAACACACAAACGGATCCCTGCAAACGGATCTGTGCACACACGTACGGATCTGCACATTCACGTGCCAGCACAGATACACACAAACATCTCTATAGCAATACACACTTTCATAACTGTTCCGACGTCTATAACTGTTCCGACTGGCATATAGCGACACATCTCATTTACTGCACACGGACACACGAGAGAGAGAGAGAGAACCGCGCTTCTGTCTTTAGAATTACACACCCGTGGACAATTGCGCGCCTAATGCAGCGACGCGCACACTCCTATTGCGCGCACAAATCTAGCTTGCCGTGCCTGTGCCTCTCGCAATGGCCTCCTCACACATGGGCGCGTAAGCACCGCGAAAGGCACCCCGGGGTGCAGGGAAATGGCACAGGGCGCGGGGCCTGGCTCGCTCTCGGTTTAGTGTTCAGAGAAAGCGGATCGAGTTCGCCCAACACGCGTGCGCCCGCCCCACAGGCCCCGCTGGGGGCCCGTTAGCAGCACGAGCTCCCCGCGCAAACGCCGGGCGTGCTGCTCTCCCGGCTGCAGCAGGACGCTGGGCAGGCGGGGACCGGGCTCGCCGGGCGCAGAGTTGCGCAGCTCGCCGGCCCGTTGCGTTCGAGACCCGCGGGGAGGCCCGCGGCGAGCGCCGCCGGGGAAGGGAAGTGCCCCGCCGAGGGGCAGCGTGGTCGCGGGTGCGGCGCTTGGATCCCGGCTGCTGCGCCCTTCACAGCCGCTCCGGTCCGGCCGCTTGTCGGGGCCTCCAGCGCCGGGCGCCCCGGGCCCAGGGGAGCGTCGGGCTTTGGACCACCCTTGGGTCTCTCCCCTCCTCGGCGCCGCGCGTTCGTCTCTTACCCCCACAACACAACACAACTCTCACACACACACACCCCACAACACTCTTACCCCCACGCCTCACGGCACAACACACACAACTCCCACACACCCACCCCACAACACTCACAATACACACTCTCACATCCCACAACACAACAGATACCCACAACACTCTTACCCCCGCACCGCACAACACAACTCACACACCCCTCAGACTATTGCGCGCCCCCAGCCGGGCGAGGCCTGCGGCGGCTCCCTCCAGCTCCGGGCCCCGGACCCCCCCGGCCCGAGGACGGCAGCGCCAGAGCAGGTCGGCGTTACCCGCGGGCGGACGGGGCGGGGCGGGGCCGCGCGTCCTTCCAGCCCGAGCCCGCTGCGGAGCCGGGACCCCCCAGCCCGCGGGCTGCCCGGAGAGCCCGGCCCGAGCCGCGGGGGGCTCCCCCCCCGGAACAGGCGCGTCCCCCCGGCCCCTGCGCTGCGCGGAGCCGGGCTCGGGGCCGGCTGGTTCCCAGCCCCACGGCGGGCGCGGGGGCTGCTCCGCCTGCGGGGAACTCGAGCCGGCCGGAGCCCGGGAGGGAGCGGGGGCAGAGACCCGGGGGGCAGGGCAGGGAAAGTCCCACAAAACATGGGGGAGGGGCGTGCGCTGGGGTATGTGGGGGGAGTGTGCTGGGGTGTGGGGGAGGGGTGTGCCCGGCGTGGGGGCGGAGCCAGGAGGAGAACTCAATTCTAAAAATGCTCCCAGCACCTCCTTTCTCCCAGCCGGGTACCTAGGAGGAGGGGCGAGGCCCTTCCCCTGGGGACCTCACTGGACTGGGTCACCCCTGGGGCCACTTCCTTTACCAAGTCCTCCTCCTGCTGTTTGCTAGTTGTCTGCTTGTTAGCACCCTCTTAAAGTTCCCATCTGCCTCCCAGGGCCCAGGCGGCGCCCGGACCCAGCGGACCAAGAGCTGGTCACACACAGGGCCCCACTCCCTCCTCTCACTCAGGTCATTCCGTGAGATGTCAGCCTTCCTCACCGCTCTGCAGCACACTCAGAAATGATCACAGTGTGTGCCTTAGCTTCCCCTCCTGCCCTTGTGTCATGGCTTCCAGGTAGGGCCTGTCTCCAGGTCTGTATGTCTGCAGCTCCTGGCACAAGGCCCAAAGGGGCCTTGATCTCCTTTGACCTCATGGTAATATACTGATAAACAGCAGCCTAGCCTTTGCTAGGACCAGACTGTCCATTGCTGTGCAGACGTTTCCATTCGTGGCAGGGTGTAATTTGTGCATGAGCAGAGAAGAAACACTTTAGCCTAAACTGTAATACACTGTGATGTGTGATAGACATTAACAAACAGAATCCCACATTACATTTAATTTAATTCCACTCTTCCTGCCTGGAGCTACAGCTCCTTTCATTTTCATTTTCCCTCTGAATTCCCACATCTCCGACCTCTTTGATTTCCAGGTTTAATTAACAATGCTCATTAAGTGCATTTTTATTCCTTTCTTTTAATATTACTCTACCACCTGTCTTTAGGAGGCAACGGTTGATCATTTATTCTAATTTATTTCTGTTAGAGATGGCATTTAAGCAGGGGGAAGTGGGATATGTAAAAGTGTAAAGTGCCGAGTTAGCCCTCTCCCTGGGCTCTCCTTCCAAAAATGCCCCTGAAAGCTCTCTGCAGAGGTGTTTCTCTCACACCAGATCCATGTCATTGGCTAGGAAAAATGGGATTGGCCACGCTGTATTTTGCAGTTATGTTCCAGTTCATTCGGAAAGCCGCTTGCCCATCTAGTCCGTACAATATTGAGTCTTTATTCCTCTGAAAGAGGTGAAGCTGTGCAAAATGTGAGTGGTAAACACAGCCAGCCCCCTTGCCCACAGGATCACAACACAACGGGGGAGGCAGGGAGCTGACAGGAAGCTGTGAAAAATTAGAACAAAACAAAACCAGCACAAACAGAAGCTACAACATTGTCACCAAATATTCCCGGGAAACTCCTTCCACCACATGCCTGGAAAGTGAGTCTCAGCAGAGCAGCTCTTGGCTTTGCATGGAGGTGTAGGAGTGTCAGAATGAGGCACAGGGCCCATCCAGGCCTCGGATCCTGCCTCTGACTGTGGCCAGCACCAGCTGCTCCCGAATAAGGTGCCTGACTTTGTGAAAGTGTGAGTGTGCATTGCTGCTTTGGGGATTGTGCATTTGTGAGTGTGTGTTGCAGCATCACTGTAAGAACCTATCACCCATTGTTTTCTACCACCACACCTAGGGTTCTCCTTCCCCACAACCCTATTTGGCTGGGTGTTCACCTGTCCTCCCTTGTTCTCACCTCCTAACTAGGGCCCCATTGCAGCAATGAAGAGTTTTATCATTGACTTCACTAGGGGGTGGATGGATGGATGAGGCCCTTGGTTCCTGGCTACCATGAAAAGAGTCAGTCTGTATCACAAGCACCACATTCCACAACAGTTTCATCTCCGTCACGCAGTTATCCTCCATCTGCATTGCTGCTGAGGACTTCGTGGATCACACACTTTGTCCACAACCTCGCCCTTGACCCTTCTGCCAGGGGTGACCCAAAGGGAGTCCATGATTCCAGGCAGCATGGCTCCCAGAGTCATTGAAACATGCAAACCTCTGCACCACTAAAAGCTGCCGCTGAGAAAGGATTTCCAAATGTCCTGCATCCAGGCCATTGGTTTCAAGCCCTCTGTCAGTCAAGGGCAGTGCAGCGAAGAAGCCCCACACAAACATCTTCCAGGTTTGGGAAAATAACACTTGCACATGTCAAAAGTCCTGGGGCGAGTGGTGATGGGAACAGGACAGTGAAGCCAGAGATTCCTAGTCACAGATGGACACACCGGTGGTGGGTGTGTGATTTGCTCGTCTGCTTGTGGACTGAGGCAGGCTGAAGATTTCAGCAGCTGCGCCCATCACTGAACAGTCCTTTTTAGGACCCAATGTGCTCACCCCACAAGGGGGAGGGCTAGAAAAGGTGCCCTAAAAAGAGTCTTGTTTCTATTGGCTGGATGGCCACCTCCCACTGAATCACCACCCCAGCGGTCACAAATGGGAGAAACTTGCTCATTTTGGAACTTGGAACATACGTGCCCTGAGGGACAACAGTGACCCACAGCGACGCACAGCAGCAGCACTCGTGAACTGAGTCGGTTGAACATCCATATCACTGCCTTGTCTGGAATTAGAAGAGCTGATGAAGGACAGGCGAGGGAGGAGAAAGCCGGGTACCCTTACTTCTGGAAGGGAAAGTCTATGGATGAGCCAGGCTTGCATGGGGTGGGCTTTGCTATAAAGAACAAACTTGTAAGGTGCCAGCTCCTGACCCTTGGACTGAGGCTCACTAAAAACCAGCAGCCAGCTCTTGTGAGTGCCTGTGCACCAACACTGGACACCCATGAAGCTGTAAAGGAAGATTTCTGCTCTCAGCTGGAAACTGTTTTATCAGAGACCCCTAACGAAGATCAGATCATCCTTCTGGGGGGTCTCAATGCCCCTGCTGGACCAGACTCAGACGTGCCGAAGGGAACAATCAGGAAAGAAGGAGTTGGCAAAAGTAGCTCAGGTGGAATTCTGCTGTTGCCCAAGCGTGCTGAACATAAACTTACCATTCGGAACACCCTCTTCCCACTACAGGACAAGTTCATAACTACTTGAAGCCATTCACAGTCAAACTACTGGCATCTTCTTGGCTAAGTCATAGTTCGTGCCTGAGACCGCAGTGACGTACTTCTCACAAGAGCAATGACAAGTGCAGATGGTTGCTGGGCTGATCTTCACCTCATTCCATCCACAATGAACATTACAAGCACCCAAGAGTCCCAGTCATGGAGCAAGGCCCCACTGTGCTAGGTGCTGTACATACAGAACAAAAAGACAGTCCCTTCCCCAAATGGCTTACATCTCAGTATGTGATAGAGGCAGAGGCAGAGTTCAAGAAAACAATGAGCCAGCATTGTCTAACCAGACAGGACAGATTCAAGCTGAAGGGACAGGACACACCATTTCATTCACACCTTTCTTCCCGGGCTGTATTGCCAAGCAATATTCCCTGTAATCTTTACCATCCAGGCTTGGATTTTTCCATCCATGTACAGAACAAATTTATGTGCCACAGGGCATGTGAAATGTGCACCACCACTAGAAACAGAAAACCTTAGTTGTGGGCACTCTGCTACTCAGCTGGGCACATTTGGATTTCTCCCGAGCGGCTTGCATGTGCGCCCAAGCGCACAGCTTACAGGCGGCTCTGCTGCAAGGGGGGAACATGCAGAGCTGAACCTCAGAAACAGTCTTCTGCCCCCCGATGCAACAGTCACCCTCCCACAGGTTGGAGATTATTGTTTATTATTTGTACTGTTGTGGAGTCCAGAGGCCCTGGCAGGATTATGACCCCATTGTGCTGAATGCTGCCCAAACACACATTGAAACACAGGCCTTGCCCCAAAGAGATCACAACTTACATCACTTCAGGTGTTCAGACTGTCAAAAGGAATACAGCAGTGCCATTTGAAATATAGGCATCATCTCATTACTCTACCTACATGAGTGTACGTTTTAGTTACCCAGTGCCAGGGCAGGTATGCATGCATGCACACACTGAACCAACTTTTAGTCATTTTCGCATTGGAAAGCTTCCCTATAAGTCCAACATTCATTAATAAACAAAACCGCAGTGTACGTGGGGTGGTACATTGAACTAGTTGGTGCTTCCTGCCTGCCGGTTCCAAAGTCACTGTATAAATGGATCCACAGATGTACGTGTACAAAAAGTGTCTTCTGCCAAGACGAGTGATCCCTCTAATTTTTTTCCATCCCTGTGGAATAAATATTATGTGACCAAGGCATGTGCTGATGTGCACCACCAGAAGAAACACACGCTGCTGGCTGTGAGTGGCTGTAGGCACTCTTCTAATGAGCTGGGTGGCACCTGAATCTCTCCTGGGTGGCCGCCCAAGCACTCAGCTTACAGGGAATGCTGGCTGAGACCACTCTTCAGCCAGGGTGAAAACCTGGCCCCACTGAAGTCAACCGGAATCTTGTTCACTTCTTGTGGATATTGCCATTCAAATTAGCAACCCCTGCAAAAATGGTCACATATTGGAGGTGACTTATCCCCAGGCATGTCTGTTTGCCCCTGGCTCGTTGCCCACCATTTATACAGCACCATGGGGGTGAGTGGCGTGTTACACAGTTGTACTACAATCTGCAGCCTACATGTAGACATGGTCATTGCCAGTGGAAAGAGCTGCCTGGAATGGGGCTATGTGGTCGCTTGGCTTTTCCTACAGAACAACGAATTGATGCAGCCCCTCACTGATTCCCTGCCATTAGGAATCTTGTCCCAGCTCTCATCAAACGCTTGTGCCAGTCCTGTCTTGTTCCAGCTCTCCCCCATTTAAAAGAGATCCAGGGAACAAAGCTACCTAACTACCAAGTTCACATGGGGCTTCAGAGAAAGGAAAAGGGTTCAGCTAAGGGGCACTTAATTAAGATGACAGCTACCCCTAGAGGTGAGCTGGAGTCAATGCAGCACCTGTCACCGCAGAGCCTAGCCAAGACCAACCAACTTCATCACATTTTGCAGCAAGCCATGTGAACGGATGCCCGGGATGATTGCTGAGCCAAATAGCAACCTTATGAAATATTTAGTTTAATCACTAGCGCGCTGAGGGTGAGACGATTTGATATGCGTGAGCCTTGTCAGATAATGGAGGTCACCGCAGAACTGGCAATGCGCCTTAAGCACTAAACATAAAACAAAACCAAATGTACATCAGCTCACTTGAGACCATCTCCATCCCACCCACACTATGGCCAAATAAGTCTGCTAGTTCCTGGCGAGCCTGCACTGGCGATGAGTCCATTTTGTGAGATAAACACCCTGTGATATCAGCAATAACACCAACACCATTCAGGGAGCTCAAAACCCTTGGCAGGCATTAATGAGTTAGGTCTCAGGACAGCACAAAGTAACAAGTGCTATTGTTCCCATTTTACAGATGGAGGCACTGATTAACAGAATGTGACGTGACTTGCCTATGAGCTGCCACTGATTCAGTGGTAGAAGCAGCAACAGAACCTAGGAGGCAGCAGAATCTGAGGCCTGGGTCCCAGGCCTGGCTCAGACACTGGTCTGCTGTCACTTTATTTTTCCATGATGCCGTCCTTTGTCTGGCCTATTTTGGCTGTGATCTCTTTGGGTGCAGGGAGGGGCTCTCACTCTGTGTGTGCTGCACCCTGTGAGATTAATGCTACTGTCATATGCAGATCCCTGTCCCTGCTTCATATGCTGTAACCCAGGGGTGAGCAAACTTTTTACATTCAGCCTCCCCACTTTTCATCCCTGCAATTAGCAGCCCGCCGCCAACCTGTCTAGTATCATCCAAAGTGATGGAAATGTTGGTTATGTTTATATGCAAAAAACCGCCCACCCACCCACCCACCCCCTTTAGGCACATGTAAGAAAATAAGTCTGTAGAATGTAATAACTTTATGAATCGCTCTATAAATGTGAACATGCTGACATAAAACAGTCAAATATTTCTACATTTTTAATGAGATGGATGAGCGTGACACCCAGCAGCCGCTCGTGTTGTGCCCCCCTTATGAAATTTCACACCCATCCCTCCCCCTGCTTTGCACCCTCCCCCCAGCTCTAACCACTCAGAACACTGCCTTTCTGTCATCGGAGCACACGCGGACAGTGTAGACCGGAGTGACCTCTCACGGTGTACTGCATCCCAGCCAGTGTTTTACAAAGCCAGATCCTGGGAGGAGCCTGCAATAACATTTCCCGGGTAGCCAAAGCACTTACACCGAGTGTTTGCCCTGTGAAAGAAGTCAATAACTCTCAAGCATTTAGCCCCCATCTCTTTCTGACTCCTACATGACTACCTGGACCAGCTCTTTGCCGCTCAGCTCATGGCAAGCCGGGGGTATATTCAATGTTATGCAGAGGTGAAGACAAATCTTTCAAACTGATGACTGCCGCTGGCTTGCGCTGTCACCCGCTTCTGTACAGCGATGGGCATTCATTCCCACCTCCTGCCAGAGCAGCGGCATGCCGGCCTGAGCTGCAGCACGCAGGAATCAGGGGTCTCAGACATGGATTTTAGGGGACTATTTCTAATCTTCATGGATGGCTAGTTCCCCTTGGATGGAGCAGTTAAATGGTGGAGCTGAAATGGCTTTTAGAATTTTTCTAGACGTCGCAAGTGTTGATATCATAGACATCACCATTGCCATGAGGTCAAGGATTAAATGGGTCACCCAGGGTCTGAATTCTCTCCCTTGGGGTCCTGTTACCACCTGGCCAGGTCTCTATCCAGGCAGTGCACGTGGGAAGTTTGTGCTGCCCCTACCCAGGAGATTTCCAGTCTCCGGGGTCATCAGGCTGGCCCTGCTCCTGGGCAGAGAATCCCAGCACTTAGAGGGGTCCTGTTTGCTGTCAGTGCAAACATCTCCTCTGCTACTGGATGATCCATGCCTAGTGGCCAGAGTGGGGAACAGAACATGGAAACAGGAGAAACCTTTGCTAAATCATTTGGCAGTTTTGACAATCTCAAATTCATTCCCCTTCCTTTGGCTGGGCCCCTTGTTTGCTGAGGGCCAAGCTTTCTTGGCAGGGTGCGGAGCTTCAGCCAGGCAGCAGATGGGCCCAAGCTAACACAGAGATGTACTGTTTTTAACCCTGGCAGGTTGGCTTGGACGCCCTTCTCTGGTGCTGCTTGCCATTGTTTTGACTTGCATTCAGTTTCAAGCTAGGGAGATTAGAAAGATACGTCTTTGACCGCCTGGGCCCCTCCAGACAGCAGACACCGTTGCTCTGATTACGAAAGCAAGTGCCTTACATAAGAGTGGGCGTTTGGAAGAAACAACAAATCAGCTAAGCCCTGAGTCCAAGGAAGCGCCTCTTGCCGCATCCTGCCACAGGAAGCTGAGCGTGCCCCTTCCCCAGGGCTTTTCAGGCACCCATCCTGAAGAGTTTTGCTATCCTCTTTGAGAAGTGGCAAACAGTAACTAGCTGAAGAATTTTTTTTTTTTTTTTGGTAGCTCATTGGGTGACCCCTAGCGGTCGTGTCTCAGAGCAGCTAGCTGGCTCCTAAAAAAAGAGTTCATTGCTAGTGAATCTTCTTTGGATGAAATTGGATTTACCTGGTCCATCCAGGCTGTAGCTTTTTTCCACCTGCAGACTGATGTATTAAGAGAAAGCATGGGGCAGTCTATGAGTAACAGTCCAAACTAAGCACCAAGAGAGTTGTGCTGTACTCCTAGCTCTTCCATAGGTGACAGTGTAACACAGGTTATCTTGTCCCTGTGTCTCGCTTTCACCTTCTGTAAAATGGGTATGACATGCCTCACCTCCCAGGGAAGCCCTGAGGTTAAATTCGCTGCCAGTTGTAAAATTTCTGAAACTCTTACCTAGGGAGAAGCTACAGAAGGATAAAGGACTTGCTGGTCCAAGAGCCCCTCTCTTAGCATGCATAGAAAAGATCGCATCATTATAGATATTGAGGTGGAGCCAAACAAATAGCACAAACCCTCCTGTCTGCACACAGCACTGGGGTTTTATAAGGAGCAACTACATGATGGCATAGGGTGCAATAAACATTTTATTAGCAGGAATTTGGGACATTAGTCACGAGCTGTGAAGCTGTGAATTATGCAATTACGCATCTCACAGAGTGTCAATAAACCCTTTGTCCTGCTTCGCAACAGCAGGGATTTGGTTTATGTCAAATTACAGAGAAACGTTATGAGGACTTTTTGAGTTTTTAAAAACACTTGTCATTCCTAATTTACATTTCCTTCTGCCCCCAAGGTCAACCAGCTGTAATAACAGGTACAGGCCCTGGAAATAGAGAAAACTGAGAGCCCCCGTTGCAACAGATTTCTCAAAAGAGGAAGCTATTATAGATGGGCTGAATGTTTGAGAGTGTGGGATGCGCTACTGAGCTTTGCTGGTTACAAATACTACCTACCCATTGGTATTCTGCTTTCTGTAAGGATAAGGGAAGTGCCCTTAAAAGTCACTGGTCCCACCCTGAACAGCGATGCTTGTGGGGAGTAAGTTTCAATATTTGCTGGCGATGGAGACTTGTCTGTGGTATCAGAAGAGCAGCTACGTGAAATAGGACCAGGATGGCAGAAGCAGCACTGGCGAAGATGGATCCGAGGGCAGGCAAGACAGCAAAACAAACAGAATTTATCCCCTTGCCTGCGAAAGTATGGGCATCTGTCCCAGGAATATCACCAGGTGTGTGACATAAGGACATAGAAACAAATGCCTTCAGCCACTTCATTCAACTTTGAGTAACTTTGATCTCCTAGCTTACCAAAGCTTCAGGAACCAAATCATTTCAACTAATGATAACACCACTGTCACCTGTCCCCTTCACCATGTTTGAACAGTGTTGCTGGATCCATTACTACCAGGCATTTCATTCTTCAGGGCCAATATGCTGCATGAGACAGTGGGAAGAAAAAAGTTCCAGGAAGCTTCATGATGGTAAAGACCCCACGTATGCACTGGGCTATTTATGCCATTGGTAGCAGTCGGCTGCCATGGAGCTCTGCTCTGCACCGTAGTGGATAAAAAGAGCAGCTGCTTATTTCACAAGAGGAATTGGTGAAACTGAGGGAAACTCATAGTACCGTCTATTGCTGGGAACATATCTACACACAGAGCAGAAAACGAAATGTGTAGCAATAGAGAAGTTATGAAACGTGCATCAGTTCAGAGAGAAGTAGTTATGCTCAGCTGTGCCTATACAGCTAGATTGTATCAAAGTTATTGGGGACAAATGGATTCATGGATCTGAAGTCAACACATGGGCAGAACAAATTTTGTTCTGTGCACCAAGGCATATGCACATGTGCACCACCAATAAACCCAGGCTGCCAGGCTAGGGGCACTCTGCTAATCAGCTGGGTGGCACCTGAATCTCAACTGGGCAGCCGCTCAAGCGCTCAGCTGACAGGCAACATTGGTCAGCAGGGACTGTTCCAATCACCTAGTCTGGCTGCTGGCAGAACACATGCCAGAGAATTTCACCTGGTGACTGCTGCATCCAGCCCACAACTTCTGGTTGAGTTTGAATGCATCTTGTGGGGAGCCACCCAAAGCTCAGATTTAAAGGACTCCAGGTGATGCAGAATTCGCTATTTGCCCAAGGTAAGCTGTTCTAATGACTAGATATGCTGAGAAGTAACAATAGTCTCCCTTTACACTCCTCAGTCTGGTAAGATGCTTTGTGTGGCATAGGAGTCCATCTACGTGGTGGCCCTTGCCAGACTGGGCCTGTACTTGGTTACTCATCTTCATGATACCATATAGGCCATCAGAGCTTTGGAAATGTTTGGGAAAGGCCAGGTGATATTGGGGTCCCCCTGGCCTTACTCATCCTTGGAGCTCTTCAGTTCTTCTGGTCTTGCTGCTGTACTTGCAAGGCCAGTGAGTTTAGGAGATCCACGAAGGGAGAAAGGAAGAGAGAAACTCATGCACTTTAACAGAATTAAATCTCACTAACAAAGGAATTTGCAAACTGAAGCAACAAACCATTTCTACAGTGACTGGGCTTTTATTAAAATGCTTTTTCAAAAAGAATTGCAATGCCAACAGGACGAGAGGAGGCCAAGCTTTTCCTTGGCTCTGGTGGAAGCGGCAAAGCCATACCGCACTTGGGAACACAGGGTGTGTACGGAGAGGCAAATAAAAATCCTTAGGTCAAGGTAAGAAAATATACAATCAGCATCCTAGGAAGTTTAAATCCTATGCTCCCATCTACACACGGCCTGGGGGGGGGGGCAGCTCTCCAGCATTGTGTCTGGTTTAATGGGGAGATAAACTTCCCCCTTGTAAACATTGAACTGGATCTGCCAACGCTGACAGACCAAAATTTTCTGCAGCTTTGACCCTTTTCAAACAAAGGCTCAGCTGCATTACGTACAATCCTACTGCTGGATCTGAGCACATGCAGTTATTTCACCTCCAGTTCTTTGGCTCCAAGCGCACAGCATGCTCTGCTCACAGGGGAGCTGACTTTTGGTAGTCTTGGATCCAGATCTTAGAGGGATTTTGCTCACGTTGCATTGTCGAACCATCAGACAACCTGACACAGCGTGATCCTTGCGGACTAGACTAGCTGGGGCTGCTGCAGGTCTGGAACGAGATCCAGCCATAAAGCTGGGGAGACCTCTGTGTGACTGAGGAAGTGCACTGCAAGGGGAGGGCTGCAGTTCAGGATGGAGGTACGTCAAGAGAGCTGCATGACAGCCCAGATTGGACCAGCAGGGGGTGCTGACTGCCAAGGGAGAGGTAACAGAGGGGTGGCCCAGGACAGGGAGGCTGACGTGCTAGCAGAGCAAGTTGCTCTATGACTGGCTCAGGCCTCAGAGAAGCAAGTGCCTCTGCTTTCACTGTCCTTACACACAACCCTCCTTGGAAACCACCCGCAGACTAGGCAACGGGGGAGAGTTCGTCAGCTGCAGTGCTCCCTCTAATTGTTCTTATCCCTGAGCTGAAAGAATTTTTTTATGTGCAACACGGAGGTGTGAGACACATCACCTTCCTATTGGCGCACATAACGTGCATGTCACAGGGGTAGGGCCAGGGGTTTTACGTGTGGGAGGGGCTCAGGGCTGGGACAGAGGGCTAGGGTGCCAGGGCTCTGGCTGGGGGTGCAGGAACTGGGATAGGGCTGGGGATTGGGGTGCAGGAAGGGGCTTTAAGATGCAGGATGGTGCTCAGGGGCCAGAGGGCTCTAGGTGGAGCTGGGAGTTGGCACTCAGACTTACAGGGGCAGCTCCATGCTGGGGGTGGTGAGAAGGTGCTTGTGCTACTGCCAGCTTCAGAGCCTGGGAAGAGATCTCTCTCCCTGCTGCAGCCCTGAGCCCTTGCATAGGGCTTAATGGGAAGCTGCACAACCATACAGCTTAGGTCAGCAGGCCACAGCCACTGAAGTGAAAGCCTCATTAGTCCTGGACAGAATGCACTTCTCAGGGGCGCCCTCGCACCAGCCCCCTCTCCTGCAGGGACCCGACTCCCCCTCACCAGAAAGGGCCTCTCCAGCCAAACCTGTGAGTGCCAAGAACCAAAACGCAGCCAAGCAGCAATTACTCCGAACAGCAGGTGCCGGGCAGAGCAGCTCCTGCTTCTCCAGGCCCTGCTGGGCTCTGACTGCACCTCTCTAATTTTATGAGGTGTTGGGCTACTTAAACGCCTCTTGTCCACCTCCTGGCACTAAACATTTGAAAGGTGTGTGAGGAGCTAGGAAAACCACTCTCAAGTGCCTGGCTGTATTTCCCCCACAGCGCCCGGCAATGGGAGGAGGGGCCCTCTACCGCTCACAAAGGCACTGTTCTAACGCTGCCATGCCGTAAAGGTTAGCCAGCTCCCGGCCCTGCTGGAAGATGATTACCTCTCTGCATTGCTGGCTGGCTCTGGCCAGCTCCAGCAGGATGCCCTGCAGTGCCGTAATGAGCTCAAAGTCAACTGCGGCTGGGGCTGCTTGGCCCAAGAGCTGCAAGAGGTTGTCTAGCCAACGTGACTGGAGGACCATTCGGGGCAGCCAGGGGAAGAGTGGCACACAGCTGGCAAAGGCCTGCATCCCCAGGAACCACAGTTCACTGAGGTCAGGCCAGGCTGCCTGGTAGGCTGGTGACACAGCCATGGCCACGCCCCGACTGGCAGGATCGACCCTGGCAACGTGGGCCTGAGAAAGGAAGCAGATAGAAGCTTCAAAGAAGTCCGTGGCTGGCGGCGTCCCCTGGAGAGCTGAAACAAAAGGAAAATGAATTAATTCTTTGGGAGAGCCCTGGCAGGAGTCAGCCACCTGCAGAGCTTTCTTCAGCAGAATCGGTGATCCTGAGTGTGCTACAAGAGTGCTTTAACCCATGTCTCTGTCCAGCACCCACAAGTGTACCGCATGATCTTTGCTCCACTAGGTTTTGGTGTGTTTACTGAACACGGCTTTCCACTACCAGGGCCCCAAACTGGGCAGGTCACCACTGCTGCCCAATCACCTCCCATTGACAACAAAAGTGCTCAGCTCTATCACCAGGATCACTTCTTACCTGGAGAACTGACAAGATGCCTGGCCATCATCAAGCCCAGAGTGGCAATGTTGGCTGCTAGGACAAGGCGATCTCTCTGGGGCAGCACCGCAGGAAGAGACTTCACCAGAGCCTCCATTAGAGAGGAAAAGCATTTGTCTTGCCTAGAAAGAAAACCAACTCAGAGAGATGTGCACTGAGAAGAGTCAGAAACACTCAGCAGTGCCAGGCTTAGGGCCAAGGCCGGGAAGCAACACTGCTTCAGCGGGACGGTCCCAACCCTAAACCTGGGGCAAAACGGGTGTTTGTTGTACAGTGAGGTTAGTGTCAGAAACGTGGCTGTGATCACTGCGTAAAGTCTAATTCCTTCTCTCAGCTGTGTCCCAAATAATCACACTCCTAGTACAGGTCAAAAGACCTGTCCACGCTGGCACCACAGGCTGCGTCAGAGCTCTTTGTGCCTGAAAGGCCTTGATCATTCTGTCAGCGATGTGAAAGGAAGAACGGACTCCAGCTTGCTCCCAGGGGCTGGTCTGCAGAGCTATGAGGGGCAGAGGTGGCTGACCTGATTCAGACACACAGGGAGCAGAAACCAGAGTGATGAAACACCCTTTTAAAAGCCCCTTTGGCCCAGCTGTGCACACTGAAGATCCAGCCCCTTGCCTAGAAGGGCTGCATTCAGCTTTCTCTAATGCAGCTCCAGGCACTGGGCAGTGTACCTCCTGAGCAGCCTATGGGGAATCTCAGCTCTTTGGAGAGGGTCTGGGCTGAGACGGAACTTCAGTGCTAGGACACCTGCACTTTTGGTCTCCTGGTGAGCCTGCCAGCGGGAAGCCAATCAGCGAGACATGCTGCAAACTAGCCTGAGACCCACCCAACTCATCTCTCACAGCACCTTCTTCCCCAAGGTCTTAAAACAAGTGCACTCCTGGGGCTTTACCTCACCAAGTCTGGGGCGGTCACCACAAGGTTAAGGAACACTCCACAGGTGGTCTGCAAACTGATTTCTGTGCTGTCCAGAAGAGCGGAGGTGTGAGGGTCAGAGGCCAACAACTCCCAGTGGTGCAGGAAATACTGATACAGTAATTCTGGGGCCCCCTCCGAGATGAGGATTTCCCGGGGTCGGTCCTCTGCAGTCAAATGGCACAAGCCAGGTAGCAGAAATCTGGACGAGAATGGAAATACAATAATGGAGATGTGGTTAGCTGGGGGCAGGCAGGCAGTTCCATTGCTTACAAATACAACAAGTGAGTGGGAACGACACTGAAGGGAGAATGGAACGCAGGAATTGCCAGACTGGCTCAACCCACCACCAATCCAGTCCAGTCTCCTGTCTCCAATAGCATGTGTCAGAATAATTTATCAGAGTCCCCACAGCAGATAGATGTGGGACATCTGCTCTCAGGAAGGTTTCACAATAATTCCTACAAGCTAAACTGTAAGCTCTGATGCAGGAGGTTCTGTGACCTTTCCAGAACTCTTTACTACATTAACTGTTACAGCTCTGGCTATTCTCATTATTGGTGTAAACAAGCTATCACTCCTGGAGCCTACAAAGGGAGTTCCAACCGCCTCACAAACAGCAGAGGAGAAAGCCGTATCTCCTGCTGAACAGCAGCCAAGCTAGAAACACAAGGCGAGAAGCCTGGGTGCTGCGTGCACTGCCGTCCATGTGATGGGGGTTCTATTCCCTTCTCCTGGCCTCTCGCATCACAGACTGGCTTGAAATACTGTTGAGTTTGCAGCACTCTGCCAGAACACAGCAGAAGGTCCCTACCCTACGTGCTATAGGAGCTCCAAGTGCCAGGATCAGCCGGGCGGTGGTATCCAGCTCAGAAAGGAAAGGTGTTTTGAAGCTACAACGGCATGTTCTGTACAAACTTTTATGATCCAAAGAGTGGGATGAACAAGAGTGAAATAAATCTGATTGGCCTCCTATGTTGTAAACAAGGGGACACTGGAAATGAATGCCTCGTAAGTTCAGAACAAAGGGAATGCTACTTCCCACTGAATGCAGTCAACCCACAGAACTCTATGCTGCAGGAGGGGACAAAGTCAAACTGTGGCGGGCTCCTAAAAAAAAAATCACACTAATGATGATCTCCTACAGTTCTGTTAAGACAAGAGTCAGCTCTCATGATCCAAGATGTTGGCTGTGGCCATGGGCTGCAAGAAGGGATTTCTCTAGCCACCTCATGTAGAGTTGGCCATGTATATATTAGGGATTTCTTCCTTCCTCTGAGGCACCAGCTGTGGGCTGCTGCTGGAAGCAGGATGCACATGTAGGGGCCCCACTGTCTGAAAAATGACCTATGATTCTGTGCCAAGATGAAGAAGTAACTCAAGCAGCAGCAAAACTGTGTCTATCCTGTGCTTGAGATACTCACCTTAGAGCGTCTCTGGGACATGCAGAGCCCTGAGGACTGCCCAGTCCAGCCAGCTGCACTGCATGCTGGGATAGTCTCCTGGCTTTGTTCTCCTCTTGGAAAAGAGCCTTTGAGTAATGAATGAGGAAAGGCAGGAGGTCACAGACTTCCTGCTTGAGAGAAGAGGTCTCTTCAGCCAGCCAGGCGCTGAGGATTCGAACAGAGGCAAATATGAAAGGATCCTTCAGCTTCTGCTCCCCCACCTGCCCATGGAACAAAACAGGTGTGAAATGACACAGCAGAGGAGAACTCAGAGCAGAAGACTTTTTCCACACTTCAGTCTCCCCTATGAAGTGAGGCCAAAGGCAAAGAACTCAGAGGACCTTCCCCTCAATGCTGAGCAGTTAGCAAAAGACAGGAAAACATAACATGAAAAGCTGGGCTCTGCAGCTCACTCCCGTGAGAAACTCATTTGAAGGTCAGCATTAAATTCTGACACTCTCCTGAAAGCTAGTGAACAGGCCACCCTGTTCAGCTTTACAGGGAATGAAAATTATACTGGCCTAGGTCCTGCTGTTTTCAGTCCTGGATCAGAGCTGACTCAACATTGCTGGACGTATGGAACAGGGACAGATTTACAACATCCTGGGATTTCTGACACTAGCAAGCACTAATTCTTGATTCTGGCTGTTTTCTTGACAGCAGCTGGTAAATGCCTCCTCCCTTTGCAGAGAAGATGATGCCACTACCATGAGGCTAATTACAGTGATCATGATTCTGAATGTCATGTGACTGGTCAGATCTGAAAACACTTTGCCAAGGCCGGCCCAGAATCTTTCTGGAATTGTTAAGATCTGTCCAGTGTTGGACTAATGGGAACATGGAGCAAGAAGAAGCCCGGAGGGAAGGGGACAGCATCAGTCTGGGGCAACAGCTTTTCACCTACACAGAAAAAACAGGTTGAGGCCACAGAAACTCTCCCTGATTTCCAGGGATGCAGGCATAGGCCTGTGTGTGTTTGGCATCTCCCCTTATCCAGCAACAGAAAGCTCTCCCAGTGACTGCTTCCTTGAGGCAGGGATCACGACAGGGATGGGGGTTATTTCTAATCACAGTTTCACCTGTTTCAGGTAGTGTATCACAGCCCCAAATGCCTCCTCCATGATCCTCACTAGCTGCAGTTTCTGTGCCTCACTCAGCCGTGGTTTCTCTTCTCTCATGCACTCCACAATCCCCAGCTCAATAAGGGCATAACAGGCAGTGACAACCTCCTGCTTCCCATCCACGTCTGCTGGGTCCAGCTCCTCCAGGGACAAACGGACCTCCACACAAGCCAGGTTCACCAGCAGGGCCAGAAACTTGCCCCCAGCCCTCTCTCTTGGGATCCATTCTGAGTCACAGGCCTGTGCGAGACACGCAGCAAGTTTCAGTGCAGGGTCACGCTGGGACTGGCTCAGTTTGCTGCTCAGGATGCTAACCAGGCCTCTGTAAAGGTTGCAGAGGGTCTCAGAACCTTGCTGGTCCCCAGTAAGCTGCACTGACGGAGACACAAAGTGAGGGAGAACAGCACACAGCTGGAATTTGGTCATGTCTTCAGCTTGGTGGAACTCCTCGCTGAGCCTGCTC
This sequence comes from Carettochelys insculpta, assembly GCF_033958435.1. Taxonomy (NCBI): domain Eukaryota; kingdom Metazoa; phylum Chordata; order Testudines; family Carettochelyidae; genus Carettochelys; species Carettochelys insculpta. Next base: position 3,457,293 of record NC_134160.1, read on the forward strand.
AGCACGGCCATGAGGTCAGGGGTGGCTCTCTGCCAGCAGTGAGTCTCCACTGTGGCTAGAAGCCCTATGAGCAGCTCAAGGGCACGGTCATAACCATAACCACGATTCAGGTAGGCCTGGCACAGAGCTGACACAGTTCCCTGGGACACCAATTCTTTGGGACCCCTGTGAGTGGCCATGACAGCACCCAAACACTGGTAAACATCATCAACCATGGAGTTCCTGGAGCTGTTGTCTGGGTCAGACGGGGAAGCCAAGATGTTGTTGAAAGTTGGGATTTTGTTAAGGATCTGGGAATGGCCAGCTAACTCAGGATCTGTGCAGAAACATGCCAGCAGGGTGAGGCCAAGTGCCTGGTACACATGCTCTGGACAGCCAGCCGGGGGCTCCCTGGAAACAAGAAGCCGGTTTGGGAATGTGAACCCAATTGCATCAAAGATCCGACGCCGGGTTTTCGAGTCAATATCTCCAGCTCTGACTGCTTTGGTCACCTGCAAGATAAACCATGGGTCAGTGAGTAGTACACACACAGGGGCAGAGGCCTGGCTAAAGATCCTTTAGCGGGCTGAATAGTTAAAAAAGAGGCCAGAGGAACTCATACATTTACACAGCGATGTAGAACCCCAAGCATCCATCTGCCCCACCTAGCAGCCTGGGCACGTGGAGAAAAGATACAGCTCTTAACACTCGCAGGTTAAGAAGAGGTTCTTCCAGCTGAGCTCTGCTCACACCAATTAACACTCACAACAACCCCATGGAGACTTGTTTTAACCCCTTTGACAAAGAGGAAGGGGACAGCGCAGAGATCTGAAGCAACCTGCCCAAAGTTTCACAGCATGTCGGCAGCAGAACGGGAAACAGAACCCAGGATCATCTGCACTAACAATTCTCTGTGCAGGGAAGTCTGACTGATGGTGACGGTTTCTATGTTTGTTGCCAAAGGGGCCGCACTCCGTTGCGTCATCCAGAAATGGAGTCTTACCAAGAGCAGGGCTGCAAACTGCTCACTGTCATGTTTTGCATCTCTGAGCACGCTGAGGCACCGTTCCAGCGTTGCATTCCCCGCGCTTTCACTGGCCTCGCGAGCAGCTCCTGAGTGGGAAGCCATCATGGTGAATCCACCTGCAAACATAGAAAGGCTGTGTTTACCCAACCAGCAAACACTAGGATGGGGTGGGAGGTTGCTGGTCTCAAAGGAAATGTATGATGGAGAGATGCTCTAATGGAGAAGAAAAAGAAGCAGAGACTATGGCAGGGATGTTTAAGACCACTGAAAGCTAATCAGAGTCCTGTAATCACTTTATCCCCTAATCAGAGAATGAGGATTAAATTAATCAGAAGATCAAAACAAAAATGTTCCTTTCTATGGCATATATTCAATCCATGGAATTCCCCACCACAGATTGTCAGCGTGTCAAACACAGTGGCTGGATTTTAAAAGGAACTGGGTTATTTTATGGCCCCTAATGAAATCTGTAGTCATGTAAACTACCAGAAGGGTAATCAAACATCAGGTTTAAGCACATAAGCTGATGGCTGTAGAAGTCAGGTAGAAATCTATAGCATGGTAAAATTGGCCCAGCGTGCTATGGTTGTTGTTTTATGCATTTATGTGATGTATCCAGGGACTAATTTGGAGTACATGGGCAATTCCCATGTGCCAGGTCTCCAGGACTGTTTGTCTAGTGCTTTCATTAGCACTAGGAGAAAAAAAAAGAGAGAGAGGGAGAGAGAGAGAGAGAGAGAGAGAAGAAAAATATTGCAGTTCGGCTTTAAACAGAGAAGAATTTATTAAACACCAATTCAAACTAAGGGACGCCAATTATTGCTCATTTAGAGTCAAATTTATTGCTAGCTTAAATTGGAGGGCAGTGCCTTTTTTGAATGCATATTCCATGAAGGCTGTTTATAGCTTTGTTTGGATAATAGCAGAAAGCTTCCTTAATTATAGCTATGTATTCGTGTGGCTGGGCTCAAGAATCTGTCATCAGCATTTCCATTACAAACCACAGTTTCAGAGAAGTTTATTACTTGGCTATAAAAACTTGTTCCAAGCTCAAAAGTGACACAGTATGTCCAGACATGAAAAAAGCTTTTAAATGAAATTTGCTTTAAACTTTTGAGGCAATTTTAAAGTTATAGAAGCCCTAGACAAATAGAAAACAAGAGTGCGGACATTTTGTATGTGTGCTTCTACTGCCCAGCAACAACTTGTTTTTTCACAAGGATATTTTGCAGAATTGGATTCTTTTTGGCATTTAACATCAAAACAGCTACAATATTTGAGGAGGGAAATCTATGACTGCACTCTAGTCACTTTACATAGACTCAGAGAATATTAGAACTGAAAGGGAGCTCAGGAGGTCATCAAGTGCAGTTCCCTGCCCTCCCATAGAGCTTTTTAAATAGCCATTTGGTCTTATGGTGCCACAGTGTGCTCTGATAGAGCGTACGAAGATGAACGCATCTTTTCCTCTTACAGGGGTACCTACTGAGTCATAAATCTGCAGATGAGTGAGAGCGCACTAGCTTTAGCAGTTTCATTCCCAGAGCTCCTTTCCATCTAGAACAATGCACTTCAGTTGATAAACTATTAAATATATATGTGCAATCACTTCATCCATCACAGAAATACAGCCACCTCTGGGGCGGTAGAGAGCCAGCATTTCACAGTTCAGAGCAATGCTACAGAACAGTTTCACAATAGTAAGAGAATCCACACCAAAGGGATGACACAGTGAGAGGCCATAAACCACCACCTTTTTTGTTTTAAAAAAAAAAAAAAGCTGGTACTTAGCTGGCTCCCACCCCTCACCTTCAGGCCAATCCCATGGCTGGGGTTGCCAAGGTGCCAGTACCCAATAACACAAAAAAGCACTGCATAAAACATTTACCTGTGTTGAAATTTGTTCAGCTGTAAAGATCTTAACAAGCATAGGCCTCCGCTTTGAGCCCTCACAGAGCCCGAGTCCGAGTCCCTAGCGCCGTCCCATGGGGAAAGCAGTGTCTAATGATAGACGTGCAGCCCCTGGATCTCCTGCCCCCTGCAAATTTGGGCTTCAGTCCGGATCCACAGGTTGATGCATCGCCATGTGGTGGCATCTCCCCAGGCCCTGTTAGGGGACTTCTGGGAGTCACTCGCCTTGTTAACAGTGAGGCATGACACTAACACCCCCCCTCCCCCGCCCCGGTCAATTTAAGGATGAGCAGAAACTCCTGTCCCGGGGGCTGTCCTGCCCCCCCCCACACACCATCTCCCCGGGACCACAGGCCCCATCCCCCACCTAGCCGTGTCCCTCAACTCCGATGCCATCCCCCGCAGTCACCCCACACGCCCCGGGCCAGCCCCTCCCCCAGCTACTGACCCGCAGTTGAACCTGGCCAACTCCCCGCCAGGGATCTGGTCTCAGAGGGGCTGACACAGACGCTCGCCTCTTACACAAGATTCCCCTTACTCCTATGGGAGCCTGAACATGCTGCCCCCACATCGTCCGCCTCCAGCAAGGCCCTCACTTCCCCACCTTCAGCTTCTCCCTCCAGCCAGTCAGCGAGCCCCACACTCCAGCTCTAGCCAATCGCGTGCCGGATTGTTAGGAGGCAGGTGATGCAGCCATCTCCATGCCGGATGCGGGCAGAGGTCCGTCGGGAGACCCTCCCCACCGCTCTCCGCAGGCGGGACAAGCCCGCAAGGCTCTTCCCTACCCGGGCGGCTCCTGCGGGGCAGCGGCGGCCAGGCGCCGCCAGAGTCACGGAAACCTCAGGGCCACACTTCGGCGTAGCTGTAGCGTCTACTTCCGCTTCCTTTGGAGGAGGGGGTTGTGTTTCCGGGTCAGAGGTGAGCGAGTGCCCGCCCCCCCCCCCCGGCTACCTGCTGTTGCTGGTGCTGAGGGAAGCGGAGAGAAGGATCCCCCCGGCCCTCCCATGGAAGCGGGGGTGGAGGCTGCGCGGCCCCCCGGCGAGAAGGACCTTAGGCCTGAGCCCCCCCTGCCCTGCGGGGAGCGGCGCGGGTGAGGTCGCGGGGGGCCGGTCCCCGGCCCAGGCGTTGGCTCCGCTGGGCGGGGGGGGGTTATCCCGGCCTTGGGGTCCCGCGTGACGCCCCCTGGCCCAGGGCTCGGACCGGGCCCCAGCGCGAGAACCGCCCCCGGAGCTCCCCGGTCATGTGCCCGTGGTAGGTACCGGCCTGCCCGGCGAGCTGTGCGCCCGGTGCTCGGCGCTGCGCACCCCGCACCCCCACCCCCGTGGTCGCGAGCTCCGGCGCTGCCGTTCTCCCAGCGCGCCGGGTGGGAACGGGGGAGTTGGCAGCGGGAGGCAGCCTGCTTGGGCTGTGCTGGTAACTCCCGGCCGGCGTGGGGATGCGAGGTGTGCCAGCCGGGGGGGGGTTTGTTCTGCGTCTCATCCTTGTCTTGCTTCACCCCCTGTTCTCCAACATAAAGCGGGCCAAGGGCTGCGCCTGATAGCCACTCTTTCCGGGTCAAATAGGATCGGGTCCCTATCAGACTTTCATTTCAGACCCCTCTTCTCCCCACGAAATCACTCTCTCCTGTACAAAGCCAAACCAGCCTTTGCACCCCACAGAATCAGGATTGCTGCCTGGAGCTGCTTGCCGGGGGGGGGGGCGCGGGGGGGAGGCACAAACGTTTATTTTGTTTCCCGTCTCAGTTTGCTGGGGAGGGGGGCAGGGAGGACGCACAGCTGGTGTGATAATTTCAGGCCTACTTTGATAAGAGTTGTATTTTGTGTAACGCCTTTGTTACTTTATGTTGTACAGCAAGCTTAGGATGTTCTGTTCGTAAATTATGAGCGATTGGGTAGTAGGCGGAAAAGAAATCAAGAGGCACAGTATAGGGATAAAGATTTTGTCAGAGAAAAGTAGATAGTGGAGATATTTCCATTATTAAATTCCAAGGGTGTGCATACCAGTGTGACTGCTCATACAATGTTCACCTTGGTTTGTAAAGGGTTTTGTTTTATTCTCCTCTTTCACCTGTTCAGGGTAAATAGCAGTTACAAATTTTCCCTGAACCCTAATACATGTGCAAGGCAATGTATATGTGCAATTAGAAGTCAATCTGTATTTTAATAAGTAATCTATCCCGTGTGTTTATTAGGTTGCCCGAACTGTAAGTTTAAGGAAAAAAAGTTCTGCTTACGCAAACTGAATGTCTCATTTCACAGCTGTTAAGATGCTGATTAAAAACAGTTTATGGCTGTGTACATGAACAGACTTCCACAGAGCTGATAGACCAGATTAGGACCAGTCTTCATTAGTCTAAAATGTTTTACGTAAAGGTTGCCTGGTGATCTATGCTGTTATTTCTTGTTGTCATAATTATGTTGGCATCAATGAGAATTATCTACTGGGTCCATATTCTTGATTGCTACTGTTGGTCAAAATTCTTTCCTTAGTTCTGTGGCAATTTTCTTAAGGATAAATTGAGTCAGCTCTGTAACGATGATGATAATACTGCTGAACCTCATATGGGAAGCTTGATGGACTATTAGCACCACAATGCCCTCATTCTGCCTTGTAAGGCAGATATTTGATATTTTAGATTAACTTTTCATGCCATTCACATTTCACAGCAATACATCTAATAGCTTTTTCCACTGACAGGACTTTGGTAACTAATGATGTTATGAAACAACTTAAGTGACAGATTTCCTCAGAGCCAGTTAACGTTATATCTGGACACTTATTCTCAGTCTGCGAATAAGGCTAGTCAAGGAACAAAGGGAAAACTGGTCAGCTCATACTCCAGTTACAGCTTTTTTTCCTGATACTGGCCTCATTCTAGGCACAGATGAAGTCTGGAAACTCACAAAGATTGAACTTCTAGTTTGGCCAGTAGTATCATCTCCTTTGTCATTAGAAGCAAAATGTGTAGCAAAATAGGCTTTTCATTGGCTCTTTTGTCAATGCTGGTTAACTTTTTTGTCTGTCATCGTTTCTGGCTGGTACCAGCCGGCACAAATGGCCAAGTGGTGACATTTTGTGCTGCCTGCTTAGCAGATGTGCTGGGCTTATTTGTGTTTGTCTTGTTGAAGCAGAGCTGGCTGAGTGTCAGCTGCATATTGCAGATTTGAAAAGGAAGTTTCCAGAGTGCACACACAGAATCAAATGGATTATAATGATGGTATTGGGGATTTCACTTTTGATGCTTTAGAGATGCAAGTGGTGGTGTCTAGAGAGATTGTGAAGGGTGAAAGAAAACTAAATTTCCTGACTTACTGCAGTACAAAGACAGGAAATGATGAAGAGCAGCTCTGTTACTGTTGATTTTATATCAGCTCTCTCGTAACACTGGTAATTACCTCTCTGCAGTTGGTCTGATTCATAATAGATAAGACTGAACACACCATTTTGCCTTGTCAGCTTCATGAAGAGCTGCATTTTGCTAGTCGTTAAAGTGCTACTTGACTGATTTTTGTTTTGATCAATTATTTGGTTCATGATTTCTCTTGTCTGTTTATAGAGCCCTGGTTCTGCCCATGAAGGCCATGGAGAAGAGATTGGAAGCCAAGTTCAGCATTAGCTTCTGGATTTTATCAGAACGTTACTTGGGAAGTCTGCATCTGTTCTATACATGTGCTTGCCTCTGTGCCCTCTCTTCATCTACAGGTACCTATTCAGATCTCTCTCTGACGTTTCTGTGCCTCATTGTAGGTTTAGCGCCTAGATTTTTTTTAAGTGCCTGAAGAGTAGGGTGTGTGAAATCTATTCATTAGCAGCCAGACAGCCTGAAATAGACAAAAAAAACAAACCACCACCACCACCCTCAACCCACACACAAGTACCTGAGAGGAAAGGTGGTTACTGTGTGACTCTGTAGCAAAGTGCCTTTCAGGTGGTAGCAAGGCAGATTGAGCAACTCATTTTGTGATAAAATGATTATATTAACTCTTTCCGCAGCATTACTTTATTATTCTAAGGGCTTGTCTACACTTAAAACACTACGGCAGCATAGCTGAGCCACTGCAGCTGTGCTGCTTTAGCACTTCAGTGTAAATGCTACCTATGCTGACTGGAAGGGTTCTCCCTTTTGGCATTAGTAATCCACCTCCCTAGAATGCAGTAGCTGGGTTGAGGGGAAGAATTCTTCCACTGACCTAGTGCTGTCTGTACTAATGTCAGGTTAATAGCACTACTTGGGGTGGGGAAGTGGATTTCTCGCTCATCTGATAGGTAGTTAAGTCAACCTCATTTTCTAGACATGGCTTAGGGTAACAGTGATGCTGACCTGAGTATCTTTTTAAAAAGTTAGTCAGTAGCTTCTATGATACCAAGAAAATGCTTCTTCAAACAGAAAAATATATTCTTTTTTCCACCTTGCTCATACGTGAGTGTATGTATGTGTGTGCTTTGCTGGGAGACAATTTCCATAGTGAGTCTTCTCAGAGTTAAAAATCTCTTCCGAAGGAGAGAAGTGCTGTGCAAAATTCCTTCATCTGTATCAGGGTTGAAAGCTAAAATAGTTTTCTAACAATGTTTAAAGTCTCCACAGAGTAAATCAGTTAAATGACCTGAATTTACTTATCATAGCAATTCAGAGGCATTAGTCTCACCCCCTGCACTGAGGCAGGACCTAGAACATCCATGACATGCTTTTGTCTAGCTTATTTTTAAAAACATCCAGTGGCGAGGATACTACAACTTCCATTGAAGCCTATTCCAGTATTTAATTATAGTTAGAAAGTTTTTTTTTACTAGCTAACCAAGCTCTCCCTTGCTGCAGAATACACCTATTACTGCTTGTTCTACCTTCAGTGGACAAAGAGAACAACTGTCTTCTTCATAATAGCCCTTAACCTATTTAAAGGCTGTTACCATGCCCATGTTTTTTAAACCTTACCTCAGAGGTCAGATTTTCTAAACCGTTTATCATTTTTATTTCCAGCCTATGGGCTCCATGCCTTTTGTAAAGTGGGACACTCAGAATTGGCCAGAGTGCCCCAACTGAAGTCTCACCAGAGGCCATGCAGAGCAGAACAATTACCTGCTTTATCTTACATATACCATGATTGTTATATACCCCAGAATGATTTTAGCTGTTTTTTTTTTTTGCGAGTACGTTACATTTTTGGCTCATGTTCAACTTTTGATCCATTATAACCCCTGAACCTGTTCTGGAGTTTTGCCACTTAGCCAGTTATTCCAGTGCATTTGATTTGTTTTCTTGCTAAGTGAAAGGGGAAAAAAACTTCATTAAATTTCATTTTGTTGATTTCAAACCAGTTTGTAGTTTCTCAAGATAATTTTGAATTCTGATCCTCTCCTCCAATGTACTTGAAGCCCCTCCCGATATGGTTTCATCTGTAACTTTACAGGCATATTTTCCACTCTGTTATCCAAGTCATTAATGAAAATATTGAAAAATATGACTTAGGAGTCATTCCTGGGGGACCCCATCAGATATGCCCTCTCTGCTTGATCGTAAACCATTGATACCTACTCTTTGAGTACGGGATTTCGTTCAGTTGTGTGCCAATCTTATAGTAATTTTCTCTAGACTATATTTCACTGTTCTGCCTCTGAGGCTGTGTCTACACTAGCCCCAAACTTCGAAATGGCCACGTAAATGGCCATATCGAAGTTTACGAATGAAGCACTGAAATGCATATTCAGCGCCTCATTAGCATGCAGGCGGCCGCAGCACTTCGAAATTGACACGGCTCGCCCCGACGGGGCTCCTTTTCGAAAGGACGCCGCCTACTTCGAAGTCCCCTTATTCCTATGAGCAGATGGGAATAAGGGGACTTCGAAGTAGGTGGTGTCCTTTCGAAAAGGAGCCCTGTTGGGATGAGCTGCGCGGCAGCGAGGCGCGTGAATTTCGAAGCGCCGCGGCCGCCCGCATTCTAATGAAGCACTGAATATGTATCTCAGCGCTTCATTAGTAAACTTCGAAATGGCCATGCAAGCCATTTTGAAGTTTGGGGCTAGTGTAGACGTAGCCTGAGAATATCATGTGGGACTGTGTCCAAAGCTTTGCTGAAACCAAGATTCATCATATTTACAGCTTACCCCTCTCAGTGAGGCCAGTAACCCTATCAAAGAAAGAAATTAGGTTAGTTTGACATTATTTATTCTTGACAAAAGATTGGCTATTCCTTATAACTCTTATCTTTTAGATGTTTACAATTAGTTGTTTAACAGTTTGTTCTAATATCTTTTCAGGTTTCTGGGAAGTTTTTAAATAAATTATTTTGGAGAGTATATATTAGTAGAGCTCTGGAAACTAAAACTCGACCAATCGCAGTTTTAATGTCTGCTTTGTATTCCTGCCCTTCCGTGTGCCAGCCAATTTAAAAAGAGAAAAGAAATGCTCTGTATGCTGTGCCATGGGGTTGTCTGCAATGACGCAATTGCACGAGAGTATCTAGGAGACATTTATTAGGATTCAGGCATGAGTTCTTAGAGGCACACAGATTTTTAAGTGATTAGACAGGGAGATGCTTTCTCAGGAAGTGTTTTTGATGTTTAAAACAAAAAAACCCACTTGCTGTTCATTCAGCTTTGGATCAGGCACATACAGGAGTCTGTGGGCAGATACCCATGGATTTTCAGAGGGCTCAGATAAAGCCTTAAATTCCTAAACACAAATTTTCCCCTGCAGACGTCACTGTGAACTCGGAACAAGTGAGTAATGTAAAAAGGGGATGTGGTAGAGGGGTGTAGTCTTCCAGATGCATGGAAAAATCCATTTTCACCCTGCTTTCAATTCACTTAATAATACTTTGGCTTCATCAGAGAGTGTTCTTAGCTTCCCAAAATCAAGGGTATTTTGCACAGTTAAATTAAAAGCTGCTTCAAGATGGGCAAAATTCCTCTTGATATTCACAGTGTTGGTGCTAGTCTTTAATCCCCATAGTACAATCAAAGGACCCAAATTGCTTTGTGCTCCCAATAAACTTGAAAGAGCAGAGAACTGTCAGTTTCAGATTTTAATGTGCATCTGATCACCACCTCCAGTCCCCCATTAAAAATTATTTTTTTACACTCCCATACCAATAACGTGATAAACACTTCATGTTACAGCAGGGTCATTTCCCCTGCTAGACTTTCACGATGCCCTGTCAGTATGATCATGGTTCAAGCACTTCAGAGTATAATGAGGTTATGTGTTTCCCCCAGGCAGGCAGCTGGTTTGTTTGCTCTTGCAAACAGGACTTCATGTTGATAAAGTGTGACAACAATAGTGCTGGTTTACAAGGTATTGTTGTCAACTTAGTGTTCTGGTGCATTTATTCATTGTTTCTTTTAAAATAGCAATTGAACTCTGCTTTGTACTTTCACCTTCCCCTTTTCTGTCTCCTAAATGGAGGGTGATCCTGGAGCTGCTGCCAACACCGATTTAGAGTAAAATTCTGTTGTCTGATGTTTTCTTTCACTAGTTGTGTTGCCCATTTATTTTCAGTTTGCATTTGCCAAGAAGACATTAAAGTAATTTGGAAATAAAACAGCCTTTTTGTTCTTCCTTACTTTCGGGGAATAAAATCACCTTTCAGTTGGGTTGTTTTTAGATCAAAGTTACCATTTTGGGGGAACATACTATTTGTTTTGAATAAAGCCTCAAGTTTGAATCAAACATTAACCTCTGTTAGAGCAGAATTTATCTTTACTTGGGTTTTAAGCAAGGAGTATTTTGTTTAGATTGTGTGGAGGTCACTGTGACCAGATGCTATCACTGTTTGATGTTATAACTACAGAGTTGCTGCATTGTTGCAAAATGGCATGCACTCCGTTACCTGGGATAGTTGGGTAAAATATAATTTGCTTTATCATTGGAATAAAGGTTGACAAGGAGACTTTGTATCTAGTTGCTAGATTTTCATGATGATTTTGGGAGGCTGAGTTGTGGACCCTCTCAGTTAAACCGTAGTTCAGGACAGGTGCGTGTGCGCACACATACACACAATCCTGTTCTCTCTCTCTCTGAGTAACTTTTGTGGCTATCCAGTATGTGGAATATAGGCTACTCCATCCATGTGGCTTTGAGCATGACCCAGGTCAGAAGAAGGGATCAAGGAAAAATAGAACAAAGAAATATGGCACTTCATGTTTGTTGCTTGTAACGCCAGGATCGCAGGGCATTTTATAAAGGTAGAGAAGAATTACTTTCATTTAATATCTTGGGAAACTCAGGCATGGAAACCGGCTCTCTCCTTCTCCCTTGCCTTAAAATTACATACATTCCGCCTGAAAAAATCTTTGCCAAATGTAGAACGCTTATTTTCTTGGGAGTGGAGAAGTAAGAGAAATGGAAGTTTTACATGGCAGAGAGCAGGAAAAGTGTACTAATTATTCCCTTTCAAGGGAAGTTTAGAGCAGTGTTAAGGTTAGAGTAGTATTGTTCTGCTTGTCGCAGATTCCTTGCTCGTCTATATTGCAACTCTAGGAAACATCACTGAGTATAACACAGTTTCTCTTTTCCATTGTGCACTGTAGGAGCTACACACAATGTGCAGGATCATCAGAATATTAACATGAACATGAGTGAGAGTTAAATATTTTAGGGAAAAACACTGGATTTACCATCCCTTGAAAAATAGGAGTTGTAAAGTTTCCAGCAATCGAGGACTTTGCCAGAGTGTCAGGAAGCCTATTTTTGGGGGGGGTGTCATTATCATGATTTGTAAGTATCAGAGGGTAGGTTTCTTAGTCTGTATCTGCAAAAACAAGGAGGAGTCCTGTGGCATCTCAGAGACTAGAAGATTTATTTGGGCATAAGTTTTTACGGGCAAAAACCCACTGCATCAGATATATCTGGCATTTGGTTTATGCCCATGAAAGCTTGTGCCCAAGTTAATCTGCTGGTCTTTCAGGTGCCATAGGACTCTTTGTTGGTTTTTATGTTTGTAATGTGATGGGTTACTGAGACATTAGCTCTGGGGCATTGTTACATCCCTTAGGCTGTTTGCCTATTTTAAGGAGTCCTTAATCTTTAGAGCTCTTGAATACAGGGAGCCATTAATACATTGATCCATGCATGTACTCTTAAATTTTTCATCCAAAAAAAATCATAAGCAAAGTAGTTTGTTGTGCAAGCTGTGTGTACGTGATCTAAGTATGAAGTAACTTGGCTTTTTTAAAGGACCGAAAAGAACTACAGTAGTTTCCATTGTGGAATAATCACCTGAACAATTAAAGTGGCAAAACTGAAAACAGAAAACAGCCTGTTTTCTTCTCAGTCTGAAAATCGGTCAAACTGACTTCTTGCCTCTCCAAAATTTGATAGTAAAATTTTGCTCCAGTGGTTTAAACATCAGCCTGAGGCAATTTTTTTAATGACACAGAACACTCTAAAATGAAAGGTCTATAATGGGTAAACTGACATAACCTTTACTGTATGACTATAGCTGCTGGTGTCATGCTTCATGTTACCCTCTGAGTTACTTCCTGTATATACCAGTTTACTGCCAGTTCATTTAGTCCTAAAGTCCTATAAATGGGTCCATTACATAAATTGTTTTAAAACAAATCTTACAGCCATTTATTCTCGATTTTTAGTTCCATGTGCAATTATAATGTATACCAGTAGTTTTTATCTTATCATTATAAAGGAGAGACTAATAACCAATTTTAGCTAGTAGGTAATTCACAATAAAAGCCAGAGATGATCGATGATAATTTATCAGGATTTCTTAAATCATCCTGATATTTCCTTCTCTGAAAGATTTGAAAAACAAATTAGCAATTCAATACTTTCTTCGTTGGAAGTGTGTGGTTTTTTTTTTTTTGCGCTTTACCAATACTGTGTCTTCACTGTTCAGTTTTCACTGCAAAAAAGTCAGTGAAAATACTCTTTTGCTTTTAAATTAAAAAGTAACTTTCTTTCTGTGGAAATTGTAAATCTTTGCAACATTTCTGCAACTAATAGCTCCCCCTCAGGGCACCTGAGCTACAGGTAAATGAAGCCGTTTCCCACAGGCCACAGAAAAAATCATGGCACAGCCAGAATGAGGGCTTTGAGAATTTGGCTTCTAGGCCCCAGTATGAGTCCATTAATGCAAGTGACCTCCCTTTAATACGTTTTATACAGCTTGTAAAGCTAAAACTATTTCTCATGGTGTCTAACTTTTTTTTCTCTTTTTCTTAAAATGAAGCTACCCAGTAAAGCTTATTTCAGTTAGAAAAATTCAGCAACTGTCTTCACGTATTATTTGTGGTTGATATAACTGCACTTCCAAAAGATAAAGTGAGTGAACTCAATATTTTGTACCTATTGTACTTGTCAAATGGACTCAGTGGAAATGATAGTGAGGAAAGAACACAGTGGTCCAAGGTGCATTACACAGGTGATAACCTATGCTTAAAATACTTAGTTTCTTCAGTACAAGGTTAATTGCTACAGAGCATCTCATTACCAAAGGCTCGCGATTCAGTCAGCCAACCTTAACATTCTTTATGCAAAGCCTCTGCGGCATGAAAGCAGATCTGCATTGACGGGGAGTTCAGAGCCCTTATACACTGAGCTGCCATACAAAAGCATACAGGCAGATCTGGTTCCAGAAGAGACCCCTGATTTTTAAAATGTTTACCCTACTGTTGCCAGAATTGAATCAGTTTGCAACAGATCACACATTTCAGTATGTGAGGGATATCACTTTGTATGTCTTCATTTTGAGAAGCAGAAAAGTGTATTAATCTGATTAATACTTATGTGCCTTATAATAATTTTGTGACTTTAATTTACCTGTGACCTTGGTAAACGCTAATGTAGTTTTGTAGTAGCGCATATCAAGGCACAGAGATTGAGCAGTGAATCCAAGGTTATATAGCAAGTTACTGGCAGATCCAGGAAAGGAACTAGGGGTTCCTGACTGGTCTAACCACTGGACAACACTTCTTGTTACAACTCTGCTGTCCACATTTTCTCACACACTGATGTCAGCTCGGTTAAGAATGAAAGGGCATTTCAATTTGTTCTGCCCCTTGCTATGCTGAAGTCTCAGATCTCAGCACTGGTTACTGTGCATGAAATTCCCTCATCCTGAGAGGAGTCTCTGGAAAGTGGCTGCATTTTCCATGAAACAGTGGCCTGACCATGTTGTTTCTGTGACTTGGTTTACTGTCATGCTGCCTGAATTGACTTTTTGTAAAACCCCCTTTTGATTTCTGAGTGTAAGAAAATGGTCCTTTAGGAAATCAAAAGTTGGGGGAGGGAGGTTTAAGAACGAAGGATTCTTAAATAATAGAAGCTGCTTTTATACTTCAGCTGTCAAAAACAATGTACTCGGATTTGCTCAGTCTACTGGCTTTGCTATTAGTTGATGCAGCCCAGAGCTGGTTGTGGAAAGCTTGATTCAAGAGGCCTTTGGTGACAAATAACATTTGTATCTACATGCTGTGGGGGTTTTTTTAATTCAAAAGGAGTTTTTGTTTAGAGAGATGGACTTACCAGACCAAATGGAGCAAATCAGAAACTAGATTCGCTGTCTAGTAATACTTTTTCCCTTCTGATACCTTCCGGAGAGTTACATGCTAAAGGAATGTAACATCATGGTGAGTCTATAAATGGGGTAAGATGCAGTTTTGATTTAGAGGGGGAGACTGAGGCATGGAGAGATGAAGTGATGTACTTAAGGTCACATACAGTCAGTCGAGCCAGTTCTGGAACTTGGAACCTTTCCTTCTGATTTCTTGCTTTAACCACACTCCTGTACTCTAAACGCTCTTTAGCAGTGCCCAGGAGTAACTGACAATCACTTTGCCAGATATTGAATTGTCTTTTCTTTTCCACTCTGCCCTCTTCCCAGATGCAAATTGGAATAGAGCTGTGTGCCTTCCAGAGAAGATCCTGTTTGGTGGCCATTTGAGATCATGGGGAGACCACCAATTACAGCTACTGGAGGGATTTCACACTGCCCAGTCATGTCGGGCTGCCTGCTGCCAGAGTCCCAGCTGTGATGCCTTTTGGCTGATGGAAAAGATGTGTATCCAGGTGAACTGCATGATTCCCTATAGGTGTGAGGCAAACAAGACTGAATCCTCAGATTCCATTTTGGTATTCCTGAAGAAATTGAAGACTGCAGAGCACACCTTAAGCTCTCGACCCAAGGGCCAGGAGGGGTCTCTGCTGCACAGGTTGTTGGATTGGCGCACATCAGTCCAACCCAAAACAAGACTGCAAAGGCCCTTTCAGGAGCTGCTGCCACACAGACAGCACGTGGCAAATGACAGGAGGGTCTTGCTGAAAAGGGATGTCTCAGGTGTCCCCGCCAGTGGGAATCCTGCAAATCTGCAAGCCAGGACCTTGGACAGCAAATCCAAGAACAGCTTGAGTAAAATTGGTCTAAAGGATAACCTAGAGCCTAGGCCTTCATTGAGAACTTCACTGCAAAATGGGGAGGACTCAAAAGAGCAGAAAAACAAAAGCTCTGCCTCTTTGGAGAGCAGTAGTGTGAGTGCACTGAGTGATCTGACTGGTGGTGGCTCTCTATGGGTGAGTATATTTGCTGGGAATGAAATGGGGATGTGAATGGACTGTTTTGTTGCTAGTGTTCATTTTATGTGTTGTATCAGTTGAGTGTCCTTCTGATTGTGTTTTACTTTGCAGACTTCATATTAAAAACACTTTAAAGGCACTTTCAGAAATAGGCTTTCCGCCTTTTTGCGGAAAGACAGTAGTTTGACTCTGAATTGGGGAGGATTTGGTTTTATTTCACTAGCCATTTGGCTTTATGAAAAAAGATGGCAGGCAGACTACTTCCTGTCCCATAGAAGACAACCATAAAAGTGACAAGTAAGAAGGAGAGATGTTTGCTGTGTGTTATGTAACCAGGAAAAGGTTGGTGGACATTTGACCTCAGTTACCCATAATATATGGAGTTGACCCATAAAATAAGTAGTTTTCTATGAATAAGTAGCTTGAGCTGTCCATTCTGGAGCAATTCAGTGCATTAATCTGGAGATCTATGCTATTTTGTCATGTGTCTTGGGATCAAATCTATATAATCATACTCTGTAACAGCTCCGGTCTCAATAGTTATTTAACTCACTCTTTCATGGCATAACTTCCATAAAGGTTTGCATTAGCTGTGGGTAAATCAGGATCATTGGCCTTCTGTTTAAAAAAAAAATAGAAGTCTGCGATATTTCCAGATGTCTAGTCTAAACAGAAATAGGCATTTCTGAAATACTAGGTACTCTGTTACACATGCAAACAGTATTGTAGCGTCCCTAATAGGAGTGGTGCTGCAAAGTGAATCATACATTAGGAAACTACACTATGTGAATATCTCATGCCATTTTTCAGGGTCTTGGTGTTATTGCAGAGGTCTCCTTTCTCCCGTGGTTACATTCTAACTCTGCAAAATTGAGAAAATCTAATCCACTCCAGCTATGCAAACCTTGCTGTGCTAGGTAGCACTGTGTTTGATACCAGCCACCAACTTGCAGAGCAGGATGTGGAATGGAGCCAAAGGACACCTCTGAGAATTAGAGAGCCAGTTGTGTGTGAAACAACATTGTGGCTTAGCTTTGCATTTGCAAATGTTTGATTTTCCAGAGCCCCGTGCTACTCAAGAGTGACTCATAAGTTTTCTCTCTTTCTCCTTCCCCTGCAATATTGCAGCATTCTGTCCTGCCTGAAACGTTTCCTTCATCTGGCATTTCGTAAGAAATTGAGACTTCAGCAGTGATCTCATTCTCCTGTTCCATAGACACCTGGTTTTTGGGGAGATTTCACTCTGGTGAACTTGAACAGCTAACTTGAAACTTTTCTTATCTCTCTCAATTAAGTTACTTGGCTCTCACCTCCTTGTGTGTTCAGTCAGCAGCATTAAGGCCAGAATCAAACCCAGCATCTGCTCACAATATTTTAAACCATGTTTAAAAGCTGTGATGTTGTTTACGCACCATCTAATTATTTTACAGGATTTTCCCATTTTTGGGGAGCTATCCTGTTCATAATTAAGTTATCCTGTTGGAAGTACTTTATGGGGCATGGTTCCACTTCATGCTATTGCTGCTCAAAACCTCTTCATGAGTTACCCCAGAGATGATCTTCTTATACTGTGAGTTGTGGCTCTGATAAGGAGGTTGTTTTGCAGTTTGTGGCAGCTGTTATTAGGCCCCTTCTCTGACATGTTCTTTTAAAAAACAAATGTCAGTGATGCTACATCTCCCCATTTCCTGCTTTCAGGATGTGCATATGCTTTGCTGTTAATGTCCTGTGTGACCTAGACTGGAGTATCAGATAAATCTCACTAACTAGACATCTAGCTTTAGTTTCGTATTCCCATTGTATGTGCTGCTTGTCAGCTGGTTCTGTTCATGGTATTGTGTCCAGGTACAATAAGCTCTTGTCTTTTCATGAAGTTTAAGGTAGCAGTGATCTTTGCAGTTATGGTTCCTTCCATCAGAAAGTCTCATAACATATGTTAATGGCATTCACTAAAGCCTTCCAGCAACCTGTAAGATTGGCAACTATTTTACCCATTTTACATATAGGTTAATTGAGTCACGGAGTTCTTAAGTGACTTGCACAGCAAGTCAATTGCAGAGACAGGAATACAATCTAGGAGTCTTTACTATAGGTCCCCTTTACTAACTAGATAACCCTGCTGCTCCCCAAAGAAATGAGGAATATTTTTTTTAACTTCCATAATTTCTTCACACTTTCCTACACACGAGCATACATTTTTCTATCTGACCACCGTACATACTAAGGTGGTACAAGCCTTATTTGTATCTGAGGATCTTACAATCCTAATGGATTTTATTCTCACAACACCCCCCAGTATGCAAGGTTGCTGCACCTATGCTGGCTCAAGGAGAGACGAACGTGCATGAGATAAGGTTTTATTGCAGAACTTTGTGTAAGCTCAGACGGTTGTCTCGTATACCAGAAGTGCGTGTCGCTCTCTTACAACCCTGTGAGGCAGGGAAGTGTGACTATGTCCATTTTTTGGATGGGAAACTTGGAAATTGAGAGACTTGCCCAAGGTGTCATGAAAGTTTTTGATGGAATAAGGAATTGAGTGTGTCTCTCCCAAATCCTATGCCAGTGCCCTAGCCATTGGGCCATTCCTTTACTGTCAACAGAAGTCAAACTGAACAGTTGTACTTCTTACATTCCTTACCGAAGAACGGTTAAATGAAGCCAAGGACGTAGTTTGTGTAGTGGAATGTTTAAGGACTCAGCATTCAGCTCTTCGGCAGCCTTTGTTGGGGAAGAATCGGTGAGATTTCCAGACTGGGATGGGTGAGTGGCCAGGTTTTTGCTCTGTGTAATACTGTGAAACCAATGGACTTTCACCTTGGATAAATTTGGTCCAATGTGAATGGCCTGTTGCTTTGGTTGTCCAGTGTATTGTATTTAATACTCACATGTATACAGAGAAGTTTCATGGTTTACAGGTGGGCTGAAATCTGAACATTTGATCATTACTGTGTGCACAATGATTAGCCTCTGAGGGCGTCAGACAGCTGTTTGCAAAGGGCTGCTCTCTTCTGAATTGTAAAGGAGGAGAAGCAGATGCAGGCTTTACCTGTGTAAGCTTTTGCTGTTGCTAACTTCTGCTGGAGGGTTAGCAGGGCTGTCTAATTTCTAGTGTTTCTAAACTCTGGAGAGACAATCAAGCAGTTGTTGTTTCAGTAAAAATTTTGTTGCAACTCGTCGATTTCCCCACCCCAGTCCCATATGAAGGTGATGATCTTGAAGCTGCATTGCCATTTGCTAAAGCACAGTGGTGGTAGAGTAGACCCTTGAGTTGCATGAGAGTTATGTTCCTGAAAAACCAGGCGTAACTTGAAATTCGTGTAAGTTGAGGTGGCAGGGCCACCAGCTCAGCACCGGCAGCTGCTGCCATAGCCAGAGCAGGGGATTCCCCCGTTAAGGGGGAAGAGAGCTGGTAGAGCACTTTGTTCAGCCAGCTCTGCCCAGGGGGTGCTGCTGCTGGGGAGACGGGAGTGGGGATCCCCTTGTTAACATATCCTCCCATTAAAAGGCTGCTGGCTACTGAAGCAAAGCTCCCCCCAGCTCAACCACAGGCAGTGGCCACTACACAGGCAAGTGGGAAAGGGATCCCCCCGTCCAAAGGGAACAGAGCTTCCCCTGAGTGCCATCACTGAGGGGTAGAGGCGGGGGCAGGTTGGAGGGGTCTTGTGTCGGGTGCCCCCGCCCCTGAGACGGCACTCGGGAAGATCTGTTCCCCTTTGATGGGGGAGCCCCTCCCCCCCTCGCCTGTGCAGCAGCAGCTGCCTCTGGCTGGGGCTTCTGGAGTGCCCCACCAATCGCGCTAAAATGAGATACGTGCATGTCGAATGTGCATATCTGGAGGGTTTTCTGTATGTGGGTTTAGTGTGTGTGTGTGTGTGTGCTGCAATATGGAAGGTGAGGAGAGAGCAAGTTGTGGTGAACTATAGTCCACCCTGTGTATCAGCCCCTCTGTGAGAAAGAGAAATTGGTGCTTAAATTAGTGACATTCAGTGACATTCTCCAGGCACCAAGTCCCAGCTTCTGCCTTGCCACAGAAATATTTGCCTGTTTTAAAATACAGCATTGAATTTAAAGCCAGTCAAGAGAAAATTACAGTGTTGTTGATCAATGCTGCAGCTTCAACAGAGCCAAGGGAACCCAATTCTTAAATATGGAGCCTCACAATTACAGTCACTCAGCATTGTTTGTCATGAATTCTGGGCTTTATTGTCACTTACTCACATCCCTCAGGACAGGTAGTTAAAAATTGGAACAATTCACCAAGAGTTACAGTGGATTCCCCATCAGTGGCAAATTTTAAATCAAGACTGGATGATTTTCTAACAGAACTGCCTTTGGAATTATTTTTGGCAAGTTCTCTGATGGGCATTGCACAGGAAGTCAAAATGGTCCCGTCTGGCCTTTAAATCAATTAGTCTATATGGTTGGGTAACTTTCCTGCAGAAAGAAAGGGGAAGGTCTGCCTTTAATTCCAGCACGAGCGCTGTAATTATTGGTGATATTTGGCATACGCCTCAATTTTTGGTGTGCTTCACAGATACAGATGAACACATGGCCACTGCGCTGTAGCTTTTCCCATGTAAATTCAGACCTTGTGTAGAAATAAGGGTCCAGTTAAATGAGCTGCTGCTGCTGCTGCTGATTATTATTATGATAAGAACCCTTTCCAGGCATAACTTTTGCTCTGGCAAGAGATTAGTGCAGTCATGAATGAATCTGCCCACACTTGCTGTTACAGTCCCATTTTACAGAATGGGATGACTGGGGTAGGAAAGTTAGGTCATTTGCCTGAGGCCACAAACTAGGGCTAGAATTCATGACTTCCAATCATGCACTTGCACTGATAGACCACATCTCTGTCCAAATATTCATTTAGATGGTAATGAGAGAAGGATCAGACTTCCTAAGTACATTTGTAGAAGACCAGGCCTGACCCACCTTACGCAGTGGGGATTCTCTACACTTCCATGCATCTCTTGCCAACCCTATGAAGGGGTTTTGTTAAAAAGTGACTTCTGCAAGCTGCTTAAAACCCTGGCTAACTTCTTAATTCGTTACCTTTCCAGCACAATCTGTCTTGCATGTCTGCGTTCCTGAAACTCTGCTCTGTAGCCTGGATTCCCCTGGCTACTTCCTTTCTTGACTTACCTCTAAATAGCTCTAAAGCTATTCTGTTTATCCTTTCAGTGCACTTAGTGAAAGGGATACAGTAATGGACATTGAGGATAACTAGTACATGTTAAGGAAGCCACTGCTGACCATATTAAGATTCATAATGAAGAATGCTATTTCTTTCTAGATTTGCCTGCTTTGGTGTAAAGAATCTATAGAATCAGCAAAGTGTGTGAGTCCATTAGCCTATAAGAAAAAGTGGAGAGAATCTTTCTTTGCCTGTAATATTAATAGTGCTTTACCCTTGTATCTGCTGTCCATGGAGTGAAGGTATTTAAACACATTAACAATTAGTTACTCTTCACACTTACATTGAGGATGAGGAAACTGAGGCAGAGCAGGTATGAGTGTCTTACCCAACATGGCAAGGAGAGTTTTGTGGAAAAGCTTGAACCACGAAGCCAGCCTTCCTTCCCTGGTGTTAGCATTGGTGGTTTGGCCATTTCAGCATGTACGTTCAGGGACTTCATTTTTATCAATGGTATCAAAATGTTCTCTACAGTGTAGTCTAACTACCGTGACTTGTGGCTATGCACTTCTGCAGCATCCTTTGTTCAAACTTAATGCCAGTAACGTCACAAATGTCTTTTTTTGGTTTGACTCAGTGGTACCAGGTGAGGCAGTGATGGAGTGATTCATTTACAAAGTAGGTTCCAGATAGAACAGGGGTAAGTGCTGGGTTTTCAGTGTTCAGCAGATTTTATTGAAACATTGTTTATTTAACAAAATATGCTATGTGCTCGACAGATAAACCCAATAACAGTAGAAATGTTCAAGAGTTACCCTGCAGGCTGCTAAACAGAGTGGCGCTAGGTGCTGTAGAAACAATATCTGATGAAAGGAAATAAATAGTTTTTGGTCTGTTTTGTTTATTTGTAACGAATAGACTCATACTTCATGGTAAGCAGAATGAGGATGTGTACAGACTTTCTGATCCTCTTCTCCAGACAGTTTCTGTTGTGGCATACACTCCCAGCTATTTAGGTACAGGTAATTCGGAGCAAGGTTTTGTGTCTTTTAGGGGCATTCGTAAACAAATCTCACCCTGCTGCAGTGAGTGATTCTTTAACCACAAAAATTCTGGTGGAATCCTCTTCCTTCAGACCAGCCCTCATCTCAACTTCTGAAATAGGAATACGTGATTGACAAACTAGCAGAGGGAAATGCTGTAGCTCTGCTCATTCAATGCTTGCAGGCACTCCAGCATCTTCTGTGGAGCCTGCTGTCACACCTCATATGCTACAACAGCTGATGTTTTTAGATCTACGAGGACTAAGCTGAACGCAGTTGAGACGGAAAAAATCTAAATGTTTTGGAGAAGGAGCCACGGGGGAAGTGCAGGGTGGGCAAGAAGAGGTAGTAACAGTGTTTAAAAGAAAGGGAAGGTAAATGCAAAACTTCTTAATAACAGGAAAATAGGTAGGGGGCTTCGTTCCTCCTTAATTTTAGGAGGAACTTGTGAATATCTTGCAGGCATTTGATAGCCTGCAGATATGGGGGGAATTTGGGGTCAGTCTGAGTTTAAAACTCAATCGACATCCAGTTTCAGATTGAGACATTCTCTTCTTTCCAGGCTCATGGAGGGACATCCACATCAGAACTTCCCATGCTGGCTACATTCTCCAGCCCCATAGCACTGGGCTTGACTGCCACTGGCAAGGCTGAGAAACCCAAGCAGTCAAACGACACATCCTTCCAGCCTCTCTCCTTTGAGGACATTCTCCCTACAAACAGTGCTCTGCAGGAGAAAAACACGACGGAGGTGCAGACCATGACTGCTGTGCCCACTGGTGTTCCCACCAATGACAGTGTTACCACAGTCCAGGCAATCCCCGCCCCATCAGCAAGCACCCCTTCACCAGTGCTAGGTGAGAGTGTGCACCTGCAGCACCTTTTAGACACACAACGTTCCACTGAGTGACTGACTGAGACGTTAAAGCACCGTACGGCTGCTGCCATGGGACGGGACCTGAATACAGTTTCTCCAAGATTTTGCTGGGGAGGGGAGTATCTCTTCCGACGTGTATGTTAGTCGGAGGCGGTAGCCCAAGTTGGGGGTCCTGGCATGGGGGTTGGTCTGGGCCCCACGAGCCATCCTGAGGGCTCCTGGTACGGGCCATGACTGTCCCTGAACACCCCACTGGGGCCCTTGGGCTAAGGGATGGGATCCTGTGTTTGGAATTGCAAATCTTTGTCTACCGAATCTGTTCTCCAAGTGCATCTCAGAAGAAGTGAGAGTGTCTCTGGTGTCATAATGGGAATAGAGATCTGACTCGAGGTAGTGGCAGGAAACCTTGTTTCAGCAACTATATGTAGTACACTGCTCTCCATCCAGATGAGCAGAAGTTCCTCATCTTAATTTGTAAGGTGATGACACATGATGGGGTATGAGGGTTTTTCCCCTCTAAAATGTATGTGTATTTTAGCCATGCAAAAGCAGTACACTTGGCCAGGCCTCATTCTGCAGCAGAGTGCCATGTTTCTATTCACACCAAGGGTTCCTAAAGGTGATCCTTACCCAATGTATGAAATAACAAAAGAACTACAAATAACACTAGGGTAAACCAAACTTGACTCACAGCTTTCTTCCGTACAAAGAACAAGAAGTCCTATGGCGCCTTATAGACTAACCGATCATTTGGAGAATAAATTTTTGTGGGCAAAGATCCACTTCATCAGATGTGTGTGTTTCTTCTGGGAGGATCTGTGCATATACACAAGGAGCTGTGTGTTGCTCACCTGTGGTGACTAGCTGCAGCATATCAAAATTCACTAAATTCAGTTCTTGGAAAGACCAAGAGCTTAATTCTTGTAAATTTAGAATCAGTAGGGCCGACAGATTCACCAAGCTCCTGGGCAAGGTGGGGATTTGGAGTGGCAGAGTCTGTGTCCCCGAAGGGGATGGGCTGGGGTTAGCCTAACTCAGGCAGCTCCACCAACACCCCCAGGTAAAAAGAAGAAAAACAAGTGGGGAGAGCAGAAAATACACTGAGAAAATCACTCACCTTTCAAGTCTTTGTGCCTAGTTTAAAAAAAAAAAAAAGGGGGGGGGGGGACAGAAAAGGCCACAAATCTCATTTTCGCTTACCTTTGTCAAGTCACCTGTAAGAACAAAATTAGTCACCTCTTTTGAGTCAGTGTTAGAAAGAAATGGTCCTGCTCTTTTTTTCCTGCTTAGGAAGCTGAGAGGAAAATTCAAAGTAAGTGAAACAACCTTAACAACCTTGTATTTAGGGTTAGCCCAGCATGAAAGTGGAAGGTGTGCAGCTTGTTTTAGAAAATCTGTTCGCTTCTAAGGAGCACTTATTTTTTTCTGCTAAGAAACCTTGAATTTTTCATACATTTGTAAAGATCTGGCATTGCTGTTCAGTAGAAAGCAGTGCTTGTTTTCCCTCTTCCATACAAGAGCAGTTAGGTTTTCAGGAAAGAACCATTGTGCTAAGTTCTTCTCATCCCTGCGGGACTGGCTTGAAGGAGGCCTTTGTACCAGGCATGAGGTCCCATTTCAGCTCTTCAGAAATGCCCCAGAAATTACATAGCTACTCCAAAGAGTGGGAGATAACTGAGTAATTGCAGGCTCCCCTCAAAAGAGTGAAGACCCCTTAACATTTTTGGATTCAGTAGTAGGCAAAAACCTGAAATGGTAATGGAGCTAAGTGATGAGATGGTCGCAAAATACAGGCAGTTTGCTGCAGAATTATATTCCACAGGCTCTGAAGCCAACACTCTTTATGTGTGTAACATTTCCCCGTTCCTGTTAATGCTGTGTGTATCTCTCCCTCTCAGCTATGAAGGCGCTGATAGTTTCTGCAGGAAACAACGTGGAAGTGACTCTGCCAAAGAATGAAGTTCAGTTAAATGCATTTGTCCTTCCTGAACCACCAATGGGTAAGACTTCACTGGGAGCCCTGAATATGTGGGATGAAGAAGAGGCCAAAAATACCTAAGTGCCTTGTTAAGTAGGGAAATCCTGAAAGTCTCTTCTAGGCAAACAGTCCTTTTCTCCAGTTCACATGGCAGTATGGCCTGGGTCAGAAATGAGGAGCTGAATGCAGAAATTCTCCTGAGACTTATTTTTGCCCAAAAAGAATGAGGCTATTCTTCTTGCTCACCAGTGTGTGACAGCCTATGAGGGAAGACCATTGTTTTAAGGAACTCTGGAGCAGGCTAGGTAAACCCAGTTTCAGTTCCCTTTCCAAGGACAATGTGTGTGTCAACTTTTTGTTCATTGACACAGAAATACGGTGCTCACAATTTACTCTTGTCGTCATATGGATTTAGGCATAAAGAGGAACAAAAAGCAGAGCTGAGATTTAGTTGTAATTCAGTGAAGTGACAGGACTTGTCATTTAAATGAAGCAGATAGCCAGAGGCCGTGTCTTCTTTTCAGCTGAAGGTCTGATCAGAATTTACCCCTTGAGCAGTAAAGGTGTTTTACTTGTCTGGACTAAGTTTTTGTTTTCCTGGATGGCCAGACTGTAGGCCTTCAGCTAGCTGACAGCTGACATATTACAGAAAACTCTGGGAAACAGTTATTCCAGAGAGCATTTTGTCGTTCATTGGGATGGAAGTTTTCATGAACCAGAATCTTACTTTCCTCCATTAGCACTCCGTGACAGTGTTTGCACCCAGATAAGAGACTTGATCCTTGAACTCTGCTGTTCTTATTTCCCCCTCCTGAAATACAAACATCCTTTGTCATCGTAGTAATAATAATAATAATAATAACAATAATAATAAATGTTTTATATCTACAAAGTGTTTCCACTGAGAGCCTCAGAGTTTTACCAGAGGTGATGAAGTTTGATCTCCACTCTATAGGGAAGTTAGTTCAGGCACAGATACAATTTGACCATGGTTTCCCAGTGTCTCCTGTCCTAACGATTAGACCTTGTTGCCTCCTATAATAGCAAGGGGTAGAAATCGAGATACCACAGTTGTGCAGTTCCAAGTGAGATCAGTTTTGGGAGCAATTGTAACTTCATAGTTTCCCATCAGGAGTTCATGGGTCTTCAGTGCTAGTTGATGACATCTGAAGTTAGGAATTTTACCAGCTTATAGAAACTCCCTTCTGATTTGCTGAATAAAGTCTCTGGCTTTTAAGGATTGCTACACTGAGAAGTGGGAAACTGAGGATCCAGAAAGCTGGAGAGTCTGTTCAATTGTGTGTTGGACCTAACCCTCACCTACAATGACACCAGGCAACCTGAAAAGCAAAAATGAAGGAGGACTATATGTGACAAGTGTAACGGCAGTAAAATGGAAAATGTGTATTTCTTGTAATGCCCACGGTCAAATTTTCAGACAGGTGTCTACATGATTTGAGAGCAATAATTCTCTCTCCTTTTCTTGTACTCTGGAGATGTGATCATTTTGAACCTCCTTCACCCCTTAACGGCAGTGGTGGGCAACCTAGGCTAGGGAGTGGGCTGCATGAGGGCCTTCTGTCATGCCAGTGAACCCCAAGATTGTTGTAATCAAGACAGGTTTTTGGAATAGGGTAGTTTTGCTAACTGTGCTCATGTCTAGAACTTGCAGGGTGTGACAGTTGAACCACAGCAGTACTTTGATTGGACGCAAAGGCTCCTAGAGTAAATGCAGTCTGCCTGCACCTCACTTCATGTGCCCTTGCTTTATGTGTGTCACTGTGCAGACACAAACCAGCGGAATCTGCAATCCTGTGCATGAGCAACGTGGAATACGCTGACGGGCTGTAGGTTGCCCACCACTGCTTACAGAGGTGTGAGAGTATTGCTAGCTCCCTACGTGGGTGTGGTGTTGATGAACAGACCAGCACTTCCCCATAGTGCAGCAGGAGGGACTGATGGGAATCTGAGCACTTGCACGTCTCTTCTTTTTTTAAATGCTTCTTAACTGTGTGGCCTGTGAAATTCTCCTTTCTTTAGGAACCAGCTACACCTATGACTGGGGGCTGATTACTCACCCAAAAGACTACAGTGGAGAGATGGAAGGCAAACGCACCCGGACGCTCAAGTTGTCTAAGGTGAAGCTCTGACTGCCTCTTGTCCTTTGTGTCATACAGGGTGATCCTCTTAACAGAGAGGCAAGGAACACTATCAGCCCCCAAACACTTGCATGTTATTTCTTTGAGTGAATAGAAAACTGCGTGGCTGGCAAACCGCAAGTGGCTGGCTGAAAGACTTGTAGATAAAGGTTTCATAAAGGAGAGCTGAAAGTAGTGCAGTAATACCTGTGGTAAAGAAGAGACCATTTAAGAGCTTCGCTGCAGTCTATGAGCAGCATTAAAACCCTAACATTGCAACGAACAATAAAATTCAAGAGAGCATTTTCCTGCTAAGCTGGTCCAAGGTTAGATTATTTTTAAAGCCCCCTTTACACCCTGCCCCACCTTGTCAGGATTTGGGTTTCTGCACAGTTTTGTAAATGACACCAGCTCCACTAGCTTCTTGGCCTGTGCTTTAAGGTGTTTTACAGGAGACTAGCACATGTACCAGGCATTGCTCGGGTCCTTAAGTTAGGTGGGGTTTTTTTTTGGAGACGGAAGTGGGGAAGATAAAAGGAAAACATACACACTTTATGTAAATGATGGTATTTTTAAAAAACATAGTATTATGTTTAAGCAGTTAATTTTTATTTGATATTTCTTACAAAAAAAGTGATTAACATTTTTTTCTGTTAAAATTTTTTTTGAATTTTTTTAAATGGGAATTCCATCAAATATATGTGTTTCCTTCATCCCTATAAATTCTTATTGTTCGATACATTTCAGAAAAAAAAAAAAGGGGGGGGCTGCAATCAATTTGCTTTCCAATAACATTTTCTTCTAGTTTTCAACACTTGAGCACTGATTTAGCTGTGCCAAAACAGCGCACTACTCCAAATTTACTGAGAAGCAATCCTATTCCAGGATCATCTTATTTTTCTGGAACATCTTGGGTCAGCCTCTTTCATACAGTCGCTCAGTCATCTCAGTTTTGAGGACTGTACTTGATGTTTCTGTTCCTTGTCTTTTGGTTTTATGAGAAGCAGTCCCATTCCAGGCACATCCCATTTTCCTGCGCAACCAAAAGTGGGTCTGTCCCACAAAAGCTCACCCAATAAACTATTTTGCTAGTCTTTAAAGTGCTACTTGACTGCTTTTTGTTTTGATAGTGTATAGACTAGCACAGCTTCCTCTCTGTTACTATCCAAACCATTACAGTGCTTTGTTACGATAAGAGGAAGCTGTATACCGAATTTGGTGGTCCTAGCTTCTATCATTTAGGCGGAGTTCTTGACCAAACAGACAAACACTGTAAAATATATAATAGAGTGAAAGAATCATTCTTTCACACAGATATGTGGGGAATTTTTAACGAGGATTATTTTAAACAGTGCACGAAAATATAACGCTTCTCCCCGGAAGAGATGAATCAATTCTGCTCCAACAGTGCACTCAGAGAAAAAGAGCTATAGCCGTAGCAGTATGGAGGGTCCCTCCTCCCTCAGTCGTCATTCAGCTTATTTTCTTCCCTTTCAGCCCTTTCTTCACCACACAAACATGCAATGCTAGACTTTAGGGGATTTAGGAAAGTGAAGGGACTCTTAGCTGAGCCATAATATGGACAAAATCATTTGTCCATGAAGGCTGAGTAGAAGAAATTCCTCCTAAGTAAACCTTTTATCTCCTCTTAAACATGTGCTGTGTTTTGGCTTTGGTATGTGAACTACGCTCTGTAATTCCTCTTCTGTTGGTCATCAAGAGTTGCCAGAAAATCTAGCTAGCTTGACAAAAAAGATCCATTAGGTTGCATTGGAGTAGAACCCCCTGCCTTGCATGTATGGACCAGAACATAATTTCCTCTGCTGTATCCTACCAACAATGTATCAGGGTGCAACATCGGGGTGATAGTCTGACTTCTTAAGAGCTCCTGATACATTGGCAGTGCCTTGAAGCTGTGTAACTTCTCCCATTTCCTTTCCAGCTCACTGTTGGTCTGTATGAATTCAAAGTGATAGTTGATGGAGATAACGCGCATGGGGAAGGTTACGTGAATGTGACAGTTAACCCAAGTAAGTTCAGTGGCTGGGTTATGTCCTTGTAAACTTAACTTGATAGCTGTATTGTGGCATTTTAGTTCCTGGGCGTGGGTTTGGTGTAACACAAAAGGACTTCATTGCAGTGTATTTATGGGTGGATGTGAGAGAAATTACTTTCTCAAGTGAAAAGCTGCACCGTGTATATCTAGCTATCCTATAATGAGCACACCTGTTGAAAACTTAACATCGTATGATGAAAGTCCTGGAGCACTGCTGCAAACATACATACCCACTCCTGCTCCTAGGAAAAGCACCACTCCTATAGAGACTGGTTGCACCAAGGGAAAGACCAATGGAAGCAGGGCTGGGAGATGAAGCATGTGCTTTGAAGCTCCTTGGGGTTTTTGCCCTTAAAGTAAGGAGTGTCATTTCCACCTTCCCAAAATTTTGCAAGAGGAGAGGTGTAGGCTTTTAAATATTGTTGGATGTCGCCTTTGACCTGAGCAAATATGTAGGATGTAAACAGAGAACCTGTAGCTTGCCTAGCATATTTGTTAAACTGCTCCTTTTTCATAGTGGCTGAACTCATCTGAATAGTTGCAGGTGCCCAGCCAGTTAGCAAACAACACTTTCTGAATGCTTGATGCTCTTGAAGTGATTGTGACAAGAGAGTGTCAGAATCCCTATGTGAGCATGGGCTTTGTGATAATCTGTTCTCCTTATCTTAACACACACACACCCTGAAGCTCAACCATTCAGGTTGGTGTGTAATTAGCTGGCTAGTGCAGCTTTCATTCCCAGGGAAGATTAGAGCTGGGAGCTGTAATCATTGCATGGTTATCACAGACCTATTATTATCAACAGTCTCAGGGAGTGACCACACCTCAGAACTGTACTTTGGACCTTGCTTCTCCTGGTCTTTCTGAGGCTGGACCATAGAGACAATTCTGTTAGCAAACTGAGTGGATTGGGTGTAGAGCTACAAAGAGTGGAAGGAATGTGCCGCGTGTATTACTTTAGCAACCCCTAGAGGACAATCTGAACAGTTTTGCAGAGTTCCCTGGCTTATGTTTGTACCATTGATCTGCCTGTAAAAAATATTGACTGGGGGCTGTTCTTGTTGCAGAGCCTCGTGTAAATCAGCCTCCTGTGGCTGTTGTGTCACCACAATCCCAAGAAATTTCACTGCCGACCACCTCTACTGTCATTGATGGCAGCCGTGAGTACCCGTATCATATGTTATCCAGCAAGCTGAGGCTGGCTGTCCATTCGGACAGTGGTTTGACTGTCACATTAAAATGAACTAGATGTGGCCCCTTGGGCTATGTTTTAGTGGAAAGAACACGTTCATAACAAGTCTTGACTTTATTTTTGCTGGAAAGCTAAGTTAACTCATCCTAATTATTTCCCTGTAATTCCTGTTAGTTTGGTGGCTAGGGCAGCACAGCTGCTGTCTCTGTTGCTGATTTCTGTCTTCACTGTGCACACACCAGCCTACATACAAGGTCCCCCTCCTGGTGGCACTTGCCCTGGTGAGTTCCCTGAAATAGGAAGACCCTGAAAAGTTGCAGCCTGACTGAAGTACAAAGACTCAAATGAATCTATTCAGAATTGGTGGCTTTGTGTGCTAAACAGGTTAACTGATATGCTTGCAGCTTAACACACAAAGCCATCAGTTCTGAATAGAAACTCATTTGTTTCTTTGATTTTTGTTGTTGTTAAAGCTCTGCCAAGCTTTCCTTTTAAACTTGCTCAATTTTGTCTCATTGTCTGCCCAAAACCAGTGTCTTTCCCTGGGAAAGATCTGAGTGTCTGCAAAACCAAAGTGCAGCACATGCAATTGGACCAAAGCAGCATAATAAAGATCTGCAGCTAGGGAAGGGGATAAAAGAAGCTCCACTCTCCAAACTTGTGTATAAAGAACAAAGTAAAACTCTTTATTTGAAATGGGGCCTCGTAAAACCAGGCTCCTAACATTTACTTTTTAAATTGTATTAGAAAGTACTGATGATGATAAAATTGTCAGCTTCCATTGGGAAGAATTGAAGGGGCCACTACGGGAGGAGAAGGTATCAACTGATACTGCCATTTTGAAACTGACCAACCTGGTGCCTGGGAATTACACATTCAGGTAAGGCTGGCATACAGCACTCCATTAGTCAAGGTTCCATATGAATTTCTTTGTTAGTTGATTATATCCTATTTTGTAGTTTTCTCTTTCCTGCTCCAGGAGCCAGTTGCTAATAGAGGTGTGTACTGTGTCACTTGAGTAATGATTAAAGATAATACCTTGCTGACTATTTTTTTAAACTTGTGGCATCAGTAGAAGACTGGCAGAAAAAGGAGAATTTAGTACAACTACTTCTAAAATGTCTTTTTAAGTTCCAAAAATAGATTATCCTACATTCAGGAGGAAATTGATTATTTAGAGAGTAGAATATGTAAATAATTTGTTCTTTGCTAATGAAAATGTTTTTAGTCTTATGTATTTATACAAATCTATGGATAGTTATGTAGCAATTGATTTATTTTGACATCTGCTTGGGAAAGGGAGGTATATTTCCTTTAATCTGTAACTTGCTAAGGAGTTGGTGATAAATACAACAGTGAATCTAATGAATAGAGTGACAGATGATATAACTCATACCCACATTAACAAAACAATATATTTTATGTACAGTAGTGTGGTACAAACTAGGGCTGAAGATTTAGTAGAAGACTGTCTCCCTTTGTGCCTTTTTTCTACTGAAGAAGGAATGCTGTCACCACAGGATTAATGATAGGATGTATCGATAGATACCTGGAATGAACCAGCTTTTTAAAACTGGCAGGAGCTCTGGCTTTCCAATACTATAGGGGATTGACTTTAACAGGATGTTGGAAAAATCTTGTTTCATGGGGATATCTTTGCATTTGTAACTAGCTGATAGATATTAGGATTTGGTTGTGGATTGCAGTGCTCTGCCCTCACACATGCTATAGTGATAGTGATTTTGCAATTGCACAGCCAACTTAAACTGTGTATACTTCTCCCCAAGCCCCAGTGCAAAGGCATCTATTCCATACCAATGTAATTTTAGACTTTCTGACCCCTCCATTAAATCCAGACTGCCTTGTCCCTTTGCATTTGAACTTTTTTGCTCACAGCCCTGATCTTTCTATTTTTAATCTTTGGTCTTCAGCCTAACAGTAGTGGATTCAGATGGTGCCAGCAACTCTACCACTGCAAGCCTGACTGTGAATAAAGCTGTGGATTATCCCCCAGTGGCAAATGCAGGCCCAAACCAAGTGATCACACTTCCCCAAAACTCTATTACCTTGTATGGGAACCAGAGCACTGATGATCATAGTATTGTCAGCTACGAATGGTTACTCAGTCCCAATAGCAAAGGAAAGGTGATGGAAATGCAGGTAAGTGGAGGTGTCCTCCTAGCATCCTACCTGGTGCTTATCCACTTTTCTGTGATCTTTGCTAGTAGCCATTTAAAGGTCCATTTTGTATGCAGAAATGCCTCTTGTAATCCCTGCAAGCCTGTGTATTGATTAAGTATCAGTGTACGTTTAAACTTAAATAGACTTTTTGGTTATATCGGGTTCCATGGCCAAACTAACAACCATGTTTAGCCTCAATCATGTCTTCCATGTTTCCTCTTGGGCTATGTCTACACTACACATGCAAATGGCCATTTCGAAGTTTACTAATGAAGCGCTGAAATACATATTCAGCGCCTCATTAGAATGCCGGCAGCTGCGGCACTTCGAAATTGATGCGGCTCGCCACCGCATGGCTCGTCCAGACGGGGCTTCTTTTCAAAAGGAAAGGGAATAAGGGGATTTCAAAGTTGCTGGGGTCCTTTCGAAAAGAAGCCCCATCTGGACGAGCCATGCGGTGGCGAGCTGCATCAATTTCGAAGTGCCGCAGCTGCCGGCATTCTAATGAGGCGCTGAATATGTATTTCAGCGCTTCATTAGTAAACTTCGAAATGGCCATTTGCATGGTCATTTCGAAGTTTTGGGCTAGTGTAGACACAGCCTTGGTGTCTTACTCCACTACTCTCCCATCAGGCTTCAAGGTGTTGGTGGTATCCTCATTTACAAGTTGAGATGAAGGCTCCTTGAGCTTTACATATCAGTTTGAGGTCATGCATACCTTCAGGCTACATATATGTGATTAATGATAATAAGCAGCCCCCTTCTCTCCCATGCTGCTTCTTGCCCTTCATATCTCTGATCCTTTCAGGGTAAAGAGTAATTGTTATGTAATAATTTGTTTTCTCAAAGGGGGTGAGGACACCAATATTACAGCTTTCTGCAATGCAAGAAGGTGATTACACTTACCAGCTAACGGTGACCGATTCAGCAGGTCACCAGTCCACTGCTGAGGTCACTGTGATAGTGCAGCCTGGTAAGTTTCTCTTATTAAACTGTGCTGTTGCAGGGCATGGCAGGCAAGGTTGCTGTCGCAACTACCATCTCTACCAAAATGCTTCTGATTTGACTGTCACTTCACCAGCACTCTGTGCTTCACTTTCTCCAAGCGCATGATGGGGATAAGACTCTATGTGGCTACCTTGTCTGAGGCTGCTACCGAATTGGGTGCCTACAGGGAAACAATCCCAAACTTTGTCTTGCAGAACAAGCAGCATGTTTGATTGCATTTCTTCTTGTTTTGTTACCTGCAATACTTTTCCAGAGAACAATAAGCCCCCCAAAGCAGATGCTGGTCCAGATAAAGAACTGACCCTCCCTGTTGACAGCACCACTCTAGATGGCAGCAAGAGCTCGGACGACCAGAAAATAGTCTCCTTTCTCTGGGAAAAAACAAGGTCTGTGTCACATCCCATATCCTTCTTTTGGGAGCATCTGCAGCTTTAAACTTTAGTTCCAAAACCAAACAGGGTTAAAATCTTCACCTCATTGAATTTAGTGGGAGTTTTTCCAGTAACTACAATAGGACCATGGTTTGATCATTAATCAAAGGTGATCTCCAATGTAGGCCTTGCTCGAGTAATGTACGAACAAAAGGGTTCTAACTAGGCCTGCACCTAGTTTTGTTTAGGCATCTGGAATATCCTAGCCCTAATATTAAACTTTTTAGGTCTGATTCTCCTTTACGTTACATTTCTGGTGGTGTAAAAGTACCTCAGCCACTTTAAAAAGCCCCTTAACACCAACAGTGTAAATGAGAATTGCAGCTAACATCATCTTGTAACCCATTCGTGATCAGAGATAGCATTTCTTCTCCTGCAGCCCTGTTAATTTTGGTCATTGTCAGGCTTCACCTAGGAGGCTCTGATTTACTTCTTGGAATTTAAAGCCAAGCCTACAGACAACTTTTAAATGTAACTTTTGGTAATGTGTTAGCCCAAAAATGCAAGCTGTGTACAAAGTTTCTGCTGTAAAAGGAGCTGTAATTGCTGTAATATTTTCACTGTTTGCTCATTGTGCAATTACCATGAAGCTGCTTTTTTCAAGCAGTCATCTGCATTAAGTAAATGCTAACAAAGCGCTTTTGGCCTAGGGAATGTTGGCACAATATTTAATTTTCCCTAGACCCCCTGAGACTGTGCAGTACATACTATATGCAGGATTTACCCATTTTAGCATCTTACTGCCTGAATTTGGAAGAAATAATTTTTTCTTTATATGCTGTAGTATCTTATCTCCTGCTGTGGTAGGGGAATATTACCCGGTAACTGCACTTACTAGTTTAAATCCCCTCTTCGCTGTTGAGACCCAATCCTGGGTCCATTGGCACAGACTGATTCTCCTTTGTTTTGTCTAGGGGCCCAGAAGGTGTAAAACTGGAGAATGCCAACAGCAGCATTGCTACTGTAACTGGGCTGCGGGTTGGAGTTTACGAATTCACTCTGACCGTCAAAGACGAGAGGAATTTACAAAGCCAGAGCTCAGTTAATGTCATTGTCAAAGAAGGTGTGTCCAGTTGTGTTCAGAAATTAATGGTAACATCAGAAGAAAGACTTGTGCAATCACTGAGGGCAATCAGTGAAGATTTCTGCTCAGTGAGCAGCTGTGCTCAAAAAGAGCCAAGTGCCCAAGGAACAGGATGGAGAATAATACAAGAGATGTTCTAATGTCATTATGCAGCAGTGGTTTACCATCACCTAGAGAGGTTACCCCATGCCACAAAGGACTTTGGAGTTGGAGGCTATTCAGAGGAGGACACTTCTTTTGGTGTGTTTCTACAGCACTTAGTGCAGTTGGGGTCTGAGGCTCAAAGCCACTATGATAATACAAATAAATAAAAACGAATTGTAAGAAGGAGACAGGCTGGGGCCTTGAAAAACTCTTGTTTGAAGAGAGATTGAAAAACATGTGAGTGTTTAGTTTAAAAAAGACCAAAGTTGTTTGTTTGTTTTGTTTGTTTTCCCCCGATGGTACCTGCTGGTACTGTCTACCAGCACCTCCTCACAAGGGTTCCCGTGGCTGGGGCTGCTGGTGGGGCTCAGGGCCCCAGCTGGTTCCAAGCTGTGGGGCTGCTGGAGCCCCCTGCCCCCACAGCAGTGCAGGGGCCAGGAGGCTGCTGTGGGGATGGGAGCCAGAACTCCCACTTGCCCCACAGCAACAGGGACCAGGAGCTGGGGCCCCCACTGCCCTTCCGGCAGCCCCAGCCACTGGAATCTGGCAATGGGGGTGAGGAGCTATACTGGCTCCTCTTTATTTACAAAGGAAAAAAAACACTGAAAGAGATTATACGGGGACATGATACAAGACTATAAAATAACAAATGGCCTAGAAAAAGGGAGACAGGAAGTTGTTTTCTTTCTCCTAATACAAGAAGGAGGGGACTTGAACTGAAATGGCAAGGCATTGAATTCAAGCCTGATACAATGCTTCTTTTACACAAGTCATAATGAGACCATGGAATTCATTGTCACGAGAGGTCATTGAGGCTAAAATCTTAGTAAGAGTCGGAGGGATGCATATAGATTACAACAATATCCCATTATACTAGTTGAGCTATAATGAGCAGTTTGGAAGGATTCTGAAATCTTGTGCTTGGGGTTAAACCAGTTACTACCTATTAGGGGTTAGGATGAGACCTAAGTGAGACAGATTGTCACCTGCCTGCTGTGAGGTTTTCAGCACCTTCCTCTTATGTCTCTGGTGCTGGCACCTATCAGAGACTGGTTACTGGGCTAGATGGACCATGGAGCTGATTCAGTCTGGTAATTCCTGTTTGTGCAATTCTGTATGATCAGTTTATCTCGCTACTGCTTAAGGGAGTTCACTTCCACAAGCTATA
Source organism: Carettochelys insculpta (assembly GCF_033958435.1). Taxonomy (NCBI): domain Eukaryota; kingdom Metazoa; phylum Chordata; order Testudines; family Carettochelyidae; genus Carettochelys; species Carettochelys insculpta. Next base: position 3,493,173 of record NC_134160.1, read on the forward strand.
GTATCTGATTCAGAATTTAGCCAAGACCCTTGCAATTAGTACTTATTTTTACAAAAATGTGCCACGAGATCTTTAACATGAGCCTAGTCAGGAATGCCTGTGCGTCATCTGAGAGTACAGTGTTCCCTCCTAGGACCGTACTGGAGTACAGGTTCAAACCTGAATACGCTGAGTCCTGCAGTACCTGGGTAAACTCTCCACTTCAAGCCTGGATCTGACCACAGCCTGCAAGTTACAAGTGCTGGGTTACAGTGCTATATCTACCATTTAATCAGAGGGGAGCCTGTGGCTGGATCTACAGTCTGGATCTAGCCTCTGAGGCTCAGGGCTCCCTCCCCCAGCATCCAGCCCACTGCAGAGTCAGGGATTAGGGAGCCCCAGGCTTCCTGGGCTTGCATCGGGCAAGATGGGGCCTGATCCAGTCCACGGGCTGTGCCTGGTGGTGGGAAGGAGAGGCTCCACACACTGCGCTGGGGGAACAGCAGTGCCAAGAAGCACTGCCTGGAGGCTTTTTCTCCACTGCTCTAATTGTCTGGAACAGTGGTAGGGTACCTGGAACCAGCAGGGGATATGGAGCTCCATGTGTCTCTGGAGAGCTGTGCCATCTAAACAAACCCTGCCCCGCACTCCCAGCTCATTTCTGCACCCTCCCAAACCCCTCGGCAGCCTGCTCCTGCATCCTCGTTTCTGCTTCGCACCCCAAGCCCACTTCCTGGCAGCCCCCTCCTACACTGAACCCCTCCTTTTTTGGCCCCACCCCAGAGCATAGATAGGTGTGAGCCAAAAAAATCTATTTGCCCTGGCCCTGGTAGCTGTTAAGGCTGGTGTGTGAGGGGAATTGGGAGAGTGCCTTTTTATTTGTTTTTCAGTTGAGGACCAGTCCATGAAGTGGCTTGGGGGCAGGTTCTTCTCACTTGTTTGGCCCATGCTGATTTTCTGTACATCAGTGCCCCTCAACCCCCAAAAAGGTTCCCCAGCCCTGATTTAAGCTCTAACAAATTCTTTTAACTATTTCCTTCTGCTTGTTTAGAGATGAACCAACCACCAGTTGCAAAGATTTCTGGGAATGTCGTCATCACCCTGCCTACAAACACAGCAGCCCTGGATGGATCCAAATCCTGGGATGATAAGGGAATTGTCAGCTACCTTTGGACTCGGGATGAGGGGAGCCCTGCAGCTGGGGTGAGTGCTGCAAACACGGCTCTGTAATGGAAATATGCAGCATTGCATGAGCATGGGAGATGTAGTGAGGTTTAGCTAGACGCTTTGGCAGATAGCTCCTGGGAGAGTATAACGATGGTTCCAGCACACTGATTGCTGCATGGGGTAACGCACCTCACGATATTTTATAGAGGTCAAATCTGCAGTGTGTGTGTTTGTTTCCTAATGTTAATTTTATTCACATTCCCAGGAGGTGTTAAATAATTCAGACCACCATCCCGTGCTTTTTCTCTCCAACCTGGTGGAAGGGACATACACATTCCATCTGAAAGTGACGGATGCCAAAGGAGAGAGTGATGTAGAGCGGGCCACTGTGGAAGTCAAAGCTGGTGAGTCATGGTTTTTGCACTGCAGGGATCCTTTCTAAGCTGGAGTTTCCTGCCATGAATTAACCTTTCCTGGTAATGGCAAAAGCAGGTTGCAAAATGTGGGGTCTTAATAACAATCATGGCTGGCTAAATACAAAAGCAGCTTCCCCTCCCTTGGTGTTCACACCTCCAGATCAACTGCTGGTAGTAAGCCTCACCCTTGCTGACTGAGCTAACCTTGTTATCCCCACCCTTGCTCTGGCTTATTTATACCTGGCCCTGCAGATTTCCAAGACCAGCATCTGATGAAATGAGTCTCTGCTCACGAAAGCTCATGCTCAAAACTTTTCTGTTAGTTTATAAGGTGCCACAGGACCCTTTGTTGCTGTTACAGATCCAGACTAACACAACTACCCCTTCAATAGTAACAATCGAGGGTTCTCTTTGCAGATTTTGTATGGGTATTCTGTACCCTGATGCATGCTCTGAAATGACATAAGCGGCTGCTGCAAAGTTGTGTCCATATTTGGAATGCACCAAAATCCATTAAGACTTGGAAAAGTTAGAACGTAAATTTAGAGAGAGTTAATTAAATGACATGGATCATTTTGCCTGATGAATATTAGACTCTGGACAAGCTATTTCAACTCAGTCTCTAGTCCGTTGATCTGTAAAATAAGTATCAGAGAAGTAGCTGTGTTAGTCTGTATCTTCGAGAACAGCAAGAAGTCCTGTGGCACCTTATAGACTAACACATATTTTGGAGCATAAGCTTTCGTGGGCAAAGACCCACTTCATCATGCATTTGATGAAGCAGGTCTTTGCCCATGAAAGCTTATGCTCCAAAATATGTGTTAGTCTATAAGGTGCCACAGGACTTCTTGTTGTTCTGTAAAATAAGTGGAACTTTTGGGAATTAAATGTGTTACTTCTTTGAGGGGCTCTGGTGAAAGTTGATATTGCAATACAAATTGCACTGACGCCATATATAACATATAAATATATCGATCTGGGCTGTCTTATTTTTAAATATAAACTCCTACAGCCAACTTCCTGTTTGTAGAAATAAAACATTTGCCTTTTGAAAACACACAAACACAAGCTGAGGAGTTGTGTTCAACTGCCTTTGGTAATATATCAGACATCTGATGGAAAATTAACTGGTCTTACGTGCTCATGCTCCTGAATAAGAGGTTTTGTGATGTTTTAGTACATGAACTCTTGACTCAACCAAGCAAAGCACAGGTGTCAGAAACTGGCTGAGGGGAAGTTGTTGCCCATTGTCCAAGTGGAGAACCCCAGTGCAAAGACCCATACTACTTGCTATAATGCATGAAGGTCATGTCATCTCTGTTGTCCCCTCATTATGAGATGCGCCATCTTTGTCATTTGGAAGCCTCAAAGGATCAGCATGATCTTGTTCTGTGTTCTCCATAGATCCAAGGAAAAACAATCTTGTGGAGATGGTACTGGATGTTAATGTGAGCCAGCTGACAGAAAGGCAGAAGGGCATGTTAATCCGTCAGATAGGCGTTCTGCTCGGGGTCCTGGATTCGGACATTACTGTACAAAAGATCCAGTCCTACACAGAGCAGAGGTAGGAGGGATGGAGCGGCCTGCACAAGGGGGTACCAAAGCAAGATTCACTCTCCAGCGGGAATCAAAAATGATGCTGCCTAAAGTGTATGTTTGTGATTGACTAGGCAGGGGGAACCCCTCAGCCCGTGGGCCGGATCCTATATTCTTGGACACCTATTCTACCTGTGACAACTGTAAAAACTGACCAATTGGTTTTCCTGAGCAAACTTTAAAAAAAAAAAAGCCAAGAAATGATGAGACGATGCTTTTAGTTCTAACAATATTTTTTCCATCTCTGCCTTGAACCTTGTCATCGTCATTCTTCCTCTGTGCAGGAAGGCTGATCGATATATATTGGCCGTTACAAGTAAAGCATCAAGTCGAAAAAACCCTCTGAGAAGGTGCAGTTCTGTTGTAACAGATAACTCAGAACATGCCTTTGTGAGGTGCTGTTTGCCTCTGTGGCTGTCTGCCATATTCAGTTTAGGAGATAAAATGACAGTTTCCTCAGAGTAAGAGCTGCCTGATCTTGCTTTGTGAGCTGTGGCCCAGGGAAATGTCTGTTTACTCTCTTTTTGGGACTGGAGTGATGACCAGTTGACATTCAATTCTGGCTAGATTCTCTTAGTAACATTTCCCCTGTCTGATTTACAGCACAAAAATGGTGTTCTTTGTGCAGAACCAACCTCCTCATCAGATTTTCAAAGGGCATGACATAGCATGGACGCTCAAAAGTGAACTCCACAAACAGCAGTCTGATTTCCTCATCTTCCGAGCACTGGAAATTAATACAGTCAGTAAGTAGGAATAATGGTGGAAGGAGCTAACGTCTGTTCCCTTCCACCAAGCTGTCGTACCCCTCTGCCAAGAAAATATTCTAGGTCTTCTGCCAACAGTAAATCCAAGGGTAGCCCACTGTGCAGTGGGTGTTTGTCCCCCTGCTCCCATGCCTGTGTCTGATCCACAGAGTCTATCACAGTTCTCAGCTTCAGAGTCTGGTTGTTTAGCTGATGTTTAGAGATGTTTTTGCTTTTACTTCTGGAATAGGCTTGTTCAGTCCCCAGTGTTGGCCAAGAGGGGATTGTCACAAATGCATCCCATTCGTGTTCCAGGTACTGAAGACATCAGTGAGCTGTGCTCAGAACCTTCCACTTTCCTTTTGTCCTGTTCATAGAAGAGCACTGAAGTACCAGAGCACAGCTTTGCTCTCTGCTTAGTGTGTTTGAAGAAGAAGACATGCCTGGCACCCATCTTAGCTAACGCCTCCTTCATAGAGATTGTTATCCTTAACTTGTAGGTCTGGAGCAGCACACATACCACAGATCTGTTTGCAGCTCTAGCTTTCTGAGCTAGAGAGAAATTTAGCTCCACTTTCTTAAGAAATGCAAGCCAGAAATGAGACATCAGTTTGCTTTCGCAGGCCAGTGAGAAAAGGAAAACTACACTTACTGGATGAATGGTTTCAAGGTTGATGTCTGTGGGATTGGGTGGCTAGGAACATCCACTTCCTTATAGTCTTTTTTGCACTGTGCAAATTCTAAATCATTCTGCCTTAATAATACTCAATGCTGTTACTTAGCTAATCCCACAACCCCTACAAGAAGTAGCAAAATATTGTCCCCATTGTACCTCTGAGGCAGAGAGACAGTGACTTGCCCCCACCCCTTTTCACCACACAATATGAATTTGGTGTAAAAATTGGACCTGGAACCCTGAATTTCTGCCTCCTGTCTTGCTGTCTCTTCCCACGTGTGTTCAGAAATGGGGAAAAGGAGGGGACTAGTTTGCCCACTGGCAGCCCATATTTTTACTCTGCTGAATCTGTAACACATGGGCTCTGTTGCTGAAGTCTGTCTGTCCTCATTCCCAGCCATTCATTTCATCTTCTTGCTTCCTGTCCCCAGCCTGCCAGCTGAACTGCTCCGAGCATGGGCGCTGCGACTCGTTCACCAAGCGCTGCGTCTGTGACCCTTTCTGGATGGAGAATTTCATCAAAGTGCAGATGGGGGATGGCGAGAGTAACTGTGGTATGTGCACTCTGCGCTGCCTAGCTGGGCTGATGTTGAATGAAGCCCCTGACCACATTGAACAGTGCTTGTCTGCCAGTGTCAGTTTGCTGGGTTTTTCATAACATCCAGTTACCTAGATTTAGGTCCCAATGTGGTTAACAGCAAAATCTGCTCCTGCTCCAATTAAAATCAGAGTCCTTATCCTGGTCAGTGAATATTTGATCAGGAAGCAAAGCCCTTAAATGATGATGAACCCTGACCACAAGAGTCCATTTTCAACATTCAGTTAGCACCCCGGTTCTTTCCCTTGCTCACACAGAAAAGTGGAGTCACTGCCGATGCTTCTGCCCCCGTTTCGGGAAGTCTAGTGCTAACCATAGTGCAATGCTACAGAAGCAGAATTATCTATTAAACGAGATGCACCGTTCTCTGCCATGGAGAGCTAACTTATTAAAAGTTAATATAGAATGTGAGAAGTTTCCTTCAAGCAAGCAAGCCAGGCATGAGAGACAAGCAAAGAGAGAGTCTGGAGAATCTGGTCTGAAATAGGCTCCCTTGAGGTGTTACTAGCAGAGTTGGCAATAAAATTCCCATCTTCTTAATGCTATTAATTGATGAGGCTTTTCTTTATTGTAATTGAGCTTCTACAGAGGGTCATCTAAAGCCCCAGCCGTGAACAGTGGGAGGTTCTAAGTTGTGTATCTCTTGGGTTTTTTGGTCACAGAATGGAGTGTGCTGTATGTGATCATTGCATCCTTTGTCATTGTGGTTGCCTTTGGAATCTTATCCTGGACTGTGATCTGCTGTTGTAAGAGGTAACAACCTGAGCCATTAAATCCTTATCTCTAAAGCTACCATGTCTGTAGCTGCCCCCTGAGGCAGAGGTGATCCAAACTGATAGCTTAAGTAGATCACTTTACACAGGCCTTTTATTCCCATATCACAAAATATCTTGTCATTTGTTATCAACTTAGAAAAAATAGAGGGTGATCAATGGTGTAATAAGGGGAGGGTAGAGTGGTGCTGGAGAAACATAAGTTCTAAAATTCAAGGTTTGTTTTGGATGCAAGATTTTGATCAGTGTAAAATTGTGCAACCAAAAAAATTTTAATACAGATTCCTCTCATATGAATAACATTGAAAACAAGTTGCACAGCTCTTCTGATTAGATCTTTTCCTGTCTTGATTTGTCTAAAATGAATGTAAGCTTAACCTTTTTCCTCCTGCCCTCCTCCCTCCAGGCGGAAAGGAAAACCCAAAAGAAAAAGCAAATACAAGATTTTGGATGCTACTGATCAAGAGAGTCTGGAGTTAAAACCAAACCTTAAAGCAGGTAATACATGAGAGAGAAGCTTAGAGCTTTCAGAATGCTTTCAAATCACAATCCTGTTCCTGTGAATGTAACACTGTGGTGTGAAACTAACATAATATTGAGTAATGAGGGTAATGTTAAGAAGATCCGGGTGTCGTGTCTGCCCCACCCCCTCCGGCCCTTCAGATCTAAAGACAGGCCACGTACTCAAGGTATATAAACCTTCTTGGTTTAGAAGAGAGGCTGGAAATGGACCTAATGACTACCATCCTGTCCTTTCCACCTTCTGGCACATCAAAAAGCCACTTCTGGTTCTGAGCCCAGCCAGATCCAAGCCGTTAAGAGCTGGGCAAAAGCATCACCAAAAGATTTTTCTATAAAGAGTTTGGGGTCCATTCTCAGGCCTTATTTTAATGTGTTTACTCATCTTCAGCATCTAAAAACTCAATGCTCTCATTAAACTGCTCAGCTGGATCTCAGAGCTGAAATTCTGGCGTAAATGCATTGGTGCTGAGAAATGGAGCAGCGTATTCCATTTAGACTGACAAATTAACAGCAGCAATCTGAGTTTGTCTTCTTGAAGGCACTGGGAACCATGCACCTGCATGGCCCGGTCTGCTCTGCTCATGATAGGCTCTATGATTTTCTCTGCCACCCCCATCCTCCAGCTTCAAATTTCCATTTAAAAATATCACAAGAGTCTGCATCAGAGTTAATTGTTTCCTCTTGTCACTGCCTTAAGACAACTAGGCAGCAGGGCTGTGTGCTGAGAGGTTCTCATAACTGGCGTGAATATGAACAGGGGAGGATGGGAGAGCCGGGGCCTATGCAAAGAGTTTTGAAACATATCAGTTACTTGAGACAACATGTTTGAAAGCCTGCCTTGCTGATTAGGACAGCTGATGTCCTCCTTGGGAGCAAGACCTTGTAAAAACCCAGGCTGTGCATGTTCTCTGTGCCATAGTATCCCTGGGCCTTTCCCAACAGAACAATGTTTAACCCTGTGACCTGGCGCAGTATTTCTGACCTCCCTTTCACATGGTGCATCCTGCTGATTTGTCACTCCAGAAATGACAACATTTATTAGGCAGGAGTTCTAGAAATGGTACGTTTGCACCTGTAGAACACCTGCACCAAATCATTGCTGCTGGGGAAAGTGGCTGAGAGTAGGGGACAGAGGTTGCATGCTGTGTGTAAAACTTGCACACATCCTCCAAAGAGTGAGAGAGCTTTCAGCTGTTAAAACAATCCTTATTAATGCGACTCTTCAACTACTGTTTGCATGAAAGGGAGAAGTTGTTTTAACAGTGCATGGAAAATAGTCTCTAATCCTTGTTTGTAGGCTGAAAATTGCTCATCTTAGTATTATCCTACTTAATGATGTTCCAGCAAAGTGAACAATGCCTAATGACAGCAGTGGAGGGCATTGCCGTGACTGCAGATCAGATAATTCCTTTGGGAGCAATGCGTCCTGAAAGCACAAGTTTGAATACTATTGAAGAAAAGGGGGTGCTTCCCCAGTTCATAACATGCCAGATGGTCAGACTTAACTGGGGTGAACAACTAGCACCGAAGAGCCTAATGTACCTCAAACACTCCCTTTTCACTGGCAACTAAATTCTCTCGTTGATGCTTTAGATGTTGTCTGCCAAGCAGAGTGTCTCTTTGCCCAGTTAGCTATAGGACTCTTTCCTCTTCCAGTGCAAATGTTTCATTTCACTGTTGAGTAAAAGCCAAAATCTAAATATTTGCTATGTTCACAATATTGGTAAACATATCTGTCCTCCACCCTTGTGAATTTAATCTCATTTCAACCCATTAATATATCTTCCTTCCCTTGCAGGCCAGAGGAGAAGCAATGATTCTAGAGAAGGGTGACTAGTAAGAGTATGCAGTGATAATTCTCTCACATCCTTGCCTACTCTTTACTACAGCCTCTCACCCTAATAGAACTGTGTGTGGGCAGTGCCCTCTCCCCAGGTCAGTGAGGTGTGAAAGCCCCACACACCTCTCATTCCCCCTAACAACTTCATCAGTTTCTCTGTGTGTCGTGTTCTGAAGCATCTCCGCATGAATGTCTGACCTGATCATGTCATGATGCCTGAAACAAATTCAGGTGTGGTTTGTTGTCCTGCAAGCTGAGTGGACTTGGTTGAGAGCTCCAGGAGGTTCAGCTGAGTCCTTGACTGATGATGTGAGCCTAATAGTGGCACTGAGTGAGCGTGCAATCCCTTCCCTGTTCACACCAGCGTATGTCACTGAGAACGTGGGAGTGTTTCTAATGTGGGACTCTATGGCTTCTCTTAAAGGCAGCAGACAGAAAGCCCAGGTACTTAACACCAGCCTGATGCACTCGGAATCTGAACTGGACAGCGACGAAGCCATCTTCACGTGGCCGGACCGAGAGAAGGGGAAACTCCTACGCAGTCAGAATGGCTCCCTGCGCAATGGACAGGTGCTGCCCAAACCGAAGAACCAGAGGGAAGAGATCTTATAGCCAAGCACTAGGTCGGCTTTAGGTGGGGGACAGAGCAGAAGCACAGCCCACTCCATTCTCCCCAATTCTCAGGGGCCCTTGGAGACCAGCTGGATCATGTTAGGACAAAGCTGCTAACTTATTTCATGGAAACTACCTTTATTTTTGTGGGTTTCTTTTCATTCAACTAGAACTGGTTGTACTTGAATCCTGACTTCAAGGGAAATCAACGGAGGAAAAGGAAACTGTGAAGTGCACACTACCTGTCAGGATGAACCTGGCTTGGAACAGGACAGAACCACTTTCTGCAGCTGTGAAAGCACAGACACACCCACTACTGCCATGGAGATGAAATTCCTACAGACCGCCAGCCTCCTCCCCACTGGAGGTTTGTTTTCCGTGAAGGAGAGCCTGGGGAGTGTGTCAGAGCTGTGTTGTGGGCTCCAGTCATGCCACCATAGCCTCAAATAGTGATGTTGTACTGATTGACTTTTAAACCAGAGAGGGAAACCTAGCTCATGTGCCACTTCAGCTGCAGCAAAAGTTTTTTCCCTTGCCCGCCTCAGCCTGCCCCCGTCCCACTGATTAAACACTATGCCTAAAAAATTAAGCTTGTGTTTTCACACCACCTCACTGTGTGGGGTGTGGCACATTCGAAATACCCTGCTCACACAGTGTACAGCTAGCAGGGGGTTGTAATTGTGTTGAATTGTTAGTCTTTTCACTGGGAATTGAGATGAAGTGGCACCTCACCAGATGCTGAAAACTTAACTGGAGTGAGCAGTTCAGCTCCAGAATCTGTGCTAGCCAGCTGAGCTGGGCACCTCATCCCATCAGTAAGCCCATCCTGGATTGTACTAGCCCTAGGGGATCCTTTGCTAATGGGAAGGAGAGTGCCTGCCTTTCTGAGATCTGTGACTAATCGCTTAATTCCAAAGCCCTGAGATGTTCAGCTCCGTAGCACACTGTGTAGACTCTTAAACACTTCCATGTGTGCACAGTAACACTGTAGAATATTAGCCCTTCCTTCCCTGCTGTACGATGCCATGACGCTGTTCTTTCTTCAAACGCTTACGCACCTCAGGCAAACATGGGTGCAGACCTTCCCTCTCTGATGATTAGAAATTCCCCTCTGGCTGGCCCCTGGGTTGCCTTTTGTTGCAGCGGGGACTCTGAGCCTTGAATGGTTTTAACTGATGGTTGGCGTGCATGCTTCCGATTCATTAACTGACTGAAAAGGCAACCATTCAAATCCTCTTTGCCCAAAAACCTGCACGGGGCTCCCAGAGGCGTGTCCCGGTATGGAGTGTGTCCTTGTTGGGCAGCAGGATTCTGAACTACACGCCCCTTTTGCTCACTGAAATCACAGAGTTGCGTGAGTGTGTGTGATGTTCCCTCTCCCTTGCCATTTCTGTCTCTTCCGTGCAGCTTTCTTGAGCCAAACCTCCCTCCTTGGTAAGCATTTGCCCTTTTCAGTGGTGGGTAAGATGCCTCTGTCCCTCTAGGATGAGTACTTCGTTTTATTGCTTTCCTTTGTGTTTAGTTAAAACTGGAAACTTGTTTCTTTGACTTCCTTTTTTGGATACTGAAGGGCAAAAGGCTTTACATGCCGACGTTGTATTTATATTGCTGCACTACTGACTTGTGGTGAAGATTAAAGACATTATTTAATTTGAGACAGTGGTTCCCCCCAGAATGTAGTAATGGCTGCGTCTAATTTATTGTTCTGTGCAATCCGATGTCTTCCTTAGGCACAAATGTTGGATTCTGTGTTTTTTTTCTACTTGGCAGATAAGACAGGAGTGTTTTTGCCCAATTGACTTAGGCCTGCTGTAATTCTTGACCTCACTTGATTGTGCACTGTAGCACAGACTGCGTTTCTTTCATATAGCATCTGTGTGCTCCTGTTCATCTCACCACTCTCGTGTGCTGGTCTCAGCCTGGCTCTTCCCCCCCCTAAACCACAGCACCCCCACCATGCTCCCTAATCCCATATCCACACCCATCTTTCCTCCAACAGGCAGGGCCAAAACTAACACCACAGTTCTCCATTTAAGGTGATTTAAAGGGACAGGGTCGAGTTACAGCTCATCCTTCTGTCTGAAATTTACTACTGTTGTAAGTAGTGCTGAAAACTGGGCAGAGTGTCACGCATGGAACTCCATTAAACTGATAGTTTAGGGTAGTCAGCCCTTTAATTTTCTCCTCCCTTAGGCACATACTGGTCACTGGTAACTCCCCTTTTGTCCTGGGGAGGTCCTCCCTCCCGGAAATTCTCAGCCTGTTTGCAGCAGTGAAGCTTTCAGGGATCCTTTTGCTGCATAGATCAGTCCTGCTCACAGGAGATACATAGTGTGCCTTTACACTGGCACCCTCTTTTCCTCTTACGGAAGGAGAAAGCTTTAAAACCAGTCTGGCTATTATTCAGCAGCACCTTTGTTTAGCTGAGGTTTTTCTTTTTTTTTTTTTTCCTTCCTCCCATTTCACTGTGGGAACTGACCACTTACACTGAAGTGCTTTAGGTGGCTGACAGCATTGCTGTGTGTAGATAGAATAGTTATTTCCTGCCTGGTTTAGAGGTGACTTGCATTTTGCAGAAGATGATGGGCCTTCTACAGAATCCTTGCTAACCTGCTTTGGTAGGAGAGCTTTCCGTCCTTTGTCATCTCAAAGTGTAGGCTTATGACCACAGAAATCTTATACGTTCCATTTCCTGCTTGTCATGAGTTTTCTTTTATTGTGCAACATTCTTCCTTGGCATGAAACCACCTCTTCAGCTAACCCCAAAAAAACACTTCTGTGCACTTCAAATATTAACCCTTTGTGCCTCTAAACTGCTTCATCCTAATGAAGGCTACTAAGAAGTATGTATATACACGTGTCTTCACTGTGCCCTGGTAAATGTGAGAAGCTTTTCATATATTTGGAATCTAGGAAAGTATAGTGTGATCCAGTTAGAACAGCTCAGTGAAAAACCCTGCAAGCAGAAGGCAGAAGCAATAGATATCTTGGTATGAAACTCCGCTAGACAAACTGCAGAGAGTGTGGGCAAATTGTCTCTCTGCTTGGAATAAGGCAACAGCCCATGTTAAAGAAGATCCTCCTCTGATGTAGCAATGTGTACAATGAAAACATTAGTTTGGAATCCTGTAATGCTCTTTCCTCTTCTGCCCAGGGAATTAATCTCATTGCTCATTTGTTGCCTAAGTAACCTGATTCTAGTTTGACCTTGCAATGCATTTTCTGCATGGCTATACATTATAATTTCACAATTGGAGACGCTGTGGCTACAATTTACCCCCCATGTGTAGAAGTTAAAAGCTGAGACATCTGTTAGATGACCCATCAGCTAAATTTGATTTTGTTTTCCTCGTTCTTCAGTGTAAATGTATTTCAGACACATGCTTGTGTTTAGTACAGATATTTGAGTCAAAGACCAGAATCTCTTGCAATGTTGCAATCCAATTTTAAATAGTTAGTTCTTAATTTTTCTGTACACTGGGCCCACTGACCTTTAATGATGTTTGTTTGATTGCAGTGTTACTTGGATCAAAACTGAAAAATGATTTTAAAAACATTTCTTGCAAATAAAAGGGGAAGTTGTTTTGCTGCTTATCTTCTGGCTCTTGTTTCTCTCTAGCTAAACTTTAATGGGGTGTCTGAAGGAAATGTGAGATTGATTAACTATAGGTAGCATTTTTTTAAGTGGACAAATATCCCTTTGTTCCCTTTTCACTACCCTCAGTGTCTGTCTGCGGCCCACTTTGTTACCGTTAACTAATAGCAGTGCTGTCACTGTCTTGCTTAGCTGAGGGTAAGTTGCCAGGCACTAGAGTGCAATATTTCTAATTTGTAGATTGCGGAAGTGTGCTTCACCTAGAACTCAGAGGCTGCTCAAGTCTGGGTAGAGCATCCTGTGGTGGTTCTTGTAGATCTTGACTAGACATGGTTCTCTGTAGTCGCCAGGGAAGCCCCGGAGTCTGCAATATAAAACTTTATGCGTTCTATTTGACCCACCAATGGTGCTGTGGGTCAAGAACTATTGTCACTCTGTGAGCTTCACAGAGCTGCTGGGAATGATCTCTTCAGCTCCCACTTCGTGTGCCAACCCTACTAGCTGCCCTTGGCCCGACTTCCTGCTTTTCAGGCTATAATTGAAGAGGGAATTCATAAAGTCAAATGCAAGTGACTGTGCTGGGGAAGGAAAAAAATCAAATGCACAGCTACAAAATGGGGAATAATGGTCTATGCCATGGGAACTGTGACGTGAGTCTGACTGACGCAGCAGTATCTGCCTGAGTTTGCAGAGCACTGGAAACAAGGGACAACCCTGTGAGAATATCAGTGAGGGCTGGTGGTGAGTCACTGAATGACAAGTGTCAGCTATTTCACTGCTCATTAAAGTATAGTAGAAAGAAGAGGAAAGCTTGTAATATACTCCAGAGGACTGGAATTTAATTTGCCATTCTTAGGTGGGTGGGTGAGGGCAATGTGAAGGACTCGCTCTGGGTGCACACAGAAGATACATAAAGTAGGAGACAGACCTTGAATACCACACAGGAGTTACGTTTTCCTAAATGACTTTCAAATGTTCCCTTTTCAGAGCCCCATGGAAAGCTAGGTGCTCTGCCTGCAGAGTATGGCCCCCATCCCTGTACCCCTCGCAGTCTTTAATGCAGTTAGCCTCCCAGCTCCTCTGTTGTCTGGCCTTACACATGGGAGATGAGGCCCACAGAGAAAAAGGCCAAGATCGTTTAAGGAGTTTAGGTACCTAATTACCTTTGAGCACCCAAAGGCACCCAGGAAGTCTGTGTCAGCAGGGAATTGCACCAAGGCTCCCTGTATTGCACCCTACCCTTGAACCGTTTTTCTGGTCTACCTTGCTCTGTCTCTGGCTCACTAGATGAGTCTGGGCCTTCCTCCCCTTCCCCCTGAAAAGGCTTTCCTAGATTTTTTTTAAGCTTTTCCTGGGAGGGAGGGGGGGCAGAGATGTCTAGAAAATGCACCTGACCTACTTATGCTGGCCCACCTGACAATGAATTAAACTTTCCTTGGCCTGTGTACATCAAGCTGCCCCTTGAGATCTTGCTAGATCCCTGGGGAATCCAATTAAATTCCACTTTTTGTGCTGTTTGAGGCTGTGCTGTAGATTCCATTGTCCATGGAGCATGGTGGTGGTGACAGTGGACATGTTTACTGCATTACTAATTTTTCCCTGCATCATCACTTGTTTGAAGAAGGTTGGTAAACTTTAACAAGCATATTGACCCTGCGCCGGTACCGTCTGCTTGGTGTGGAGCTCAGCACTGCCAGCGCTGGGCGACAGTCCTGGAGGTGCAGAATTCTCCTGAAATGAGCAATATAGTGCCATGTGGAATACTGATATATTCCAAGGGGGCTCTGCTTGTCTTACCACGTCAACACCTCATTCGCTGACTGTTAAGCTGAACTGATAAGCCCCACACCCAAAGACTGCATATAATTATCTGGAATATCAGGGGGGAGTCATGTCAGTGAGAGTGAGCCAGAGGGTGGAACAGAAACACAAGCTGTCTAAGCAACAAGATACCCAGCTCCTTTCTGAGAGTTGCTTTGTGAGTCCCAGGCCAGGCTGGTTAAAATCTACAGCGCTGCCCCCACTTGAATTGGTTTTGGTGTGGTTGGTTCTGGCCCCTCTCTGGTGCCCAGGGTTGGACTGGGCTGGGGGCTCCCAGGCCAGGGGAGGGGAGGTTGGGGAACACCCTCCGTACAGACAGCGCCTATGGCCCTGGTCAGGCACCGGGCCCAGCGCTGGGATGATGGGGAGCAGGACTGGGGCACGTGGGGGACCCCCGTAGCAATTAAACCATTGACGGGGCACAGGGGGCAGGACACCTCCCTGCGTCCCCGCCCTCATGGGCAGAGCCTCGGGCCGGAGGGGCGGGGCTTGTGAGACAAGGGGTGGAGCCTGGGTTCGGTCGCGGCCGGGCCTATCCTGGACAGAAGGAGAGCGACCGGGCTAGGACGCGAAAGGGGTGTGGCCTACGGTAGGGGCGGGGCCTGACGGAGGCGGAGCGCAGTGTGGCGTATGGGAGGGGGCGCTGACGCACGGGAGGACGTAGGTAAGGGGCGTGGCCTACTGGCACGGGCGCTGACGCAGCGAAAGGGCGGGAGGATCGAGGTGAGCGGGCGCTGACGTAGTGGGAGGGATGGCGATGAGGGGGTGTGGCCTCGGACGGGGCTCGCGGCAGCTGCAGCGAGGGGGCGTGGCCGGCGGCGGGTGCAGCTCCGGGGGCTGCGGGCCAGGGGGATGCAGTGGCCGCGTCGTGCGCGGCCCTCAGCCGCCTGTGGGGCTGCGCCGTAGCCTGCCGCCGCCCGTGGTGTTCCGTAACGTGCAGCGGCCGAGCAAGGAGGAGGACCCGGCGGTGGAGCCCGAGGGGGACCCGCCGGCCGGGCTGGAGCTGCCCGGGGCTGCCCCTGCTCCCGCCTGCTGCCCGCTGCCGCCGCGGAGACCAGCGACGCGCTGCTGGTGCTCGAGGCGCTGGAGCCCGATGAGGCCGGCGGCTGCTCCAAGGATGATCCGGCCGGGTGGGGGCGAGGCTGGGGGCCCTGCCCCGCCACCCGGCGCTGGGAGGGGCTCGCTGAAAATCCGCTTCAGCCGCTTCTTCCGCACCGAGAGCTGCAGCGGCGCCTGGGCCGGGGGGAGGCTTTGAAATGTCTCCGGCCCGGCCCCACGCCGCGCAGCTCCCCGCCCGCCCCGGCCCGAGGCAGGGAGTGATGGGCGGCCGCTCTCCAGCGCGCTTCAGCTCCATTGAGAGATGTGAGGCCGGCTGTGACGCAGGCGCATCCCGGGTGGGGCTGCCATGGCAACCGCGCCGGGACTCGGTCGCCCCCTGCCCTGCCGGCCCATTCATGCGCTCTGCCTGAGCCGTGGTGGACCTCCGGGGCGGGGGGGGGGGCAGGTGTGATGAGCTGCCGCGGCCTCCCGGCCAGTGTCACCGCGCGCCGGGTCTGTCACTGGCAGCGTGTCGGGGGCAGGTGGCTTGGGGAGAAGGGGGAGACAGGGAAGGGGGGGGGGATGCAGGCAGCCGGGGCGTGAGATGGAGAAGGAAAAAGGGGACAAATGACACCACCCGTGAGCGAGGGAGGCAGGTGCCCAGACTGCCCCTTCCCCCGCCGGCCCGGACGTGTTTCCATCCTGCCCTGGTGATGTGGTTTGGGTCAATGGCCTTCACCTCGTCCCCCAGCGCCATGGCAGACATTGTTCCCAGGGAGGACAGGAGAAGGTGTCTCCCCCCACTACTTTTCTCTAAGTTTGTCCCCTTGCGTTCAGAATGAATTTTGGTCTGTGCACCGCAGCAAGTGCGGATGTGACCACCAGGAGAAACGCTGCCAGCTGTGGGCACTGGGCTAATCGCCTGGGTGGCACCTGAATCTCTCCTGGGCAGCCGCACAAGCACTCAGCTTACACCAAACGCTGCTGGCAACTCCCTTGTGTGCACTGATGTGGACACTCCCAACTGACCAAGAGATTCACTGGCGGGAGTGGGGGTCTTGTGATTCTTTCATGCAGCTGCAGGGGCTACTGGCATTTGGCTGTTTATGGCCTCCTTGCAACAAGCTAGGAAGGAAACTGGGCCCAAGGTGGAGGATCCACACCTGTGACAAAGCTGGAGCGAGTGTCTGGGGCTCACCCCACAGCAGAGGTGTGCAGGCTGGTCATGGTGGAGCTTTTGCCCCAGTGGATTCTGGCGTTCTTGCTGTGGTGTGATTCCCAAAACCCCTGAGCGGCAGCAGCTCAGTCCCACTGGAGTCAGGCTGTTGGGGGGAAGAATGGAGATGTGCACCATGATGAGTGGGAAGGGCATTACCCTTTTTTTCTAGACATCCCAGCCATTCAGTGAACTAATCTGACTGTAAGGGTTAAGCCCTGAGACGGTGGGTCCCTTAGAATGCCTGCTGCAGGCCTTGGTATGGGCACAGGTGGAGTGAACCAGGTATGAGATTCCCAGCGATGAACCTGAGACATCAGAGCTGTGAGTAGAAAGGGGGTGTTTAGTTAGACAGGAGCAAGCTATTTAATTTTTTGGTTTTGGTGTCTGGAGTGATTGATGCACCCCCTGTGCACTGCAACGAAGGGTCCTGTGGCATCTTATAGACTTTCGTTGCTGTTACAGATCCAGACTAACACAGCTACTCCGCCGATACTTGACCCCTGTACACTGTAATTTAAATCCCAGGGACGTAATTCTCTGTGCTTTAATCTGCCTTTGTGTGTTATGGTATATAGAATACATTCATACAACGTAAGCTGGTAGAAGCCAATACTCTCGTGGTTTAAATATGGTAACCCCACTCAGCAATGCCTAGTAATCAAGCACACTTACCTAGCCTGTCATCTTTGTTTTGTTAATACAATTACCTTTTTAAGATTATGATCTGACTCCTTTTGTCCTAGAGAGAAGGCAGTCCTGCGTGCACATGTGGAAGTCAGCTATTAAGAAATTACCATTTGGTTTCAAGCTCTCTCCTTAGGGAGGGTTAAGAGCTTGGGGGTCTCCCAACAGGGAGACATACCAAGTGTGTTGTCCTGTATTCTCAGGAGGGGGTTTTGCACTTGGATGATGGCAATGTGTCCCCCACAGCTGGGGAATTTGTGACTTTGGGGAGTCTTTTTTAAGCAGAAGCCTTTAATGGTAAGGCACTTAAGTTTGTGCAGGGTGCTCTGCCTTCTGCATTGGAAGAGCCAGATGGGCTCAGGTGGGAATGTGTGTGAAATGTTCCCTAGAGAGCTGCTCTGAGCCCAGTCCAGCTGTGTCCATTCTCAGCTCACCAAGCACTGACAGCTGGTCAGGCACAGGGAGTGTTGACCTGATAGGGCATTTTTGGGGAAAATGTTCAGCTTTACTGCCTGCCCATGGGTCCTGCTACCTCCACCTGCTGAAGCTGACTCCAGCTCTGGTCTAATCAAAGCACTTGGAAGAGCAATGGTGAGAGGGTGCCCCATGCAACAGGTTCATGGTGGGAGGATTCACCTGAACCCTCCCTGCACTGTTACCACAGGATGCTGTTGCACCACAGAGGTCCCCTTTCCCATTAACGCCACATGCTGTATTTCAGTTCTGTCCCAAGTGTCCTGTTCTCAGCCTACACCTCCCCTGCATGCACCGTGGGACGGGTAGGGAGTGGTGTCTGCCCCAATAGCTTCATAAACCCCAGGCGAACATTAACATAGCAGCAGTGTTGGCTTCACGTAAAGCAGGGGAGAGAGCTGGGCCCTAGAAACCATCTCTGGAGCAGGGCTCCTCAGCCCCCATGTTCCCCTGACAGGATTCACAGGGCAATTACTTGCAGCACAACCCAAAAGGCCCCATGGTGCTGGACCTGACAGACACAGGGCCTTCCAGGAAGAGCAGACAGGCTAAAGTGACCGGGGGCAGGAGCAATATATTATTACTGCCTCCATTTTAGAGATGTGGAAACTGAGGCATGGAGCTCTAGGGTATGATTTTTTCAAGCATGCGCAGCCAGGGCCAGGTACTCAAGAAGAGCTCCTCTCCAGCTGGGCTGAGCCCCACGCAACTTGTCTGTGCTCACCTGAGAAGCTGGGCCGGAAACCCAGATCCACTAGGAGGTTTTCCTCCTCACCCCTTCTGCAGCAGAGAACCCTGGGTGCTCTCAAAGCACTCTACACAGGAATGCAGGCACTCAGCTCCTTGTAAAGATGGGGCCACCCAGGCCTAAAGAGGGAACATGCCAGGACGCACCCTGAGGCGATGAATTCACAGTCCATCTCAGCTCTAGGGGTAGTCCTGGCTTTTCCCTTTAATGGGGTGGGGGAACACACTGCAGCCAGCACTGCCCTTAGTTGAGATTCCTCAGCATTGCGGCAGGAGCTCACAGGTGGTGTAGGCAACATTCCCTCTAGTTTTTCCATGCGTGTATGGAATAATTTTTGTTATGTGCACCACCCGTAGAAACCCACGCGGTGGGAACTCTGCTGATCATCTGGACAGCAGCTAAATCTCTCCTGGGTGGCCACTCTAGTGCTCAGCATCAGGTCTCAGTGCCAGGCCGGGCTGCCGCTCCCTGATGACGAGACAGCAGATGGCTTCTGCTGATGAAAAGAGCAAGGTCTGCATATTAATAACCAGCCAGTGCTTGGGCACAGGGACTGCTCTGTCTTTGTACACCACCTGGTGCCGTGGGGCTCAGGTCTCTGACTGGGGTCCTTACGGGCAACATCAGCACAAAGGAATAGTGACTAACCCTGAGGCTCTGGCGCCTTCTCTGCTGGCCTGGTCATTGCACCAGTGGTGCCCAGGGAGAGCACTCTGCCACATGCAAACCTTCGGTACGGAGGTAACCCCTAAATTGCAGGTTATGTTTTTGTCCCAAAGCAGCACCGCTGCACAAGGGGTCTGCACGGGCCCCAACCCCACAGGTGTGACCTTGAACTCAGCACCTGCTCCCCTGTCTCTTGAGAGGCAGCCGCCACTCACGTGGGGTGTGCCAGGGTTACCACTAGCCAAGTCCTGAAGTACCTGGCAGGGAAGGAGCTACAGAGAGGAGCCAGAGCTATAGATGGTCCAGACTGACAATAACCCTCAGAGGTTTGTGCCACTGTTCTGTCACCCAAAAATCCCTTGTTAACCCTTCCAACCTGTCCCTTGGGGGCCAGTGCAGGATTGTTCCCTGGAGCTTGTTTGAGGGGGTCCCTCGCTCTGTCTCTAGACTGGACTGTCCCACTGTGTCTCATAGATCCTGTACTGCAAAAGGAGGGTTTTCTTTAGCCCACCCTGGGCTTAGGGTAGGAGCTGCTAGTACCCCCTTTGCATTTTGCAGGGAGTCCAGGCCTGGAGAAAGCCAGTGAAGCAGGAATCAGACTTTCTTCCTCTTCTGATGGAAAGGGTGGGCAAAAAACCAAAAATCTTTGTACTGGAGGAGCTGCAGGGGGCACCCCATTGTCAGGGTCAGTGGGTCACCTCCCCTTGCCCAGTTTGGGGGTGCACAGCGATGTTCAAGGTTCCCCCTGGTTCCATAGGCCAGGCCTGCCTTGCTGGTACCTGGGACGCTAGCTAACTTAGCTGTACCTGCTAATGAGCTCACACGCACGCACGCCGTTATGGTTAACGACTTGACTTGCTCATAACCTAGAGAAGATGCCTTTGGAGGGGAAGTTATTCTAATAGCTGCTGTAGCCAATCCCTGTGAATGACACAGGTCCCGTTGAACTGCAGGGACTGACTCCACGTCTCCTACCTGCATGTTACAGCCCTGAAGCGCCTGCACTGCAGCTGCCTGGGGAGCTGATCAGACCCATGGGAGGGCTGCTCCCATGTCTGTTCTGCAGTGGCCAGCAGGGCTTCTCACAGGCTTCCTGGGCAGGTGCAGATAATGCTGGTGACCAATACTGCCCAGCGTCCCCCTTTCTCTGGGAGCCCTTGGTTGCTTAAAGAGCTAACCTGGAGCTGCTGGACTCTAGGATAACATGAGGGAGCTGGAGACCCAGGGTTGTGAAACCGTCCCTACCTTTGGAGCTAATGTAATCCCTGGAATTAACCCTGCAGCAGGTTTCAAAGCCCTTTAATTTCCTGGCATGTTTGCTGCAGTTTAATCCAGTGTCTCAGGTGACTTTAGCTACATCTACCACATGCACACACACAAATCAGATAGAGGCCTGAACACGTTGCCTTGGAAAGCTGCAGCTTCCCCAGCTTCCCCATCTCCCTGGTAGATTTCTTAGACTTATGATCACACTAGGAATCCCACACCAGAGAGAAAACAGGGTGCTCAGTAGGCAATGAGGTCCAACTCAACCCACATTGCTTTCAGTTGGTTCGTTCCACACTGACTCTGATCACAGTTTTCCTTACAGGTCCCCCAGCCTGCAACCAGGACCAGGAACACTTCCTTTCTCCCATCCGCTTCTAGTCATAAAGTCAGCATGCAAGTCCAAGACAGCCTTCAGCCTACCTTTAGCTGGTTTAGGGCCTGGCTTCCCAGTGGGTGTATGGACACCTGCTTGCATCCTTGTACGTCCAGGTGCAGGCAGGTGAGGGGCAAACATGGTCATCTGCTGCCAATGCCCTCATTTGGGGTGTGCACATCTGCCTTTGCTATTCACTGGGCTCCTTGGCTATGGAAATATCGGGTGAGATTTGGGCCTAGGCGTGAAGGTCAGAATCTCCAATGGAGCCCAGGGCTGGGGCCCAATTCTGCAGCCATTGGGTGCTGAGTGTGGGGGGGGGAATCCAGTTCCCACTGGAGTACCTGAAGGGGAGCTGGGCAGCGTTCCCTGTAAACTGAGCTCTTGGGCAGCCGCCCTGGAGAGTCTCCAGTGCTGTCCAGCTGATTAGCAGAGCCTTATTCTAGAGCCCCACAGGCAGGCTTGTTCTAGAGCCCACAGCCTTATTCTAGAGCCCCACAGGCGGGCTTGTTCTAGAGCCCACAGCCTTATTCTAGAGCCCCACAGGCAGACAGCCTGTGTTTCTACCAGTGGTGCACTTTCTGGGTGCACAGAACAAAATTTATTCCATGGGTGGATGGGAAAAACTTAGCAGGATCACAGCCCTGAGGCTTTGGGGCGGGGATCAGAGCTGGGCATAATCTCCATTAAAGAGCAGTCAGGGGGCCTGCTCAGCCCCTGGGCAACGTGACCTCCCCACGTGCCAGGGCCCTGGGCTGGGTGGGAGCGAGTCCGTCTTTCCATTGTTCAAACAATCTCTTTTCCACACTTGCTGCCAAAGCTTCCCCACTGTCCCTGTCTCTCGCACGCGCCGGTATATTTAGCTGCCTCTAGCCCGCTACCTCTCCTTATATAGCAGAGGCCAGACGAATTTCTCACTCTCATTATTAATGGACTGCAAGGAGCTCGGAGAAGCCTGCCAAAAACAGCAGCCAAACTCTGCGCGGCCGGCCGGGGAGCGGGTGCTGGTGCCCAAGGGCGGGAGCAAAGGCCCTGCCAGGGCCCTGTGTTCTGCAGGGAGGTGTGGGAGGGGGGCGCCTTGTTTTTCTCCTTTTCCGTTGGGGCTCTAGACTAAGGAGGTATGTCCCCCACCCACCCGCCGAGCTCCCCGTTCTCCACCTCTCTCCGCTTGGGGCTCAGCCGTGCCCTAGGGGCTGCACAGCTTTGGGGACATGGTGCAGTTTGGAGAAGCCGGGATCAAAGGTCAAGCCATGGGGCTGAAGGCAGCCGGCGCAGGGACCAGGTAGGCGCTTGGCTTCAGCCGCTCTGGGATGGCTTTGCGGGCAGGAGGTTTGCAGGAAAAGGGGGTGGGGGGGTCCTCACAGCCCCTCCCCATTCTGCCCACTGCTTTGCCACTGAGGGCGGAGGGCGGCCTGAGCCGTGGGGCTTTGGCACCTCACAAAGGAAGGGTGGCCCCCTCCCCCATCTCCTAGAACCAGGGTGCAGGGCAGGGCAGGGCGGCTCCCGCTGTGGTTGTGCCTTGGGGCAGAATACATTTTATTCCCCACGCCCAGGCACGAGCGGAGGTGCACCACCAGCAGAGCCCCGGGGGCTAATCCCCTGGGCCTCGCCCAAGCTCCTGGCCGCCTTCAGGGAGCGCTGGCTGGGGGCTGCCCGGTGCCCTGAGCCTGCAGCCGAGGCACCCCAGGCCCTTGCTGGGCCCGTCAAACTGCAGGGCGGTGCCACGGGGCAGCAGGGCCGGGAGCTCTCGGGCGTTTCTCTGCCGCCCCTGCGGGCCTGGGAAGGGCCCCACTTTGTGCCTCCCCCGGTGCAAAGGCTCAGACCGTCCTCCGGCTCCCGCCGCCCGCAGGGACGGGGCAGGTCCGGGGCCCTCGGCGCGGGGCTCCCGCGGCTCCTCCCCTCCGGGCCGGGGTCGCGCCCCGAGGCCCGGGCGGGGCTGCACCACCCGCACCAACAGCCGCAGCCGGCCGGCACCGGGCTCCCTCCGGGGGGGCGCCCCAGCGCGCAGCCACCGGCCCCTCTGCGGCGCTGCCCCGGCCCCCGGGGGCTGGAGGCGGCTCGGACCCGGACCGGACTCAGCCTGGGGCGGTGGCCGGGGCCATGTGCAGCGCCGAGCCCCTTCCCCGGGGCCGGAGGTGTCGGAGCGGGGGGAGCCCGAGCCCGCGCCCCGCCCCGCCGGAGGGCGCCGCCAGCTCCGCGCAAAGTCAAGTGCCGGGAAGGGAAGAGCCCAGCCCGTAAGTGGCTCCGCGCGGGGCGGGCCGGGACCCCCCTCTCGGGACCCCCCCGCGGCGGTTCACCTGCAGCAGCGCCCGGCGGGGGCGGGGGCGGGGCGGCCCCGGGGTCACTGGTCGGGGTCGGGGCCGGTCCCGCTGGGGCAGCCCGCGCAGGGTCGGTCTGGCTCCGGGCAGCGGCTCTCACGGAGGGGGCCCGGGCCCGGGCCCGGGCCGGGGCTCTGCTCGGGAGCACGGGCCAGACGCCCCCTTCGCAGCGCGCCCCGGCCGGGGAGACTCCGCGGGCAGCGCCCCAGGCGCGTGAGGTCCCGGGAGCCGCCGCCTGCCGCTTCCTCGGGCTCGGGGCGCGGCCCCGAGGGGCTCTGGCCGCGCCGGGGCTTTAGTCCCTGCCGGACCCACGGCCGGGGAGGGAGCGGGGCTGGGTCCCCCGCAAGGTCACCTGGGCCGGGCTGGGGAGCTGGAGGGGAGCCAGGGGATGCCTTGGGCCCGGACTGCCTGGGGACCCAGGGCTCCTCTGGCCCCACAGAGCCGGGTCAAAGGGCCCAGGCTCCCGAGAGGCCTGTCCTGCTCTGGGGCCTGCCTCCAGCTCCCTGCTGCCGAGCCAGGCCCTGCCTGTGGTGTCCCACTCTGAGCCCCCTGGGCCAAGGGCCCAGCAGAGATTCCCGGGGGCAGCCCCCCCCCAGCAACACAAGCAGGTCCCCCAGGGAGAGAGCCCAGCCCAGCTCTGGCCTGCCAGGGCCATGTCGTGGCCCAGCTGGGCCACGGCAGCCTTCCCGTTGGGGAAGGGCTGTGCGCAGGGGTGTTGGGCAGCCACGTAGCAGAGATCCCCATCTGGCACAGCGCACGGTGTCCCTCACACTCCTGCTCGTGGACAGACCTCACCGCGCACGGACATGGCTGAAATGCACCACCTGCAATCAGCTGCAGGGACGCTGGGCCGCGTTGCAGGCCCAAGCAGAGCCCCCTCCGGAGAGGTGCAGTTCAGCCCTGCCGCCTGGGGATGGCTGGTTAACCCCCAGCAATGCTGCTACTGCAGCCCTCGGTTTGCTGCAGGCTGTCGGGGGTGAGCCAGGCCCACGCAGGCTGCTGAAGGCAGGGCACAGGGTCTGCCATGAGCGACTCAAGGTCACAGCGTGTGGCTCTGCCTGGGGGGTGGGCAGACAACGGGGAGCCTGGCTACACAGCGCCCTGGCCTGGGGCAGAAGGAGCAGCCCCAGCCCCTCTGAGGCAAGGTCAGGGAATAGGCCTGGATTTCAGGCCTGGAGCCAGCAGAGCCAGGCCTCAGGATATGGGCCGTGTTCCCTGGGAGCTGAGCGCTTGGGTGACTGCATAGGAGAGATTCAGGTGCTGATTAGCAGAGCGCCCGCAGGGGGCTGTGTGGGTTTCCAAAGGTGGTGCACGTCCACACATGCCTTGGGGCACATAAAATTTATTCTGCACCTGGGTGGATAAAAAGAGAGGGAACCCGGGACATGGGCTGTGCTGAGTTAGAAAGGGGCAACTCCTTCCCTGGGGACCGCTGGCCACCATGTGTGGGTGTGCTGTCCGGAGGGCTCTCGCTCTGGAGGCTGCTGCTTTGCCAAGTGCTCGGCAGCTGGGCCAGCTGCACAGAAGTGCATCCTTGGCACCCAGCAACTCCTGGCAGAGGAGCAGCATCTGCCCGGTGCTGAGTGACCCCTCACTGGAGGTCGCGCTGCCTGCTCCAGGGGACACGCCCTGGGAGCCAACGGCCTCCTGGGCCCAGCCTGCCTGCAGCCCCGGGGCTTGCAGCCCTGGTGCTGGGCTGAGGAGGGGTGTCTGCCCAGCTTCCTCAGCCAGAGCCACTGCAGCAACTTACAGAGCGCTTGTGAGCCAGTCGCTCAGGAAGGGCCTGGCTGCCCTCCAGCCCCTGGCTCGGACCAGCTCTGCACAGGCCCATTCTCCAGGTCTGGCTCAGTGCAGGGCTGGAGTATGGCAGTTGGGGAGGACACAATCACCCCGTTTAGTGCTAGTGACTCTCTCCCCCCTCCTTCACTTCTGCCTTGACCCTGCCCCTCACTCTCCCACCTCTCCCAGACCCAAATCCCCCTGCTCAGTCCCTGCAGGCAGGGGCTCAGGAAGCACTCCCCCAGCTCCCAGCTGTGGCTCTGCTGCTCGCTGCAGGGAGTTGGCCCTTCACAGCAGCAGCCAGAGAGCCCAGCTCCTCCTGCTGCAAGGGTGGGGGTCTGGCAGCCAGGACTCCTGGGTTCTAACCAGTGTTCCCTCTCACTTTCAAGCTGTTTTCAAAGGGTGTCATAAGGAGGAGGGAGAAAACTTGTTCTTCTTGGCCTCTGAGGATAGAAAAAAAGGCAATGGGCTTAAACTGCAGCAAGGGAGGTTTAGGCTGGACATTAGGAAAAAGTTCCTTAACTATCAGGGTGGTCAAACAGTGGAATAAATTGCCAAGGGAGGTTGTGGAATCTCCATCGCTGGAGATATTTAAGAACAGGTTCGCTAGATGTCTGTCAGGGATGGTTTAGACAGTACTTGGTCCTGCCATGAGGGCAGGGGGCTGGACTTGATGGCTTCTCAATGTCCCTTCCAGTCCTAGTATTCTATGATTCTATGATTTTTTCCTATCTGTGTGCAGAATAAATTTTATGTGCACTGAGGCATGTGGGGATGTGCACCACCAGTACAAACACATGCTGCCAGCTGGGGGCGCTCTGCTAATCAACTGGGTAGCATCTGAACCTCTCCTGGGTAGCTGCCAAGTGCTCAGCTTACAGGGAACACTTCTTCTAACCTTGGTTCTGGGTGGGGAGTGGGGGCTGGTGGTTAGCGTAGGGAGGCTGGGAGTCAGGAATCCTGGGTTCTATTAGCAGCTCTGGCACCAATTTGATATGTGACACTGGGCAAGTCACATCAGGTCCTTGCAAGGTGCAACGACAATGGCCAAAAATAGGTCTGGGGTGACCTGCTGCCTTGTGGAGGGCCCTGGCCCAGCAGCTGGTGTTGCCAGAGGCCCCCTCTGCAAAGCAATGGCTTCTTCCAAAAAGCCAGGCTCATTCGGGGATGAGCGGGGAGTGTGGGGAGCAAGACAGGAGAAGTTGTTCTTCTACTCAACAATGCACTAAATAGGCCTTGGCTGGAGTCTCACGTCCAGTTCTGGGCCCCACATTTCAGGAAAAATGTGGACAGGTTGGAGAAAGTCCAGAGAAGAGCAGCAAAAATGATTAAAGGTCTAGGAAATGTGACCAAGGGGGGAAGGCAGAAAGAACTGGGTGTGGTTAGTGTGGGACAGAGGTGGCTGGGAGGGGACACAGTAGGTTTTCAAGTACCCAAAGGAGTGTTTGTTGCAAGGATGAGGGAGAAAAATTATCCTCCTTGCCCTCTGAGGACAGGACAAGAAGCAATGGGCTTAAACTGCAGCAAGGGAGGTTGAGATTGGACATCAGGAAAAACTTCCTACCTGTCAGGGTGGTTAAACACTGGACTAAACTGCCTGGGGAGGTTGTGGAATCTCCATCACTGGAGATACTTCAGAGCAAGTTGGACAAACACCCGTCAGGGATGATCCTTGGTCCTGCCGTGGGGGCAGGGGACAGGACTTGATGACCTCTCAAGGTCCCTTCCAGTTCTAGGATTCTATGAGTCACAGCTGAGCTCCTCAGAGGCATTTGCCATTCTGGGGAGCTCCCATCTCCCTCCTGCTCAGGGGATGGTCAGAGAACAGCGCAAGGGCACAGTACCCCCTACCCCCCACCCAACCTTTAAAACTGCTGTTTTGTTGCATTCTCTTTTCAGGGTCCAGAATGGGCCTCTCCGGACTGGAGCTGGAGCGGGGAGGAACTGAGGGTAGCTGCCTCGGAGTCTCTGTGGGTCAAGGTTCGTCCAGTCCTGGAGGATCACTGAAGACAGTCTGGCGATGGCAGTAGCTGCAGATCCCGGCTGGTGCGCCCTGTAGGGAGCTGGTGCACATGGTATGATCTCACACACCCCATCCTGCCTGTGCAGCTACAGGCTGGACTCACCCAGCCGGCAGGTGACAGCAGCAAACCCCGGGCTGCTAGGTGCACCGCATGGAGTGGCAGCCCCTCCCTCCCACCCAACCCGACATACTTCTTCATATGCCCATAGGGAGTCAGCTGGCAATATGGAATGTTAAGAAGTATGTATCCTTGGGCTGGGGTCCTCACGCCTGGTGGGCCTAGACCCAGGATGGGCACTGCCCCCATCCACTGGAAGAAGACCAGGGGCTCCTACTCCTCTAAGAGAGACAACAGCCCCCACTCCATGGGACTGGCCCAGGAGAGAGTGTGTCCCTGGGGCTGGTAAAAAGGAACCAGATCAACTTGGAGATGGATTTGGTCCCCTTCAACCAGCTGCAGTGGCACATATGACAGCCTGGGCTCCCCCATGCTCCAGCAGTGGACAGCCTGCTGTGCTCTGGAAGAATGAGACGCAGCAGAATGGGGCAAGATGGAGGCACCAGGGTATTTTAATAGGGTCCAGCTTGTTTCCTGTCATCTGCAGCAGGAAGGTAGGTGCTCCCCAGGGCATTTGCCTGGGGTAACATCTCTCACTTTGCCCAAGGAAGCGGCCCCTGGGGCTCGTTACAAAAGCTAAGCCTGTGCCATGTGCAGATACGGCTTTTCTCTGTCACCATATCAGAAGGTCCAGAGCTTCAGGAGTCTGTCTGCAGCCAGACTGAAAGAGCAGCAGCCTTTAGCAGGAAAGCAGGAGTCACATCCTAAGAGAGTGCCATGTTACGGAGGGGACCCTGTCCTCACAGCGCCCGGTGTCACTGGACAAAGAAACAGCTCAAGAATGTAAAAGAAAAGTTAGTTTTACAAAGGGGATCAGAGGGAGAGAGAGGTGACAAAGGACAGAATGAGGGGCAATGGTCTCAGCTTGCAGTGGGAAATCTAGGCTGGTGATTAGGAACACCAGGGCCTTTTTGTGCCACTATGTGCTGGTACAGAGGGGCTGCGTCTCCACAGCCCCAGTCTTGGGATCCCCAGCTGTGGGGTGGGCTTCCTCAGCAGCCCTGTGGCAGGGAGCTGGCTGTGGTGTGGATCCCTGCTGACAGTCCCAACCCCAGGGACCCAGCTGGCCTAGAGCCACACTGGCAGCCTCAGTCATGGGAACCCCTGCTGGGGAGTGTGAGGGCCAGGGAGCCTGCTGCATATCGGCTCCTCTTGCCTTACAAAAAAAAAAAAGCACTAGGAAAAACTGTTGCCCCAGGAGGGCGGTGAAGCACTGGAATGTGTTACCTAGAGAGGTGGTGGAAGCACCATCCCTAGAGGTTTTTAAGTCCCGGCTTGCCAAAGCCCTGGCTGGGATGATTTAGTTGGGGTTGGTCCTGCTCTGAGCAGCCTGTTGGACTTGATGACCTCCTGAGGTCTCTTCCAACACTACCATTCTAGTTTGGCAGCATCTTGCCTGACAAGAAACTACTTACTTGTTTTGAACTGCGGGAACTCAGCTGTATCAAGACTGGCTGTGATGGTATCAGTGGAGGAGTCACTGGGGCTCTCAGAGATATATGCTGGGAGCTTTCTCTTGTCTTTCATTCAACAATTGGCCTGTGGCACTCATTGCCACAGGAGATTGTGGAGACCAGAAGGCTCCCGAAGAGGGACCAGATGGCTCCTGAAGAGGGACCAGATATTTATATGGATAACAAAACCCTCCAGCACTAACATAAGTAATGCTATAAAAGCCTCCTACTTCGGGGCTCAAGCCAGTCTCCAACAGGCATTAGGATGAGAACGTCCTGTGACAGTGTATTCCCCCATCAGCCTGCTGTAGGGCTCCTTGTACCTTTCTCTGAAGAATCTGGGGCTGGCTATTGTTGGAAACAGGAAACCGGAGGAGATGAACCACAGGGTGGAGCCCATGTGTCACTGACGCGATGGGAGCGCTGATCTTCAAAGACGCCCTTTCTCCGAAGTGTGCATTGGGCAATAGAGCTAACTAGCGAATTAAGAGCAGACAGTCTTGCGCAGCCTGACTTGGAATCTTTTCCTCTCTCAGTGCTCAGTGTTTGCGGTGTTGCCACCACTTCATTCCCGGGGGGAGGAGCTAAATAAGACCTTCACTTCTAATGTGAAAAGATCCACGCAGCATTTGCAACCCACGCAGCCCTTACCAGCCGCCAGGAAGCAGGAAAACAAAGTGCCGCAGTCCTGTTTGCTTTGCCGGCCACGTGTGCACCCCGGAGTGACTGGGTCCAGCGCCGGACTTTGGCAGAGGGAAACTGAACAGCTGATCCGGACTGTACCATGTGGTCAGAGAGTGAGGGAAGGGTTGGCGCACTAAGGACATGCCTGATAACTGAGTCCTGCTGCTCCCGTGCAATGCAGAGGGGCGGCTAAAGGGGGGCGAGGTCCCCGCGGGGCCTGTGGGATGTTTCCCTCTAGCGGCGGACCCCCACCTCCCGGTGGGCCCCCCCCCGAGCTGGGTGCTGGGGCCCTAGAGCCGTGGGCGTGTTCTCTGCCCGGTGAGTGACACCCGCCAGCCCGTTTCTTTCTTTCCCTGAAGCCTGGCTCCCTGGCAGGACTGTGCTGATGGTGAGTTAGGGGAGGGAGTTGGGCAGGGGGTAACATACCAGCCTAGCTAGGCATGTTAGTTGTGCTGATGCCCTGTTGTGATAATAGCCTGGGTGGAGAGGTTGCCCCTGGAATCAGGGAGTTGCTCAGTGGGCGTGACAGGGCTGGATCCTCAGCCGATCCAAAGCCTTCTCTCTCCTGTACCCTGCCCCTGGGGCGCCTACAGGGCACTCCTCGCCTATATGCCGAATACACGGCTGCGTGAGGCACCTCTGGGTCTTCATGTCCACTCTCCCGCTCTGCCTATCCCCGCTCGGTGGCTCTGCTTGCTCTGGAGAGGGCCTAATTTACTTAAAAGCTGCCAGAGCTATTAGCAGAACCTGTAAAAGCCAGTCAAGTGCTCCTGAAGCCATTTAACAGGCTTTGCCAACCCCTGGTGTATTCTGTCATGCTTTGAATTTACTGTGTTGTCGACGGGACCTGAGTTTAATGTTTGCTTTAAACTATTTCACTAGCGTGTTGCTGAAGGTTATAACGTCACATCTCCAGAAAACAGGGACACCAGTTTAATAGTACTGCCTTGGGCCCCACAACTCCTAAGGACAGCCCTGGCCCCAAGTGGCAGTGGGGGACTCGGGTGTTGGCTACCCTGCCCTTTGCACTAGGGCTGAGCAAGCTGGAGTTGAGTTCCCTGTGCCTGGGTGCGGAGCCGGCACCCCTCTCCCTCCTCAGACATAAGTGGTAATGATCGTCACATCCCTTTCCACCAGCACTTGTGACCCTCGCAGGCCCTCTTTAGTATTTTTGTAGTTTGTAAGCAGCCAGGACACCCATGGCCTGGCTGAGCCCAGGAGAGTACCAATGTCACCAAAGGAAAACACCTCCAATGCCTTCCCACAATCCCTCTGGAATCTCCCCACTGGCCTCCACGCGCTCCCCATTTCCATGATGCTGCCTTGAAGTCACCAGGTCATGATGGCAATGCAGGGCTTTGATCCTTGGCTGCCTCTTCCCGTTTCTGATCCAGAGATGGATGCCAACGAGGGTAAATCACGCAGTGCTGAACTGGCACCTGCTGCTTGGGCCCTGCCTGGGCCTGAGACTCCATTGGCTGTACCTGGTGGCCCTTCCCAGGGGCTAGAGGAGCCATTGGAACCAGAACCAGACCCAGAGGAACAGGCTAAGGACACGGAGGAGGAACCAGAACCAAAGCCAAGTAAGTTCCCTTTCTGGCCATGCCTATGGGTGATATGAACTGCTATTGCTTGTTATGGGATGGGGGGTGACATAGAGACAGAGGTGGAAGCACCGCTGACAGGGATCTAGGGGGCATAGGGGACCACAAGCTAAATAAGACACTGTTGGGGAAAGAAAAGCAAACGCCATTCTGGGGTGTTGTGAGCAAGCCACAAGAATTCTGCTCTCATCTGTGTGGTTAGGTTTCATTGGGAGTTGTGTGTCCAGTTCTGGGCACCACATTTTAAGAAAGATGCAGAGACATTGGAGAAGCTGGAGAGAAGAGTGACAAAAAAGATTAAAGGTCAAGAGAACATGAGCTATAAGGGATGACTGAAAGAATTAGGTTTATTTAGATTGGGAAACAAGCCTGAGAGAGGACATAACAGCTTTCTCTTTAACCTCGGAGGCCAGGACAAGAAGCAATGGACTTCAGTTGCAGCAAGAGAGTTTTAAGTTTGACATCAGCTGTCAGGGTGGTTAAGCGCGGGAATAAATTGCCAAGGGAGGCTGTGGAATCTCCATCACTGGAGAGATTTAAAAGCAGGTTAGACAGACATCCGTGAGGTGAGGTCGATGTGGTGCTTGGCCCTGCTGAGAGGGCAGGGGACTCGACTCGATGACCACTTGAGGTCCCTTCCTGTTCTAGTGTTCTTTGAGAGATACAGCTTTCCTGATAGACAGCAACTTCCAGCTTTCACCTGCTCCTCCTCCAGCAGGGCACATCCCCAGACGGATCTGAAGCAGGGTGGGAAATTTTTTTACCTTTTCAGGTGTGCCAGGCAGTTTCAGAAGCCAGCTGAAGTGAAAGGCTGATGACTCCCCCTAGTTTATATAGACTTTCTCCCAGGGCAGGTGTCAGAGGGGTAGCCGTCTTGGTCTGGACACATTTGACGAAGTGGGACTTTGCCCACGAAAGCTTATGCTCCAATAAATCTTTTAGTCTATAAGGTGCCACATGTCTGCTTATTGTTTCACCCAGGGCAGGAATGCTTTGTTCAGCATCCCCTGTCCCCCTGGAAAATTACCAGGGCCAAGATGGATTCCAGTACCAGGTGGAATTGTTAAATACTTGAAGTATCACTAATGATCCTCACCAGTGCTTCCTGTAAGCTGAGTGTTTGGGTGGCTGCCCAGGAGAGATTCAGGTACTGCCCAGCTGATTCGCAGAGTACCCACATCCCGCAGCCTGTGTTTCTATTGGTGGTGCACAGCCGCACACGCCTCCGTGCATTTAGCGATATTTATTCCACACCTGGATGGGAAAAAAGAGGGCACGGTGCTGTCTGTCTCTGCTGCTTCTGTCCTCTGCTGCCCCTACCTGAGCCACGGCTTCTGGAACATCACCACAGTCTTCCCATCTTGCTGGCTCCAGCCTCCTCCTCTGGGCTGGTCAGAGAGCTTCCTAAACAAACGTCCAAAGGAAGCCATCAGAAAGTGACCTGCTGGGTGGACGTGTCCTGTTAGCAGGTGCCTGCTCAGCCGGAAGGGCTTGCTGGTAACTTTAGCTAAGCGAAATCCAGCAAATGTAGACTGGGCCTTAGAAAGGAGCCTGGCTGGTGGAGGGGGCTGCCCCAGGAGCTGTGCATTGTTTCAAACGTGCTGATCTCGCCGTAGTGATGCAAAACTTCTCCCTCCCTAGAGTCCGGCAGCAAAGCACAGGGAGCAGTGATCGGAGCAGCCATCGGAATAGGTAAGGGGCAACCGCAAAGCACTTTCTCATCCTGAGTTCTTTGTGACTTGGCTTCTCCCCCGATGAGGCCGGTGTCATGCTGAGTGATTGCCGAGAGACCCCGCAGTGAGTGGACGGGCTGGCTGGGAGGGAGCAGACACACCTCACTGGCTGCTTCACTCTGTCCCAGTGAGCCTGCAGCAGCTCCAGCAGAACGGAGGGGCCACCGGCCTGGTGAGCAGAAATCAGCATTGGAACCCAGCCTGTTCTGCAGGACTTCTCACGAAGGCCCTGCAGGACTTCTCACGAAGGCCCTGCAGGCCTGGGGTGTCCTAACCAGGCCTGGGCAGGTGATCTGCCTCACCTGGAGTTTCCAGGGGTCCCCGTTGGCCTTGCTTTGACTCTAGAACAATGCAGTGCAGGGGGGAGCTGTGGGCAGGAGCAGATTCTTGGGCGTTCTTCAGGCTGAAGCCAGCCTAAGGGCTTGTCTGTGTGTCTGGCGCTGCCTCTGCTCTGGTGCTGCTGTCGCGCTTTAGTGCAGATGTGGCTACACCGCTGGGAGAGCTTCTCCTGTGGCCACATGAATCCCCCTCCACAAGGCGCAGGAGCAGTGCCACTGGGAGGAGCTCTCCCCTTGACATAGCGCTGTCTACG
The DNA here is from genome assembly GCF_033958435.1 of Carettochelys insculpta. Taxonomy (NCBI): domain Eukaryota; kingdom Metazoa; phylum Chordata; order Testudines; family Carettochelyidae; genus Carettochelys; species Carettochelys insculpta. Next base: position 3,526,290 of record NC_134160.1, read on the forward strand.
GAGCAATGGCCAGGCGCCCCCTCGCCGCAGGAAGCCGGGCAAGGCTGTTACACGATTGATCTTTGGCTTCAGCTGAGCTTGGCCTTTGGTTCGTTAGCCTCTGCCCTGGGTCCCAGCAAGTCTAATGCGGCCCCGGCTGTCTACACCAGGGCTGGGGCCAGTAGAACTACACCGCTGGGGCGTGAATTTTTCACAGCTCAGGGCGATGCAGTTCTCCTACCTGCTGGTATGTGGCGGGGACCCGGCCTAAGAGCCTTTGCCATGCTCAGCACTGGCCTCTCTCTGCTGCAGGCATTGCAATCATCGGGGCCCCCGTGGCAATCTGGGCAGCAGGTTTCACCAGCGCCGGCATTGCAGCGGGGTCCATCGCTGCCAAGATGATGTCAGCAGCTGCCATAGCCAATGGCGGAGGCGTGGCTGCCGGGAGTCTGGTGGCAACTCTGCAATCAGCTGGTAAGCCGGGGCGGGGGGTGCAGCAGGAGGTGAAGCTGCTTCCAAGCGCACTTCACTCGTGCTCTCCTGCCTTGCAAACAACCCCCCATGGAAAGTGACCCGGCCACTTCCATGCAAGGCCTGATCTTCCTTTCCAAGCAGGAGTCGAGTCACTGTCTTGTTTGGCCAAAGAAGCTGCTAAGCGACCTGGCTGACGTGTGGCCTGCTGGCGTACTCAAGGGCCAGCCAACCTGGGGAACTCCTCGCTGCAGGAAGTTGTGAGGGCCAAGACTGTAACAGGGTCCAGAAGAGAGCTAGATAAATTCATGGAGGACAGATCCATCAGTGGCTGTTAGCCAGGCTGGGCAGGAATGGTGTCCCTGGCCTTTGTTTGTCAGCACTGGGAATGGGCGATGGGATGGATCGATCACCTGTTCTGTTTATCCCTCTGGGGCATCTGGCACTGGCCACTGTCAAAAGACAGAACAGTGGGCTCGAAGGGCCTTTGTTCTGACCCAGTGTAGCTGTTCTTAATGCTGTACTCCCAGTTATATGGGGAGTGTGGGCCTGATCACACTGACGTAAGTAGCACTGATCACGTTGTGCGTTCAGTGATTTAAGTGCAGCTTTTTAGCTTTTCCCACATGAGCAGGCCGGGCCCTGGTGCTCAGTGCCTTCCAGCACTTGCCCCTAAGGGGTGAAGCCCCTATTACCATGGGGGTGGGGCTGGTGGGAGGCACTTTCTTGAGCCCCCAGGTCAAGCTATCAGCCAGAAAGGACAGGTTTATGCATGCTGTTGCTCTGGGGTGCGCGCTCAGCTCCCTGCAGGACCAGAACTGACTCCCCATGTTCGGGTTCAAATGCTCAAGGGGTTTACTTTACTCCTCTCAAAATGAGTCATACCAGCTCCTTCCTCCCTACCCCTCCCACCTGCAGACCCCAAACCCTGGCAAGTTCTTAATAAATACAGTGTGAGGGTTGCTGAATCTCTGCTCAGGAACTTGTCCAAAAAGGGTTGATGCAAGTCAACCCAGGCAGAGGTGCACTGCTCAATGGGTGATCAAGCCACGAGTGTCTGCCAGCTCATGGAAAGAAAGGAGATTGTACCCAGCAGCCTTAAAATAGCAGAGCCCTTTACGTCAGTGGAGAAAGCACAAGGTGTTAATTCTCAGACTTCACTGGCAACCTGTCCCTTAGCAGCACGGGCCAGGGGCAGGTGGTGTGTGGCTGGATCCTATTCACCATTTTGCGAGTGCAAAACCAGAGTGACTGCAGTGATCTCGGGAGCCTCTCGGTGCTTACGCTACGAAGGGCAAACGTTGCTCCTCTAGGAGAGTCGGGGACTAGGCAATGCTGTGACGCTGACCGGCTGTTCCTTCTGGTTCCTTGCAGGTGCTGTGGGCCTCTCAGCGGGTGTTCAAGGCGGGCTGAGCGCAGCGCTCGGGTCTGTCGGTGCCACTGTCGGTGCCTTGTTCTCGAAGAATAAATGAAAGGGACACAAGCCTGGCTGGCATCGGGAGCGGACCCGGACTGACACCGGGAACCATTGGGCCGAAGTACCAGGATGTGGGGTGTGGGAATTACTTTGTAGGTGCAGGGGAAAGTGACTGCAAACCTGTCACTTCTGCATGCTCCTTAGTGGCTACTGAGCTGCTCTGGCTCTGGTGACGGGTGGAAACAATAAAGCTAGACTGAAATGAGCAAACGTGTTGTCGTTTGACATCGAGGTGGGAGAGTCAAAGGCCTAGAGAGCGTCAGAGGTTATTAGCAGCATCTCCTCCGGGGAGGGCTTTGGAGTCAATTCTGCATCCCAGCCTACGGGGCTGGCAGGCTGTAGCTTTTCCCTCAAGCACGGATACCCCTCAGGGGCTTCTGAGAAGGCACAATAGGCTGAACAGAGAAATTTCACACCAGACGCGCTCTCTGCTCCCTTGTGTGCATGCTGCAGTCCCATCTGCTGGGGCTTTGCGACAACACAAGCTCACTACCCATCCCTATGCCAGGTTGCCGGTCAGCCTCCTAGGTTTAAGCCGTTCCATCCATTTTACTCTCCTGCTGCAGGGGTCAGCTCTTTAACCCTCCTTCGAAAATGCTGCTACCACTGGTCCTGCCAGTCACCTGCTAAGATCAGATCAGTCTGAGTGCTGGCAGGAGTAAAAAGCTGCTCCCTGCCCCCGCTAGACTGGTCGAGCCAGAAGTCTGTAGCTTCCCGAGCACTGACAGGCGAGGAAGAGAAGCAGGCGCGGTTGCATGGAGAAAAGCTCCGACTGGAAGGTAGAAGTTCCGTGGTGTAAACAGGTTCTGTCAGCTGGTGTCTCACGGCCGTCTAGATGCGCATCTCCTCTGAAGCATGGACTGGATGAGCACATGCAGCTGTCCCAAGTGGCAATCGAGAGGCTGAAGTCCGTTCAGGCGGGGCGCTGGGCCACATGGAAATGGGTCTCACAGACGGGGAGCCAGTGTGACCCTTCAGCCGCAGCAGCTGGCTGGAGTGATGTTTGATGTGATCTGTTCCCACCAGCCCGACAGCCCAGCACAGCAACGGGAGCAGGAGCAAGATTCCATCTCCGCCTGTTAGTCTATAAGGTGCCACAGGATACAGACTAACTCGGTGACGCTCTGGTACACATCTCCCCCTTGTGCATCACCACTGAATTGCTTACTGAGCTCCAGCCAGTCGGCAGGGCTGCCTAGGTGTCTCTGAGGGTAGAGCACCATTTGTGGCAGCAGTGGCTGGTGGTGACAGCTCAGGGACCCCATCCAAAGCAAAAGAGGTTTATTGCTCCGGAGCCGATGCTGTTACGCTGACGGGTGCGGCAGAAGAGGCAGGTTTGGCCACTCACTGCTCGCGCCTGGCCCTTGGTTGGCTTTATTGCTCAGTATACAAGGAGACAGCAAGACGCTTTGTGTGGAAAATATCAAACCCCCAATTTATTGTCAACCCCCTGTTTTAATGGGAAAATTCCCAACTGGCTCTACTGTTTACAGCTAGCACACAGGTGAGAAATGCAGAAAACGCACGGCATGTGCGCCCACCTTCCCGCCACGCTGTGGCCGGGGGGGAAGCCACATGGTGTCGATGGGGGAAAAAAATGGGAATCGAGGTTTCTGTCGGCTCTTTGCCATAAGCCTGGGGCTTAAAGCTGTGACCGCCTGATGTGGCGAGCCCCTCCTAGCTCAGTGGCAGGTTACGATGTAAAGTGATGCCAGCCAGGGTGGCTGGTGAAGGCCCAGCTGGGGAAGGCAAACCCCAGCCCTCTCCCCTGAGGCACCCCCCTCCCCCCAGAAAGCCAGGCACCTCTGATCCCAGCCTAATCCATGCTGGCACTTGGAGGGCTGAGGCTGCCGTGCTGTGGCCCCAGCACTGCTGGGGGGCGGGGGATGTAGCTAATTTGGGGAAGGCAATGCCTTTCTTCACCTACATTACCCACCATGCATGATGCCACCTCTGCCAACTGTCTGCATTGCCTCTTGATGACTCAGCTCTGTGACTCACCACACAGCCATAGGCAGAGCCCGGCAAATCTGTGGCTATGGGCTGTGGCTATGGATACCCACGGCTCATTTTTGCAGATACCACTTCTGTAACTGGAACCCAGCAAATTGGCAGCTCTCTGCCGGATAACCGCAGGTCTCCACATCTGTGGCTGTGGATATACCCGGCTCTCTCTGCAGCTACAAAGCTTGTACCCGCGCGGGGCTCTGACGGTGGGGAAAACTTTAACGAGAGCAACCCCTGTTACTAGGCCCTGGGAGAGGGGACTGGCTGCAGCTGCTCCTCCCATCCTGCCATCACTGTGGCAACAAGCAGTCCTGTGTCACCTTATAGACTGACAGAGCTATAAGGTGCCACAGGACTTCTGGTAGTTTTTGAGGATACAGACTAACTGGGCTACCCCTCTGCTCACTGTGGCACCACCCTCCCTCCAGCCCAGGCACCAGTTCAGTGGGCACTAAAATCCAACAGAAAATGCAGCAGTGGACCACGCCACTAAACACACCCCCGGCCTTCTTACCTCCCCGGTGCTAACGTTTCACTCGTTTGCTTTGTCCGCTGAATCTTCCAGGCCCAGCCCTGCCGAGCTGGCGGCTACAGCGCAGCGCTCCAGGCGCGCTGGGGCGGCACGGACGCGCGTGGAACCCGCAGTCGGGGGCTGTTTTCACGCGGCTGCTGCACAGCGGCTCCAGGGCGAGCAGGGGCCGGGCGGGGTTGGCTCTCGCGGCAGCGCAGGGACAGACTGTACCACCTGCGTCTGCCGCGCAAGGGGAAGGACGTCGAGGGGCTCGTCCCCACTTGCGCCCTGAGCGTGTTCACATGCGGGTCCGTCCCCCCCCAGCGTGCATGTGCCCAGCAGCAGCGCGGTTGCAGGGGAGCAGGCAGAGGGCTCTGCCCAGCCTGGCTGGGGGTGGGGGGAGGCTCAGTCCTCTCTGCACCCCCCCCCCGGTGCAGTAGTAGGTCCCGGCAGACCGGGCTGCTGCTATTACTGCGCTGCGCTGCAGTCCAGTCATTCTGCTCCAGGTCAGTGGCTGCTCGGGGGGGCGACGCAGCGCTGGGCGGAGCGGCCGGGGATGTGCATGTCGGGGCTGGGGCCGTGCATGCCGGGGCCGGGGATGTGCATGTCGGGGCCGGGGCCGGGGCCGGGGCTGGGGCCGGGGGGCTTCCCCTGGAAAGCGCCTGACCTAAGCAGGACAATGGCCCGTGCTTCTGCCGGGGCTTTGGGACACAGTGATGAGCTGCCTGGGAAGCGCAGGAGGCCTTTGACTAGGTCCTGTATCTTGAGCCACGGTCCTTTCCCTCGGAGCCCCAGGTGCTGAGCCGTGGTCCTCCCCAGGGCTTTGGTGGCGCTGCCCGCGGGGGTGGGGGGGGGCTGGAGAAGCGACACCCAGGAAAGCGGTTTCGTTTCCTGCTCATCCCTGCTGGGCTGTTTGCACACCCAGCTGGAGGCGGAGCCTGGTGTTAGCTTAGAGGGGCCCTTGGCACATGGGCCCATTAGACCAAGGCAGCTGCAGAGCTGGGCTGCGTGGGCAGGCGTTGGCTGGGGTGAGCAAGAGGAGGGCGGGGATGCGGTTGGGAGATAGGCAGGCTGAGGGGCACCAGCCGGCTGGCGTTGCAGGGGGGTGGTGGAGGATGGGGGTGGGGAGACCGGGGTCTGGTGGGTTGGGTCTGAAAGGGCTGGGAGGTGGAGCAGAGGGGCTGGGGGACTGGGCATATGCAGCACACGACTGGCTTGAGCACACCAGTGCCCAAAGGTAGCAGTGCCCTGCGAGCTACGGATGGCACAGCAGCCCCCAGGGGCAGGCAGGGCTTCTAGCTCCTGGTGCCTGACGCACTTTTTAGCCACCTCATCCCCATTTCCACTGCAGCTGCCAGAGAAGGGGCGGGAGTCGCACAGGCCCCGGGGGCACTGGATGGCAATGGCAGAGCTGAGCCTGTGTTGAGGTGGTGCCAGGGGAGAGGAAGAGCAGAGAAGAGACAGGATGTGGGCAATACCCCAGAAGCTCTGTTCTCCCCTACCCCATGTGCCAGGCATGGCTCCTTGCAGCCACGAGTTCCCCTGTCCATGAGAAGGTCCCACACTCCACCCAGGGACCAGTCATGCAGCAGGTGGCTGGGGACCCCAGCTATCACCTCAGCATGCACAAAGGAAGGGACCTGTGCTGAGACCCTCTTGTAGCAGCGGCTCTGGGACACAGCCTGAGAGCTGGTCCAGGCCTTGGCTAGGAGGGAGCTGCCCTAGGCTGTTACAGCCATACTCACATGGCTGCTGGCCCCAAGGCACAGGGCGTGGCAGGCGGCTCTGAAGGGTGTTAAGTGCATGTCTGGCTTTTTGTTCAGGGCTGACAGGACGGAGCCACTAACGAGGGTGTTGGGGTCAGAGTCTCAGTCATGGTCGGTAAGTTCCGTCTCTTTCACTTTGCCCACAAACAGTGGCCGGTACAGCACCTCCACCATGTCAGAGCCGGGGGCAGGCAGTAACCTGGCAAGCCCAGAGCAGGGGCTCTTGCACTGTCCTCCCACACAGCTGGGTCCGGCCCCTGACACAGGCAGGGTGCTGGTCACAGCTGAGCCTGTTCAGCATTTCCTGTGTACCTGGGCAAAGCCAGGAAACTCCTCTTCTAATGCCACCAGACAGTGGCCCATCCCCGCATGGGGCGGGGGTCGTGGCACTGCCCAAGAAAGGCTGAATGTGACAAGCTTCGGCTTGCAAAGACTGGAGTGGGGGCAGATTCTGGCGAGGTCCCCTGGTGTAAATCAGGAGTCAGTCTACTGGCCTCCACCCCTCCCCTTGAGGCTTCTTTATTTGCTCCTCTTGGCACAGCTGTACCGTTCTTCCCCCTCTCACTGCTGCTGGCTTCCCAGCTGGGCTGGCTGGGCCAGGAGCTGGACAGCACGCCTCAGTTCAGAGCGCGAGGGAGGGCGTACATGGCCATAGCCAAGTGGAATTCAGCATGGTGAGGGGCAGAACAGTTTCCTGCAATGTCCAGGTCACCAGACACACAGGCCTCCCTGCCTTTCTGTTCTTAGCTGTGCTAACACCAGAACCCTCTCCTTTGCTAGGGTTTATCCCTGTTGCCGTGGGAGCCACTGCTGGATTAGGTAAGTTGCCAGCTCAGGACCGTGGGGCAGTACTGCCTAACACACAGTGGTTCCCAACCTTTCCACTTATACGGACTCTCCCCCCACCATCAAAGCCAATTCTAGCTGCTACGCACACTTCATTCAGTGCAGAAGGAAACCACCAGGTATATTTTTCGGGCAGCTATTCATAACATCCTTTGAAGAGATTTCATTTGAAATTAATACTGGATTGTAATGCTGCAGTTTATTTAAAACATTTTTATTTGGCTTCCCCCCCACCCCATGGCTCCCCTGCAATACCTTTGCAGACCCCCATATGTCTGCAGACCCCAAGGTGGGAACCACTGGCCTAACACACCAGATTGTAACAGACGTATTTCACATTGGGTTCGCTCAGCTCACGTGCTCAGGGTTCTCACCTTCTGGGGCTGGACTCCTCAGAACCTGCTCTGTTAGCCCTGTGCAGAGCAAAAGGCCGCCACGCTGAGCCAAGCCCAGGGAAGCTGCGAGCACTCCCAGGAGCGTGGCTGGAGACGAGCCCTTTGGACTTCCGCTTGCAGCACTTTGGCTTGGAAATGTGCGAGCCCTGGCCAGAATTCTGCCACTGCACAATTGCAGCCTGGAGCGGGGGCTCACCGCGTGAGCGAGTGAAGCAGTGAGGGCCTTACCCTGGGGACCAGTCGGCGCCAGAGAGGCCGTGCTTGGCCATCCCCTTTTGTAATTAACCTGGCAGCACTTTCCTCGTGCAGGACTCGCCACCGTTGTTATCCCAGCAGCGGTTGGGGCAGCCGGTTTCACCAGCGCAGGCATCGCCGCCGGGACCCTTGCTGCCAAGATGATGTCAGCAGCCGCCATAGCCAATGGCGGAGGGGTGGCTGCCGGGAGTACAGTGGCAGTGCTGCAGTCCATTGGTGAGTCTGGCACTGGGAGAGGCCAAATCTCGTGCACGTGCATCAGGGTCTGATCTGACCGCGGGCAAACACTGACTGACAACAGTCCTGTTTCCACATCACGTCTCTTGCAAGTAAAGCCCTGTCCCGCCGCTGGCTGGGCACATGAACTCTGCTCCTGCTCACATGTGCCATGGTGCTCGGCTCTCCAGCAGCCTTCCCTGTCGGCTGAGCACTCGGGCGGCTGCCCAGGAGAGACTCAGGTGCGGCCTGACTGTTTGGTGGGGCGCCCACAGCCGGCAGCTTGTGTTTCTATGAGTGGTGCACATCCACACACGCCTCAGTGTGCGTAATAAAATGTATTCTGCCCATGAGTGGAGGAAATTGGAGGGAGCCCTGTTCTCCATATGACACTGTTCTCAGTGCTCTCACTAGCACGGACCTGGGCTCACTGTCTAACTGGCTTTCACCTTACCCTCCCCTCACCCAGAATCCCCTTCATGATCTTGTTACCAATAAACCATCAGAGGTTGGACCTCTAGCTGCACATGCTCCCAGACAAAAGGTGGAATTAGTTCACGTTGCCAAGGGGGCTCTGGCCCCAGCCTCCCACCTCTAGCCAGCCGGGAGAAATTAAACCAGGGCCCCTAGCAGCGTTCCCCAGCAGCGGGGCGCTTGTGCAGCCATGCAGGAAAAATTCAGATGCTGCCCAGCTGATTAGCAGAGCGTGCACAGGTAGGTTTTGTGTTGCTATTAGTGATGCACATTGTTCAGTGCATGTAAAAATTATTCTGCACCTGGATGAAAAAAATCCACACGTGCATGGAAAAGATCAGAGGGGACATTTAGACGTATCTGAACACAGAGTCAGGCGTACCTGGGAGTACCACCACCCCAGCGCAGAGGAATGCAAACAAGCAGAGGCAAGAAAGTGTTTTGGCTTTCTTGGTGCCCAGGAGAAGGGCGTGAGGGAAGCGGGACGAGATTAGAAAGTAGCTCCTGTTACTCACACGAATCCAGCTGAGGCCCTTACAGACTCTAGCCAAAGGCCACTGCGCTGGATTAAATCCACTCTAGCTCACTCACTATCCTGCATTAGACAGCAATGAACCAAGACAGCAGAACCCAGAGTCCTGTGTGTTCTGTGACAGGTGCCCACACAGCTGCTTTACAGGTCCCAGGTAAGGGTGAGCCAATGTGCGGATGCAATTATTACACCCAGGCTGAAAGCAACACAGGGTTAGTTGTTCTGTGGTGCCCCTGGCCAGCTGGCGCATTACGGGAAAGGGATGCACCAAGAACAAGGCTTAACTGGGGCCACGTTTCCTCTAAGGTGCTGCAGGACTGTCTCTCGTGACCAAAGGCGCAATGGCCGTTGCTGGGGGCGCACTCGGTGGCTTCTTTCCAAAGTGAAAGCAACGACGGCTCATCCTCCTGCAGAAACAGCCCCGGCAACCTCCCTTTTGCTTGTTCCCGGTGCTCGCCCCAGGGGACGGCTGAATATTCCTGCCCACCGACATGTGAAAGAAAAGCCATTAAAAGCTTTTGGCTGATTTAAATGCAGCCAGGTGTTATGTGGTTGATTGTGTGGCAGAAGGGGGACTGACCGCTGCATTTGTACACTCGTGTGTCTCTTACACCCTAAGTGTGACCCCACCTGTGAGCCTTTGGAGCTGGCTTGTCAGAAGAGGGCAGTGCAAGGAATTGATGGCGATCATGTCTGCTGCTTACAGCCGTCCATTCCTAGCTCCGTGGCAGGTTGCTGGAGCGCGTGATGCCTCGTCTCTGTCTGCTCTCCAAGGGTGAGGTGCCTGCCAATAAGGGCCCTGTGTGGAATGGAAAGCACAGATGGTCCCCTGCCTCCAGGCCTATGGGCTGGGGTCTCCAGGTAGCCCGAAAGCTGTCTTGCAGCCTGATTGTTCCAGCCCCTCTGACAATGTGTGGGGGGGTGTGCTGAGAGCCAGTGAATCCAACTGGCGGAGTCATCCCATTCGGGGCAGCTGCCCTAGGCCCTGTGACTTGAGGGAGGGGGTGTCCTGCAGTGGCTGCCCCAACCAGCCTGTGGCCGGAAGGGACCTGGCAGATTACAGGGGGCTGGTGTGGGGGAGGCAGCGGGAGGGGTCGCACCCCCCCCCACGCTTGCTGTGGTGGTGGGAGCTGGAGCAGCCAGTAGCACTGACTGCACTGTGCCCCCTCCCCCCCAGCCCTTGGGTGCACTGCTCCCCTGCCCCCGCAGTGACAAGGGCTGCAGTGCTCTGGGAGCAGGCAGTGGGGCAGGGCAGCCCGAGGTGAGGGCACTGGTGTGGGGGAACCCTGCTGCCGTCCTGATGAGCAGTCCTGGGCTGTGTCTACACGTGCCCCAAACTTCGAAATGGCCATGCAAATGGCCATTTCTAAGTTTACTGATGAAGCGCTGAAATGCATATTCAGCGCTTCATTAGCATGCGGGCGGCAGCCGCGCTTCGAAATTGACGCTCCTCGCCGCTGCGCGGCGCGTCCAGACGGGGCTCCTTTTTGAAAGGACGCCGCCTTCTTCGAAGTCCCCTTATTCCCATGAGCTCATGGGAATAAGGGGACTTCGAAGTAGGCAGCATCCTTTCGAAAAGGAGCCCCGTCTGGTACGTTGCCTTGAGGCATCATTACTGGCTCAGCAAAGGCCCAAGGAGCTGGGTGGGGAGAACAAGAGAGCTGAGTCAAAGGCAGAGGTGGCGGCAAGGACCCCCAAAAGTTACTTGAGTAAAAGGGCATCTGCTCTGGAGGGAATGTACTTAAGTAAAAGTAAGCGGTGTCCCTTGGGAAAAACTACTTGGATAAAAAGTATATGTGTGTGTAACCCCCCCCCCCTCACCCCATCTTGCTTGTATGCAAGTATCCAGCAGTAAAAGCAGCTGCACTTTTAATCAAAGTAACTTTCTGTGTACTTTTCCCACCTCTGCTCAAAGGGAAAAAAAACCAGCCCCAGGGGCCTATAAAAATACCCTGCCCCCAGCTTTCTGAGCATATGAGTAATGAATTAATCTAGTACGGTGACCACTAGGCTTCAGGACAGCAGCTGAACCTCTCAGGCAGCTGCTGTGATGTTCACAGAAAACAGGGCCACAGTACTTTTCCTTCAAGGGGAAGCCATAGGGTGTAGCAGGAGGGGTTAACAGGTGCCTGGAGGGGCTCAATCAAACCAGCCCTGCTGCACCTGCACAGGGCATCAGGCCCAGAGGAAGGTTTTAAGGGCTGAATCTGGTGCAGCTGTGGGCTGACTCCAAGGGTGGGTATGTGTTTGGCTTTTCTCCCAGGAGGGAAGCGGCTGGAGCCAGGCCAGTCAGTCAGTCGCTCCCTGAAGGCAGCTAGGGCTGTAAGAAGAAGCCTACAGGAAATGGTAGTAGGTGACTCTGTCTGAGTTTCCTGCTGGGTCAGGGCTGCCCTTCTAGAGAGTGAGACTTCCTCTGCAGCAGAACCAGCCAGGGGCTTGGAGCCAGTGGCCCTGGTACCCCAAGAGCCTGGGAAAAGTCTGTGGGGAAAGCCTGAAACATTACCATCTAGGGAGAGGCCCATAGTGTAGTGAGGTGGCTGCATAATCAGGCCATTAATTCTGGTTTGATGGGCCCTGGAACCAGAACCCAGTGGAGAAACAGGCCCTGGGCTTCCTGACCAACCCATGAGGAAGGTGGAACAGAAACCTGCTGCCATTGTGGGGGTGAGGATGATTGAAGTGCCCTGAGACCACCTGGGAGGATTAATGAGACTGAAGTCAGACCAGAGGTCCATTGTGCGATCGGTGGATGACTGGTGGGGCCGTTGGTTGACTGTGGAAGGAGTGGGGCTATCTGTGTCCTAGCCAAAGTTGCAGGAAGAAGTGTGCCCCCATGGCTGTCAGCCAGGGGTGAAGGAGAACTGGGTGGCCTGTGAGCACCTCCTGGGGAGCAGGATGGCTGGTGAGTCTCACTCGTACGTGTCATTTATAAAACCTGACTTCCTTCCGTGTGTGAGGTCAGAGGGGTGTGTACGTGCTGCGGTGACCAAGTACTTTTGTGTGGCTTTTACTCTGAGCTCTGTGCGAGCTGGGCATGGCCCTGCCGGCGAGGGGAACTTCCCTGGTGAAGTGGGTCAGCAAAAGGATCTGAGTCCCTGCTCCTGCTTCCTTTACCCAGAGGCGTCCTTGACCTCAAGGGCTCCCTTTCCACTCTCCTGTGGGGCAGAGTCTGTGTAACCCCAACAAGGCTGGGCCCAGGATTCCTTGATGATATGCAGGATATGCAGGGAGCTGTTCTGTGGCCCCTCCCAGCCTCTGGGGGCAAACCAGCCTAAGGGCACCTGGAATCCAAGGGGGCAGCTGTGGTCAGCTGGTTCTTGCAGCAGTGCTGGGAGAGCCTCTAGTTCCACCAGGTCTGAATTGCCTCTTTTTGCACCTTGTGTGTCAGCTTGCTCCCTTCTCCCCACAGCCTTGTTAGCTGACTGCCTGCTGTGGAGAAGGGCGTGAGGTGGAAATACGTGATGTGCTGGGGCAGTATTTTTTGCTCTGCAAACAAGGGGTGGGTGGGTGTGGAAATACACACACACTAGAAGATTCAGGGACTTTTTCTCAAGTGGTGAACTGACGGCACTTTGCTCAGATGCTCGTCCTCCCCGACCAAATCCCTCCCTTTTTAAAAAAACAAAAGCTTAGCCCACCAGCCAGTGTAGATGGTCCGTCTGTGGTGACCAATGGCAGCGCGATACTCTGATGAGGTGCCAAAACAAATCTACTTCCAGAGTCCATGGCCTTGGGGGGCTGCAAGGTGGCCAAGTTCTTTTCCAGCAGCCTCAGGCTGCAACCCCCTGCCTCTGTGTGGGATGAGCCTCATCTTTATTACTCCCATGGGGCTCTCCCTGCCAGGGGAGAGCACGGGAGCAGCGTTGCCTCTCCGCTGTACACTTGTGTGGCCAACCAGACAAGATTCAAATACCACCCAGCTGGTTAGCAGAGCGCCCGGAGCCGGCCCGGCCACACCATGTGTTTCCACTGGCGGTGCACATCTGCCTTTGCTTCAGTGCATGTTGCATTTATTCTGCACATGGATGGGAAAAATTAGAGGGAGTATTGCAAATGGGTCCCCTTGTGTGAGCCAGGCTACCCAGTTAAGCATATTTACGTGACACCCCATGTAAAGCATCTGGATGCAGGACAATGTTACCTTACCACATTCACAGCTGCTTATGCAGCTTCCTTGGCTGTGTAAGCTACAGATCCAGTATGTCACAGTAGCAGTGCAGTCTCTCCAGCTGCGTCTTCTCCAGCTTCACTTTCAAATTGCCAAAGGTCACCTTTATCAAGCAGCAAAGCTTTACAGGCTGCAGAAAATAAAGTTCTCTTTGTTAATGTTCATAAACGTGGCTGGCCTCTCCTAGAAGCCTTCTCTGTACACCCCCAGACCTCACTATCTAATATATAGCACCTGGGGGAGAAGTAAAGGCTACCTAAGCACCCTAGAGAAACTAACTCAAGCATGCCCCCCCAAAAAAAGCCTCTTGTCCTTGCTCCACAAAGTCACTGTAGAGCTGCATGTTGACTTGTACAGACCACTCTCCATGCAATCTGCTGATTTGGGAGTAGTTCACGTGATTCCATCAGACCCAGCTTTGGGGGTGGAATGGGGATAGTCTAGATGGTGTTTGGAAGGCAGGGAACTGGAGTCTGACCTCTTGAGGTCCCTTCCAGCTCTAGTGTTCTAAGAGTCTGTGTGTAGGGAGAAGGTGGTTGGCTCGCCGGCCGGCCGCATGTTAAACAGGCAGGGTAAATGGGGAAGAAGGCGTGGGGCCAGATTCTGCACTTATTTACACCGATGTAAATCCTGAATTTCTTAGGATTCAGATGGGTCGAAGAGCAGACTAGCCCTTGTTTCCGTTGAAAATTTTCCACACACGCAGATGAAATACTGACAAAGATATAAGCAGTTTTATTATGAACTGTGTTTCATTTAAACTGTCCATGGTGACAGATGACCAACTGGTTGGACATGTGAAATGGAAACTTTTTATTGGAACAATTAAAAAAAATACAAATGCAGATACACACACACAAACCTGTCACTTTTCTCATAGCCTTCCCACTCCACTGGAATTCCTCAAAATGTAGCTGCTACCAATAGGCCCTGTAATTTTTTCCATGTGTAGAATAAATTTTATTATGTGCACAGAGGCATGTGCCATTAGAAACACATGCTGCCAGCTGAAAGCTCTGGAGGTGCTCTGCTAATCAGTTGGGCAGCATGTGAATCTCTCCTGGGTATTTTGCCCAAGCACTCAGCTTAGAGGGAACACAGGCCACTACACACATACAAATAGCAAAGACCAAGCGCACAACTGTTGGTTATTTAAAGTGGAAAAACTCACCAAAAAATCACTGCAATTATAAGAACTTGCATGGATTTATCATTTGCTAATCGCATCAACACTGCTACAAAGGAAGGAGATTAATGTGAAAGTCATATTGGTATATACTTAAGCCCCTGATCCTGTAACCATTTGTGCACATGCTCAAACTTTAAGCTCATCAGCAGTCCCATTCATGTCTAGGGTTCTATTCACAAGTTTTAAATGAAGCCCTTGCGTATTTGAGCCAGATCCTGGGGAGAAGAAATGCCACTGTGAAGACAATAGTAAAGTTACTAGATGGAATAGACTTGCTCATATCTCTAACGTTATTTTTGTATTAATGTGCAACATTTCCCTGGGGCAGAAAGGCATCAGTTGTTTCCTTTGAAATATAGTGCTGAGGACAGGAATGTGTTTCTGGGCCTTTGCACCAATGCTGATCTGCTGCCTAATTCCTCAGTGTAACAGGCACAGGATTTCAGGGAAGAAAACACTTAAAAATGTCCACACTTCTGTATTTTAAGCATGTATTTAAAAAAAACAACAACTTATCCAGTGTTATGCACTTACAGTACATTAGTGTACAAGGTTTTGTATTGCAAACCTTTGTACTGTAATGACCTTTTCAAACTATGTACCATTTTTCTTTACAAAAGTCTTGGTTTACCCTTTTCCGTCTCCTTAAGTGAACACCAGCTGTGAATGCTCATGCCTGGCTCCCTTACAAGAACAGTACAAAGAGATCAGATGAACAGTACTGCCTAGTTAAACAAGCCTTAATTTAAAAAAAAAAATAAATCACATGGCACATCCATAACTTGTCTTGATAGATTTGGCTTCATAAGAACCTAAGTTACAGCTTTAGAAGCAGACCACATCACTGGTCACTACTTGGAGGAAAATCCTGGTGGCTTAGTACTTTGACACTAGTGCAATATTTAGTGCTAAAATGGATGTGTGTATGTAAGTACTACACATACTGCCAGGACACTTACTTGGTGTGGTATGTATTAACTGCGCTATTGTGAACTTACATATCTTTATCTAAATAGAACATGACCGGACAGGGTCAGACCAAAGGTCCATCTAGCCCAGTGTTCTGACAGTGGCCAGTGCCAGGTGCCCCAGAGGGAACGAACAGTAAAATCATCCTGCGACTCCTCCCCTATCACCCATTGCCAGTGCTGGAAAGCGGCTGAATTATCCAGCTGATAAAATGAAGTGTAATTGTGGATTTTCAGGAACAACAGCTAAATTAAATTATCCTGTACCAAGGTATCTAGCTGGCCAGTAAAGATTAGATGCAGGACAGATTGCACTGGACCTTGGACAAGGTGTGTGTATGGGAGGGTGTAGCTCCGGAGCCCCAGAAGGACTGGGATGTTGCGTGGAAGGGGTAGGGCTGGAGCTGGCCTCCCCTAGCCAACCCTTCAGTGCACCCCAGGGCTCTGGTAGGGATTTAAAGAGCCTGGGGTTTCTGCCACCCCCTTATCAGCAGGCCTCATTCAGTGTTGCAGATGGGTAATGGCCATTGCGCTCACATGCAACTGCTGCACTTAGCAGCGGCTTTATTTTTACTTTCCATCAAGAAAAATGATTATCTATATTATGGCAGGTTTGCCTTGTTCTTGGAAAATGAAACTGGGGTTAGCTGCACAGAGTTATAGAAGAATAGGGGAACTAAGTGATTTCCCCCCTTACTTTTTGCTAGTGCGTGCTACAACTTTTGAAGTTTTGACAGACTTATGGTATCACCCAGACATCAAACAGGACCAAGTACCATTGCGTTAGGTCTCCTGGGAAACACAGTCCTTGCCTGGAAGAGCTTAAATTTTGTTTTCTAAAAAATTCAAACAGTTTATGAGACATACATTTTAAACTGGGACCCTGCTGTTATTTGTGAAATAAGGATTGAACCTTGCAGTCAAGTTGAAAAATGTTTTGCAAATTACAGATATTGCTTATAAACAAAGAACATCCTTACCCAGCCAGTCTACCTGGCAAGTGAGTAACCTGTCTTTTAGGTGTTAGACAAATCTCCACTTCTTTACAAAAATCAGCTTTTTAAGAGGTATTTATTCACTAACTGCCCATTTTAGCCTTTTAAATTAACACTTTGCAGTTAAGCACCTTTCCTCAGTGGGCTGCAAAGCTCTTTATAGAATTTAGTCTTGTAATGTCCGTGAAGTAGGAAATTTATAAATGGGTAAACGTAAGTACAGAGGGTCCAGTGACTCAAATATGTTACAAGAGCAGTTTTTTAAGATATGATAGGTCTAGAGCTACAGGATACGTCAGTTGCAGAGCTCGGAATAGAACCCAGGAATCCAGTTTCAGTTCTTTCGTCTAACGCCTGGAAAACTTCATTAAGCACAGTAGTTGTCCAACAGATCCAGCCTGAGCCATGTCGAATATTCTGGCTGTTCAGGTTATAAACATATATAGGAAATAATAAAATGTGAAGCAGTTTGACCCATTCATGGATAAGCGATGAGAGCCAAGCACTCTAGATGTAAGTCTGCTGCTGCACATGCATAGTCTGAATACCAAGAATACAGACTGGCTTTTGGCCAATGAAATGGACTGTAAATGTGTGTAGAAACAATGAATCCCCTGGTGCCTTTAAAACTTAGATTTATTTGGACATAGGCTTTTGTGGGCAAAGTGGGTTTTTGCCCAGGGATGTTTATGCCCAAATTAATCTGTTAGTCTTTTAAATGTCACAGGGACTTTCTTCAGATTTGGGCTAACACGGCTACCCCTCTGATACTCAGTGCTGCTGAACCTTTATGATTATCTGATTTTAATGGCTGTAACTACTGATTTAAAAACCCAAAATTTAACTTTTTTAAATGACCATTTTTCAAAACTGCCCTCCACATCATCTTTTTTTATCCTTCTCACCAAGGGTCAGGCTGGGAAATTCCAGTTGTTGAACCCAACCCTCCACCAATTAGCACTGAAAATCTTTAGCTGAACGCTAGCATCTTATCAACACAGACCTTTTGGGTACACAGTGCAGAAGCTGTGGAATCTCCACTTTTATGTAAATATTATTTGACCCCTTAGCAAGTTCAAAGTAACTTCCTTCTAAGGTACAGGTGGGCAATAAGTGGTTCATGGGCTTAAAGAGTTTGCTCAGGTTAGCCCCTGCTGGGCTGCCAGCTCCTTTATTTACCTGAGCATCTGCAGGTATAGACACTCACCGTTCCCTGTGGAAGCTGTTGGAGATCAGTCTCAATGGTATGGTCAGCATTTTTCAGGATGCATCCCATCAGAGAAAGTCAGAACTGTGCAAAGGACAGCTGCACCCCAAAAGAGGCACTTATACTCAACAGCCTCATAACTGGGTCTTGCTATAATTCACTATAGTAATAGACAATCTTAACAGCTATGCTGTCTTATTTGTGCCTAGGAAATAAACACCTGAAAAGCTTAAGTGTCAGTGGGTTAGAAGGCCTAAAAATAAGAGAAGAAACCCTATGAGCAGGAAGCAGCCCTTCTATTTGTCTTGCCTGCACTCAGCTTTGTCATTTCTCTGTCATGTTAGGCTCAAAGTTACAAATAGTGTTACACAGGCAGTGAGCAATACAGACAGAAGAAAAAAAGTGTTTTAGGGTACCCAATAATTTTGAACTTCTGCATGTAATTTACATCTTCAAGGCAACAGCTCCAGCCGAACTACTGAGTCCAATCAAACTGACCAAAGATCTGCAAGGCTGAGACAGCACTGGAAATGCATTTTGTCTCTTACAAAGATTGGCTAAGCAGCAGTTCTCACGCTGTCCTGTTAATGTGTCAAAAAGAACCCAGGCTTTGTAAAAAATTGAATAAAAAGACAACCACAACATTCACCAACCTTGCTTGGAATCAGTTGGGTTGAAGTAGTGCAGATTTGTTTGCTAAGAGGATATAAGGAGTAACTATTTTTCATTCCAAGTACCTGGAACAAACTGACATTCTATAGTTGCATAGAGAGCGAAGAGTGAGGTTCTCCAAAGATGGAAAGAAAAATGAATGTCACCCATGATATACAAAAACTATTTTATTCTATGGGAATATTTCTGTAACTTCTAGCAAGGGAAAAAGACAGAAATTTTTGTTTAAAAGCAAGCCTAACAAGATGTTTTGACTGTTTCCCTAGCTTATTCTTTGAAAAAAATTCACACAACTCTCTAACGGGGGATGGGGGAGAAACCTGACACATTATAGCTGCACTCGAGGGGTATTGCCTGTGACGTAATAGTATAGAGGTTCTGAACAGAGCTGCATGCAACTGAGACACTGATTGTTTTGTTTTTTTGGGAGCAATGGGGTGTGAGCTTTTTTGCGTTTGTACAACCATACAGTATATATGTCATCAGTTAAAGGCAAAGGGATATTTTTTCCTGAAATATGTCAGCTGTCCAAACACAGAACCGCTACCTAACCACTTTTAATATTACTACAGGGAGAAGAAGATTAGTATTCATACACTGTAAAATTAACGTAGTTGAAATCATTAAGCCTCCAAGTCTCTGGGTAGTTTATTGGTAGGGTAATAGACGGCGGCCAGGGTATTTTCCCCCACAACTTCAGGACAAGATGTGAAAAACAGTCTCTGATCCGAAATAACAGACACAGATGGACGTGGATCATACAGAATCAGGGGCAGGTTTACTTTTCACACAGTTTTCTGTATTAAAAAATACATCAGTGAAATCCGTTACAGGCAGGGACAGGACTACCGAGTACACAATGTCAATAGACTACTTTCCAATTTTATTGTTTTAATTATGTTGGTTACTGCTAAAAGTAAAGAAAATTTTAAAAAGCAAACAAATTTAACACAAGGATGTTGATTTTCAACTCCTGAAACTGCAGTGAAAAGGTCAACATATCAAAACCACTGCTGCAGAAGTTGGGCAACTGGCTGTAACTACTGATTTAAAAAAAAAAAAATCCAAAAAACCCTACAATTCTCTTTAAAAATAGGGTTGTATTCCAAATGCACTTACAACCTGTCGCCCTCAGAAATGAGCATCTTGCGCTTGAGAAAATGGAGAGACAGATGTTATCTAATCAGCGTCCTGTCCTCTGAATACGGTGTGGGAGACTTCCCCTTTTAAAAGATACAGTAACAGCCAAGCCATTGAAAAAATTTTCAATTTCCAACACTATCACTAAATTTCTTTGGGTGGGGTGGGGTAAAAAACCACACAAGGTACTTTTCTACCACAGTTCTGTTGTCAAAAGTAATACTGCACGCATTGCAAGGGTGGAAAGAGTATCTTCATTTTGAAATGACAAGGCCCTCCAAACTTGCAGGGTATAAAAACAAAAAATTAGGTAGGGGGGAGGGGATAAAAAGGAAGGAAAGCTGCCTGATGACAAAAAAAAAATTCCTCTCCCCCAAACAACCGTTTTTGTGCACCACAACACTTGCTAGATTACATCATCAGCCTGCACAAGCTATTCAGGGGATTTTCTGGGCACAGCCCTCGACCCTCCCTTGCCTCTATGTATTCCAGAGACTTCTGTCCCATAACATGATTTGCTCAGATGCCTGACTTACGGCATCTCCCCTGCATCAGGGATCCAACAGAGTCGTTGTTACTAGCATGGATGAAGAGCTAGACTCTGGGGTCATGTGACTGTTTGAACGCAGCCCAGGTAGTGATCCACTAGGGTAGTGATCTAGCAGATAAACCACTGACTTCTGGCTTAATATCTTTCTTAACCTTTGATCCCAGTAAAAAATAAAATAAAACTAAAAAAGTGTGTGTATAGATAACGGAAGGTTCTATTCATCTAGACTTCGCTGCACTTTGTCTTCTGTCCACATGAAGGTCCCTAGGATCTCCACTGGCTCGCTGGCAGCAGTGGCCACCAGCCAGGCAGCTGCAAAGTCATGTGAGCCACAGCCTAGTTCTCTCTGCCCATGGTTACTATGGTAGAATTTATACAACAGTTTTTCTTAAAAATATTTCACAATTTTGTTTTAATCCCAAACGAATAAAGGATTTATGCACCACTTGAACAGGTTAATTCAGCTTGAGTTTAGAGCATTTATCACTGCATTGGACACTGGCGTTTCTTGCAGCTTAAAGTAGTTTGCCTCCTTCTGATTCCAGTTTGCACATCCATTGTGGTTCAAAATATGCCTGTGTAGTGACGTTAACTTGGCTTATTTGATACACAACATTTTCTGAAGGCTGGATGTGTTCACAGTTTGGTACTTGCAACGTGTATTGAAAGGAAAATAACCCCACTTCAATTAGTCTGACAATTCAATATCAGAGTCCTCTGATCTGACTTTGGCAAGTTCTTCATGTACCTCCCTCACCATAAGAATACGCGTTAACATGATGTCCAAGGTCCCGGGGTCTATTGGCAACGTGGAGTACCACATAGGGCTATTAGGTACACAAGAACGCTCAGGTTGAAGGTAAAATACATCACTTCTCTGCTTCACGCTTTCAGAACTGTTAGTGTAAAACAAGGAAGACTGTATTAGAAGGCAGCATTAGCAGTTGTGCTTACAATGCAGTTTGAGACAGAAATGAAGGTAGTCTAAACCTCCTCCCTGGTGTTACCTTGAGACCAGATCACTACAATTTAAACAGTAAAGTTTGGATCAACACGTCAGTTGCCCCTCTTCATTGCAGTGAGCAGCTAAGCTGTCTCCAGCTCAGAGTTGTTTACAGAGCCAAAAAGAATAGCTGTGCCTCCTTTAGAGAGGGTTCTTCAACAGCAGTACCATCCCGTTACTGGGTATCAATGTCTCATCAACACAAGTATCTGAGGGGTAGCCAAGGTAGTCTGTATCTTCAAAAACAAGAAGTCCTGGGGCACCATATAGACTAACAGATATGTTGGAGCATAAGCTTTTGTGGACAAAGACCCGCTTCATCAGATGCACGGGGGCGGGGTGGTTCAGAGGAGGGTTTAAAGAGGGAGTCGCAGTCAAGGGGAGGGCCAGAGTTGACACAGTCTGTTCAGTCATGGAGGATGTGGCCCATTATCAGCAATTAACACTAACTTCTGATAATGGGCCACACCCTGCGTGACTGAACAGACCATCAGATGCGTGAGTGAGGGGGTTTTAGAGAAGGGTTTAAAGAGGGAGTCGTAGTCAAGGGGAGGGCCAGAGATGACACGAAGCAGGTCTTTGCCCACGAAAGCTTATGCTACAAAAATCTGTTAGTCTATAAAGTGCCACAGGACTTCTTGTTGTCTCAACACAATGTTTATCTCAGAACAAAATTCATTCATGTATTCTAGGCAACAGGGGAACTCCTGCTAAGTATGTCAACTAATAGCATTACTGTTATTTCCTGGGGCACTTGATAACTTTGCAATGTTGTTTGGGATACTTAGAGTACAAGAGCCAGTAATCTACAAAACCAGAGCCTTGCTTCTGCCCATTAGTGATAGCAGAATGGTGAACCCATCTACCCAAAAGACTGACTTTCTGAATGAGAGTGGCTTGCCTTGCAAGAAGCATAACGCTCTTAGCGGAAAAGATTTCTCTCCCTGGTGGGCTTCAGAATTGTCACATTAAAACACAGAAAGCAGAAGAGGCTTTTCACTGCCATTACTGCAGAGAATAAACTATGATGTATGACGAACTATGAGGTACAGCAAATGTGTGATAGCTCAGAATGACACCTCTTGACGTATGCAGTGAACACAAAGAATCATAGAATACTAGGACTGGAAGGGACCTCGAGAGGCCATCGAGTCCAGTTCCCTGCCCTAATGGCAGGACCAAGTACTGTCTAAACCATCCCTGATAGATGTCTATCTAACCTGTTCTTAAATACCTCCAGCGATGGAAAGGAATGGAGTGGAGAGGGTTGCTGGACATGGCTTTGCCTGAGAAGGGCTATTTTGCACTAATTTGGTTGTGTGGTTCACCTAAAGATTGATAGGGCTATTAAGCTTGCACACGGCTCTCTGGCTGTGTGTGTTCTTTCAGAGAAACGAATACTGAACTCCACTGCTCAATGATCAAGTGGAGAGTAGGGGGTGGGGAGACAATTTATAACTGCCTCCTTGTTCCGCATCATTCTTTTTGACACCTGGAGTAAAGTTCACCTCACCTTCCAGCAAGTAAATGTCAGCACGTCTAATTGTTACCTCTAAGTCACACCTTCCACACTGTTTTACAAGGAAAGTGCTACTGAGAGGTAACTTATTTTGAGCAGCAGACTACTGGCTCGATTAGTTAACATGAGGAGCTGAATTAAAATCACTTTGCAGGGTCCAGGCTCTATGAGAATGATTGGGGTTACTGCATTTTTCTCTCCTCCACCCAAGCTGGGTAACTCTGGGCAAAGCTAATCCAAAGCACAGCTGTGTTACCATGTGACAGGATTTCCCAAGTATCTTTTGAACCCTGGGGGGGATCTGCAGGTGCCTGGCTTCATTTGAGCAGTGATGCTGGGAAAGTGAAATGGGGAGCCTTGGAGTCTGGAGAGGCACAAAGGGCTGGGTGACCCTGAGGGGCTCAACATGGCTTGGGGGCTGGATCATTTCTTTGCAGGGTATGTGTGCGTGTGCACATCTGTGTGTAAGAACACTTTCCTTGTGGGTATTTGGAGAAAATCCCCCCAGGGGAAGTAGCATTGACCTGACTCAGCACAAGTTTCCTTGCAGGAGGGCATAACCTGGTCCAAGTAAAATTGAAAAAGAGGCTGTGTAGTCACTCACCATTTTGATAAGTAAAACTCATAGAGTCGGACTGGACATCTCAGAGGGTTATCTGTGTTTTCAGCCATTTCCACTGCTGTTGGAACCTCCTCGTCCTCACTCCGTTTCCTTTTTCCCACAGATAATTTATCTAGATAAAGGAAAATGGCAGCACATAAACTCACTGAAGACCAGTCCTCCTCTTTGAGAGTAAGCTGAAGCCACTTAGTTGAGTTTTGCATGTTGGCAGGGCTCTGTGCAGCACTTACACTAAGTGCTGTTTGAGATGATCACTTTTCATGCAAACTAGTGCTGCCAAGTCAAACAATGAAACATTTTTATCAGCTGAATGCCACCACTGTCACTGACAGATAAAAAGGAGCCCATCATAACATAAAGGATCGGCTTCTACAGAGACTTAAATGCTGGATCAAGAGAATGTAATTGCTTAAACAACATTTGGTTTTCAGGGACTGGTGACCTCTTTAGCCCCAATCCACAGCTCAAGTACTAGGTTGAAGTACCAGTACATGGTCATCCTTGGTGTGTCTGGTTTCCATACATCTCTGTGTTTATGTATCCTTTCCCAGACAGATCCACTTACCTGCCACTATCCTTTTCTCCTCACATCTCTCTGCTGCATCGTCTTCACACACACACACACACACCCTCACTGTGTTTTACTATGATGCCCACCACCACTTTTAATCAGTTATATTAAATGACGTAAAGATTTGCCACATCGTACGTCTCACTTGTGCAAGTGACCTTTGCCAGGGCATGGAATGAATTTTCAATAACTTCTGAAACAAAAGGGTATATCTATACCTACAGCGCCAGAGCTGTTGTGATACAGCAGCCCTGTTGCAGTGTATGATGGAGGTATTCAATGCTATTGAAAGAGAGCTCACCCAATGACATAGCACTATGCATACAAACACTTTTGTTGGTGTAACTTATGTCGGTGAGAAGGGTGGAATGCCTGAGCGACATAAGTCTGCCAACATAGGCTGTGTCCGCACTACAGCCCAAGACATAATGGCTCAATTCTGCACAGACTTGTAACACTACTGGAATCAATAGCTACAAGTGATGTAAGTCAATGTAGAAATTGGCCTCGTTTTAAAATAAAGCATTGGCAGGACTGCTGGGACTATGTAATACAAATTAAAAACACTCAAGTAATTAGAAAGCAGCAACACACCTGATTCTACCTCTTGTTTTTGAAAAGGTGGGAAAAACCGCAAGTACGTCATCTTGGTGTTGTATTTCAGACTCCGAGTGCGCCTCATAACGTGGGCAAAGGACAGCTTCAGATGCTCACTCACATTCTTTAGTTGGAAGTATTTGGTATTGAAGAACAGAAGCGTGTTCAATAAGACGATCGGGGAATATGCACCAAGCTGTTTACATTCCCATAAATGTTCCTCTTCAATTCTTGAGAACATGAAACCTGAGGAGAGTGAGTAAAGGAAAAGGAAAAAGTTTAAAAAAAAAATATCAGCTCTTTACTAAACCACCATCTCATTGTAAGAGTAACTCTCCGGCCTTGGAGATGTGTAAGCAGCTTCCAGTAACCTGAGCACATGATGTGACCCTTGGAGATTTTCACAGGTTTGAGGAAAAAGGATAAAAGAGAAAGAAGAGTTATATTAAAAAGACAGGTTTTGCCAGACAAATTATAATATAAATTAAATCCCCCTAGACCACATGATGCATTAATGAACTGTACATTAGGTCAAACTGAGATTTAAGGAGATTTAACTTTACTGAAATCAACAGAAGTGCACACACTTACACAAGAGATAAATTTGATCTATCAAGCATGAGAGAGACTAAGCTATTGAAGTCACAGAGCTTAATCAACTGGTAAAACGTTACACTTCATTGGCTGTACAGCACAGATAATTATGTGATAACTTCACGGAGAGAAAAATTGTTGTGACATAGTGAACCTGGAAGCAGGTAAAGAAAAGGAGTTACAGAGGTTAATCACTGATGCGTTAGGCAACCAGAAGTCTTTGTTGATGCACCCCCACATGAGGGTTTTTTTTTAGTTTGTTTTTCATTAAAGGAAAAAAATAGAAGACTGGTCCTAGATCCAAGTAAGCAGACACCATGCTCACAAAAGGGTTCTTTGGTATTCTGAAACAAAACTCATCTATCCAAATTACTAACTTTTTTCATTTAGTGTCCATCTCAAGTACACTAACCAGCCTACTCCACAGGAAACAGAGAGAGGATTTATAACAGTGCTTTGTAAGTTTCCTTTGAAAGATGCTAGCTGAAGGGCACTTAAAACATTCATCCATGAATATCCATGAGATCTGACTAAAGGAAGCATTACACCTATTTCACAGAGAGGTAATGTGAGGCAGAGAGATGCTTAAGTGTGTCTTCCTAAAGGCCCCATAGTAAGCAAGTGGCAGAATTGATTATGGAATCTAGGATTCCCATCTATCTCAAATTACTACACATTGTGGAGAGGGGAGGACAGCACTTCACAGTACAGATCATGCTCCTAATCATGATAGGCTTAACGGAGTCTTTCAGTTTTGCTGTTCTTTCATCACTGTGCTCTTGAGGTGACAGGTATTGCAAGGAGCAACCTGGAGAATGCATTCCTTTACAAAGATGAGTTTCACTGTCATGCATATATATAAAACAACACAGTATGAAAAATAGTTGTCCTACCATTTGGAAGTATTGTAGGTTCCCAGATTTTCAACAGTTTTGTAAGTTCAATCATAAACCTGGAATAGGGCTCGGTAAAAATGTTATCTATTCTACCGTTCTCAAACAGGTACTACGAGAGAAAAGAAAGGAAGATACACAATTCAGAGATACACAGAAGAGTGTGGACAGGTTGACATTCCTTCCTTTTACAATTATACTCAAAATGAATGTGCAATTCCAAGTGTGTCATGCACCAAAGCATTTTATTGGCAAGTATGTTAAACATGTAGCCTGGGACCTCTCTTATTGAAGGTGAGATGCAGTCAAGAAGAATTATGAATGTTCCAATCTAAAAAATTCATGATCCTTGAACACAACAAAATACATCCCCAAATATGGTTCTGTATACAGACGCCAGTGTGATTACTGTAGTATGTCTATAATCCCTTGGGCTTAAATATGTTAATACAGCATCTTTTGCCAACACAGACATCATCTAATATAAGCTTTCAAAAGGCACAACAAAAGACTTAAGTCACAGGCAGGCATGTTTGGAATATGCTTGGGGGAAAAGTTCAATCTTCATCATGAATATATAGTCCTTTAATTAATGGCTAATAGAATAGGATAAAAGCATTCTAATGCAGTCTGGAAAAAAATTTAGCTTGGAAAAAAGTGTAACACAGAAATTTTTGATCTCCCTGGATACTAAGTCATAGGCAACCCAAATTTATAGTTCTTCCATTTTGTCAAGAATGTCTGGTCAAAAAAGTTTAGGTGACAAATGAACAGCCAACCAAATGAGCTTTAATGCCAGCGAAAGCATTTGATCCCAATCTGAAGGGTTAGTGCAGAGAATGAATATGATACCTAAGGAAAAACTGGCACAATATGGAACTGAGTGTGAGTTTTAAAAAGCTAATTATAAGGTTCTGGGGTTTTACTGCCATTGTTCCAGCTTACTGTAAGCAAGCAGGACACAACTTACGTATTTTGTTTCTATTGGTTAATTCTTATTTTACCAGTCCCATATTATTTCTGTAAGTGGCATCTGTGATAACGGGTGAGCAATGGCAGCTTAACACATTTTCCAGCTACGCTAGCATGTTAGAAGGGTGCCCCTCAAGCATTCAAGAGGGCCTACACTTGCTGCCAGACGTAAGTTTTAGAGTATGCATGAAAGATTAAGAGTAAGTCTTAAAAATGGGGTAACCAAGCGGCCCACGTCTCCAACATCAACTGCTACCCATCGCTACATTAAAAAACATTTTTTGTATTCTTGACACTGCAAAAGTTCAGTGTGTTACCTGCTGAATTCCAAGGCACAAGTATAAGATACTATCAGGATCATATTTTTCACCATTTGGTCTCCGCACCTCTTGGATAAACTGGCACAAGCCAAAACTCAGTTCAGCAAAAGTGCATGCGAGAATATCTTCCTTGAGCTTCACAGGCCGAACTGAGGGAAACAGAAGTGCAGTGGACATAAGATTCCATTCTGCAGGTCAGTCCTTCTACACGTCCCGTATATCACAAGAGCAGAGGTCTTACAACATCCATCTAACACACAAGTCAACTCATACTTAAAAACAATCTGTTTATTGCCTTTCCGGGGATTAGTTACCAATTATGAAGCATAGTTATTGTTCTCAATATTTAGTAATATAACTTTAACTGCCACAATACAGAACCAATATAAATTTTAGTTGAGCAGTAAGAGAGAGAGAGAGAGCTTAAAACTGAGACTGTACATTACTGTGATCAGTGAACCCAGAGAAGAGTGACATATAATTTAGCCTGGCAGTGTAGGTTTTATAAATCAATTTCATTTCTAAAGCTAGATTCATGGGATGATCTTGAGAATTTCCTAGTAGCTCTGGACATGAATTGAGTGCATTATGTTTGACTCCTTAAAATGAGGAAGGAAAGAATTGAGGGCTAAAGGGCCAGGGTTTATGGAGAGTGAGAAGAAGGGCAAAATATAAGTGTTAGTTCCCAAATAAATAGCGAACTCTGAGTGAATGCACTAGGCCTGCTCCTGTCATCCCATAGACAGGTTGCATGGTCAGCTACTCCGGAACCCTGTGTGGGGTAAGTTTCAATATGGAGGTGGTTCCTGTGAGTAAACAAGAAAATGAGTGGAGTTCCCTCACCCACAAAAATAGGATACACAAAAACCTCACTGGTCTGTATTTCTTGTAGGGACTTAAAACCATCTGTTCTCATAGAACAAAAAAATTCCACAGGATGCACAGGAACCATTCCTAATCCTAATCACATTTTACTCTTGGATCTCTCACACACAAACCCCTTACACTGGTTCAGGGGAAACAAACAACCTTTATTTCCCCTAAAATGTTTTTGGAATACTTACTCTCTTCTGCAGGAAGGTTGCTGTCTTCCCTGCAACCAAACCAATCCACAATTCCAAAAACTATTTCTAAATTAAGGGCCACATTTTCAGTTGACCTACAAAAACATGCCCACAAAACTCTTGATCTATTTCTAGGTCAGGCCACCTGAGAGGGAAGGGGAAGCAGTGGCACTTGTTGCAGGCTTAGCCAGAATCCCAGAATTACTTGATGCTTCTGCTATAAATTATCACTAGTGAAAAACAAGGTTGACATTTCAGTTATTATTAGGCTCTAAAGATAACGTATCAGAGGCATGAAAGGAACAGTTCAGACCCTTTTGAGCGAGTTTCAAGTGGGCATGGCATGCCATCATGGCTACGTCTACACGTGCCCCAAACTTCGAAATGGCCATGCAAATGGCCATTTCGAAGTTTACTAATGAAGCGCTGAAATGCATATTCAGTGCTTCATTAGCATGCGGGCGGCAGCGGCGCTTCGAAATTGACGAGCCTTGCTGCCGCGCGGCGCGTCCAGACGGGGCTCCTTTTCGAAAGCACGCCACCTACTTCGAAGTCCCCTTATTCCCGTGAGCTCATGGGAATAAGGGGACTTCGAAGAAGGTGGCGTCCTTTCGAAAAGGAGCCCCGTCTGGACACGCCGCGCGGCAGCAAGGCTCGTCAATTTCGAAGCGCCGCTGCCGCCCGCATGCTAATGAAGCGCTGAATATGCATTTCAGCGCTTCATTAGTAAACTTCGAAATGGCCATTTGCATGGCCATTTCGAAGTATGGGGCACGTGTAGACACAGCCCATGAAAGCTACAGATGTACTCCAAGCATCAAGTTTTGCTTCAACAGAAACAAGTTTACCTCCAAATTTTAGTTCCCCTTGATCCTCCTGTGCATTCTTCCACTGGACCCAATTCCTCCAGGCATTTACCCCATACATATACTTCAGCGTCATCCCAGAAACCGAGCAGCCTGGATAGGAACCCTGCATAAGATTCCTAGGTTCCACAGAAACTAAGGACTTCTTCCTTCCCTGCAGGAAATCCAAAGAGCTCATGTAAGAGTGGTCATCTTCTTCTAGTCCCCTGCTCTCATCATTGGACAACAACAATGCCACAGTCCATGATTAAAATGCATAAATGAGTAAAACTTGATAGTTTTCTGTGCATTATTATACTACTAAAAATACTACTAAGAACTACTTTTAAATGCTATACCATAGGAAAAACTATTTCCCTCCAGCAAAAATATCTAATTTTACAGAATCAATATGTAGCTATTTCCAATCCTGATTTTTGTTTCCTTATTTTGATGTTTTTCAAACTCATAACTAGTACATATGCATGTAAGATTAACCCCAGAGATACATGGAATTTATATGGCGGAAGTATGCTTTCTTACCCGTCTTTTCGGCTGTGGGAAGCCATCTCTATGTCTCCGCCTTGCTCGTGAACGTGAGTGGAGACCCAGTCCTTTACTAAGTGGGTCAAATGAGTCTAAAGTCAAAGCAACATTGGCACAGGTTAATTACATGATTTAACTGGGCCATCGAGAATTGGAGTTTGAGACACTGCTAAGTCTCAAAATTAGAGGTGCCATATCTAGATACTCCTACTGCATGACTACGGGATGACTAAGCAGCAGTATTAAGTTGAAATAGGATCTCTGGCAATGTTGTTGACCAGAAGGAAGCTCTGATGTGGAGGACTTCCACGTAAGGGACATGACATTCTCAGGCTGAGGGGAAAAGCCCCCAACACACTGAAATGCTTCTGTACAAAAGAAATGGATATCCTTTGTATTCCTGAAAAAAAGACCTCCCCACCAGGACAGAGAGGAGACGAATTCAAAAGGAGTGAAGGAAGAGTAGCCGCTATCCCCTATTGAATCATCTAAACTATGTTTATTTTAAGGTATAAACAAACGTGTTCTATGTTATAAGGACAAAGACGATGTATTGCAGCATTAACAACAGACATCTGTGCAGAGTACAAACCTAAGTCCTTTGTGGACAAATTAACCAATTGCAGTAAAGGCAACAGAAGGGTAGTTCCCAGCAAATGATGGGATTTTGTTGTTGTTGTTAAATGTGACAGTGCATTTTTCTACATGTAACACAAACCTGAGGGAAAGTCGGCCTCCAGGTCCTGTTCCGCATCCCCTTTGGAAAACTGCCTCAGCTCAGGATCTGGATCCTGGATGGCACTGGATCGTAAGGCATAGTGATTCAGCTCATCCTCCCAGCTGTGTGGAGTCGATACTGCTTCTGATTCTAGATCTCCACTGTAAGTGCTGCCTTGATCTGTAATTAAGAGGACCCGTATACAAAATGCACCAAAGAAAAAAGACATGCAGTAGGATCGAAGTCCTTTCTACAAATAAAATACCAACCTTTCTCAAATATCTTAGGGTCCAGGAACAGCTCATGCTCAGATGTTTGGGATCCTTAGGGGAAAAAAAAAGCGTAAAGATAGAATTCTTATGGACAAGAAGTGTTTTCCTTTATTTAAAACAGCAGGTGAAATGCACACTTTTGCTCATACAATTGATCCAAAAGGTCAGGAGACTAACTGGTCAATCTTGGGCTAAGAATAATACAGGCAGGTGCTGTGCAGATTCTGTCCTCTTAATTACAGCTCTACGGGCCCAAGTCATCTCTTTGACAAATAAACCTAGACCCTTCATCATTCACACACTGTCTTCTGTTTTTTTTCCTCCTCACCTCGCTATTTACTGGGGTCATTTGCAGACAAAGAAGATTTTTGCTTTGTCCTTTTTCAAGTTGCTCTCCACTTTTCACGAGGGGAGATTCCTCCTTCTCCACCCCAATCCCTGCTACAGCCCAATAGATAAAGACAGCTGGGATGTTCTTGAGTGGCGTAATCAGCTGTATGCTACTGCTCCTGGTGCATGCTGCCTGAAAAGGCAAAGTTCTGTGGCAATAGCTTAGCACCACTTGGGGGGGTCTGTTATGGCCAATGCAAGCTAAGCCAATGTCTGGCTTCCCCCAAGATCAGGGACACTGCCACCTCTGTCCCTCCTTTGCTCCTGGCACAAATACAGCTCCATCAGACCCAAAGTTCTAGCCCATAAGCCCCTATAAAATTCACAAATGGCTACTTCCCTGCACAGCTTTGGGGGCATGGGGGGGAAGAATCAGGACTTGAAATGGGATCCAAGCAGCAACAGTAAATGAGCTTTAAAGAAAAAGAAGTATGTCCTCAAAACAAATACCAAGAATACACAGGGAAACAAAATTATTTCTAAGTGGACTGTGTATGTAAATATTCAAGAAGACAGCCTGGCTTTAAGAGTTAGGTTACCAAAATCCCTTATGGATTAAAAACCAATTTTCATTGTATTTGCCCAGGAGAAAACAAAATAGCACAACTGCTGCTAGAGTAAAAGGAAGGCCTGGCACAGAGGCATGCAGTCCAAGGCAAACAAATCTGACATTTACATTCCCGTCACAAGAATGCTTCCTTTAGTGTTCTTTTGAAAATGATCATGTACCTCCATGAGAATGAGTTTTTTCCTTTTCTTCATCTTCTGCAATCATTTCTGCCATCTGAAGGAGATCGGCCTCAAATGGATTTGCGGGAATCTTCTCCTTGATGTCTTGAATAGTCTCTATGATTTTATCAGCATTGTCCAGAGTTGTTGGGATTAGCATGGGAACTGGTACCTAAATAAATACAGGACAGTTTAGATTTTTGAGCAGTACCTTGTTTTCATAGCAAATTAACAGTTTTTTTGTGTACGAAACACATTAAAGAGGATCCAGCTATTTTTCTTCCTCTGGATCTTAGACTAAAGTGGCAATACAGATCCTCTTCAGACTGGGCAACTTGCTGCGTCTCTGCAATAACCTGAAGGATTCCTATCACTCCCCTCCTTTTCCCCTACTGCCCAGTTTCATGACCCCTTCAACTTTTCAAACCTTGGCTAAAGAAGAAGGCTGGATGGGTCTCCCCCCAAGCCCCTTCAAGCGTTCTATAACAGATTAGAGATGTTAGTGCCAGAAGAGCTCCATGTCTGAACATACTGCCTTCATGGTACTTCCAGTCTCTGAAACCTCTGGGACCTAGAGACCACATGAGTCCGAACCCAGGATGCTCACATTGAATTAGCTCATGATAAACTTTTTTTCCAAAATGGTTATTTCCAGAACTTACATTGGTAGAGGTTCTGAAAGCTCCCTGGGAGAGCAGTAGAAACACTATATAATCAGAGATCCTGTTATAGAGAGGCTCAGCCTGACTACTTCAGGAAATCTTGAATGCAAATCTTATGATGATAAAGTTGGAACCCCTATGTTACACTAAGAGCCCTGCATGGATACAGAATTTGTATCCACATCCACAGCTGTATCTGCAAAAACGAGCTGTGGATATCCACAGTGACATCCACAGATGCAGATACCCCTGGATATAAAGAGGATGTCTGCAGATTTGCAGGGCTCTAGTTATAATTTAAAGTACAGCACCAGAAGAGCTTTTAGGGGATGGATATAACATTTTAAGTGACCTCAAAGGCAACTGTAGCTCTTGCAACCTTCTTTTCTCCTTGAACACTGCCTACAAGATGCGTTTAAGAGCAAACACAACCTGCATTAATAAGACCCAACTTTAAAATTGCAGGCCGCAGACAGAACCATGAGTTGTCATATGAGCTAAAGAGTAACTTACCGGCACTGGGACCCCAAGGGGGACTGGTGTATACTGGGTGAAGAGGTGAAGGGGCACTGGCACAAATACTGGTACAGGAACAGGCACCACAAGGATTTGGGGTGGAACTTCATCTTCCTCTGTCATATAAAAAATAAATAAATAAAAAATGGTTTGGTTCCCAAGAGTCAAGGGCGAGTATGACACTCAGGGAGATCTCCAAATGTGCCTGGGGGGGTTATTATTATTAACTTCATTAACAGTGACTTCTGCTTGTAACACCCAATCCACAACCTCATATGTTCATCCCACTGATGGCTGCATCTACATAGCTGTGGGCACACCTCCTACCCCTAGCTCCTAACATGCCACATAATAAGACAGAGTTACCTGAAAAAGGACAAGATTCCTGTCAAGACAGATACATTCGTTTACATAGAAGGTCAAGGGCTGTGACTTACACTGCTCTTCACTGAGCTAGAATCTACCCCACTTATTTGGCAAGGGCTAAATTCTGGTCACACAGGGTCAAACAGGAGTAGTTTTGCATTAATTTCACTCAGATTGGAATGGAGCTCTAAAATGTTTAAACCAACCTGTAGTGGGACAAGTGCTCACCAATGCAAACAAAGGGATAACACAGGCTGGAGAGAGCATGTGCACCTCCTCTGGCCAATGACTGAAAGGCTCCTGGGGGGAGCCAATTACAGGACAGCTTTCTGGAGCAGCCTAATATATAAAGAGCTGCTTCAGCAGAGTTGAGGCAGTTAGGCCCTAGCTATGGAAAAGGCAGAACTAGGATACCACCAGAGGGTCCTGGGGCCAGGATTCAGAGTAGTGGATGGGCCTGAGTCCCTCCCTTCCACCCTGAACCATACCTGGCCACATGAGTGACCCTAGTAAACTGTAGTCTGCCCCTGACATGAGGGGCTAGACCAAGGCTGCAGTGGGCCACAGTGCTGGGCACCCTGGATTGAACCAGGACTGCTGAATTCCCCCAGAAGGAGGCAGTGCACTACTAGAGCGCTCATTGCCGGAGGGCCACACCCTGAAGAGGATGCTGTGACCTAGAGAGCAACACGGGTCCAGAGCGGATTGTGTGTGGAGAGAATAGGTAGGGGACAACACACCAGCCAGAAGGAGGTGCCCTGCTGAGAATGAGCTAATTCCTGGACCAACCAGCAGGAGGTGCCATGGTGGTGAGTTATGCCCTGTTACACAACTGTTCAAAAGGGTACCAAACTCGTACCTGTATCTGCATTAATAAAACCCGGCAAGTTTATTTAAACAAGGCATCTGCACATGAGAAGTAGATTAGTCCATATCTAATCATTTAATTTGCCCACGCTGGGTTTAAGTTTGAGACTCCACTCTTTGTATGGATTTACTCTAGCAAATCACCTGCATCCCCTGGGCACAGACGTTTAAGTTTAGTGTTGTTATGAGAAACTGTTAGGGACACAATTCAGACAAACAATAGTGTGAGGACATATAACAGGCAGAAAACCTATGGCTCGTAGGCTTGATTCAGCCAATAGCTAAATTTCATCCAACCTTTGGTTCCCCTCCCTCCCCCACCACACTGCCTGCAAGCCCTGAGCCTCATGCTGAGGCACAGAAATTAAGGGTGCTGTAATGCCCACAGGTTTTTTGCAGGGTCCTGGCTACCATCAGCCCCCCTGCACAGGGCTTTTCCCCTAGCCCTGCCTGTGGGGTCCCAGCTGCTGGCCCCACACCTTGAGGATCTAGTTCCACCTGCAGCTGTGGTCCCAGCCTCTGCTCCCTTTCCCTCTCTGTGTTCCTCCCCCTCAGCCCTCCAAGCCATGGCCCAGTCTTGGCCCACCACCACTGGGGAGAGTGGGCATGGACAAGGACAACATGGGGTGCCAGATAAAGTTTTGGGATCACTGGCTTTTGGCACCCCCACTGTAAAACTGGTTCAGTGCCACTGCCTCCATTCAGCCCCCCGCTCCCATCCACCCGCTGGAGCTACAAGGACCAGTAGATGAAGACCTGTGGGTGGAAGCCCAGAGCTTCCATGCCTGCCCCACCCCCAGATGAGTGGCCCCCAAGTGATATTTTTTTCTGTGCGTCAAAGGCTTGTGACAAAAAAAAAAAAAAGTTCCCTACCCCAGTATACACAAATACTGAGAGAGAACGAAGTATTTCATATGCTGCTCTGAGTATCAGAAAAAGGATGATTGTAATGGAGACCAGATAGTTAGGATCTCTGTCTTGTGCTCAAATATGGAGCCAAAACTCCTTAATTCTAATCTTAGCAGGTCACAAGCTCCCTGTGTAGCCTAAACATATCATTGACCTCTATGCTTTACTTTCTGTATCTGTAACATGATAGCACCTTTGTGAAAACTAGAGTGGATTCCAAGATGCACTCCACATGCAGCTTTCACGCGCTTCAGAAAACAGAAATGGAGATTGAGTCTTATGTAGTTATAATGCAACATGATGCTCAAAAACACTATGCAATGAAGCAAAGCCCCCGCCCCCCCCCTTTTTTTAAAATATTAAAAATCCTTGTCATGCACTACATTACTCATTCACCTGCAAATCAGGGTTTTTTAAAAAGACAATCTCTCACATACCTGTCTGGCATTCCTTATTTTGGGTATGAGGTTTGCAAGATGTGGCCTTGGTCTGGGTGATCGGCTTGCACAATAATGCTTTGTTTTTTAAAAGTCTTGGAGGTTGTGATGGTGGCAGTTTCAGCGCATCTGTCTGAGTACTGGCCTGGTTTAAAAGAGAGAAAAGAAATTAGGCCAAGGCCAGAATCTTTAGCTATGGTATTTTGTTACAAATAAAAAATGCAAGACTCCCAGATGCCATTTAAAATGTTGTATGCAACACGCTTTGCTTTTAAAGTGTGGTTACCACACCAAAAATTGCAAAAATGGTATCTTATTTACTCTTTGTATGTCTTCACATCTCTCTATGTCTGTCAGAAAAGCAAAGTGTGTTTTTTATTACTGTCAACAAAGCTGGGAATAAATCTACAAGAATGTGACAAATAAGGTAACAAAGATAACAAATAAGGTTTCAAAATCAAAACTTACCCATCATTAACTGTTTGTCATATATCTAAGACCCAGAAAGAATACATCTTATTTTTCAGATGCCATGTGGGGAATGCAGTTAGAAACATTCCATCAATTAGGCAAATGGGTGCAAAGACCTTAAAAAGGGGCAGGGGAGTAGAACACGTTTGACTGTAAACAAATTGACTAGTTTTGCTTCTGATTTCCTGCAGCCTGTGCTGAATCTCTCTTATCTATTCTAATATCATGATCAGATCACAATAAGGACTCCACTGGGGGGAACATACGTGTGAATTAATTTGCATATTGTAGTTTAGTATGTCAATAATCAGTTTACTAGTGTACACCAGAAGAAAGGTGGACTTACACAGTAAAAATTCTAAGAAGACATTAGCAAATTGCATGTATTCTTAATCTCAGTCACTATCAAAATAATGAGTTCATATAACTGCTGCAACATGACATATGGAACAGGGTTATTAAATGGTTAGATAATATTTATAACAGTGTGTCTGACAAAGCAGCAGGTGAGGCAGTAAAAAGGTTCTTCTGTAAAACTTACGTCTCCAATGATCTTTGCTGTCACAGTAGGAACTGCACCTGTTAATTAGAACAACATTAACTTAATTTCTATATTGCCTAACAGCAAGGACCCCATCCTGCGCAGGGCAAGTATTAATTGACATTGGGCCCAATTCTCTGTTGAATTTCATTAACGTTGTCATT
This sequence comes from Carettochelys insculpta, assembly GCF_033958435.1. Classification (NCBI taxonomy): domain Eukaryota; kingdom Metazoa; phylum Chordata; order Testudines; family Carettochelyidae; genus Carettochelys; species Carettochelys insculpta. Next base: position 3,562,696 of record NC_134160.1, read on the forward strand.
ATCTGTGCCCATGCAAAGTGAATGTGAATCCCTTGCCATTCTCATTTGATAGCATTTTACATTCGTTTTGTAGTAATGTAAATGAAAGCCCAAAGTATGGCATCATGAAGAACTGGGTTTGCTGCCTTCAACAGAAGTAGCACGTAATGCGGCATATCAGATCTATGAGCAACCAAAGTACAAGCCTAAGATGTGTAAAGACTCTGAAATTGCATATCAAAGGTATCCAATTGCACACCTTGTAAAACATTGTTGGAGTTAACTGTGGGCTGGGCAGCAGGTGCACTAGCTAGGGAGACGACGTTTGCTATAACTGGAGTCGAATCCTTCCTTAGAGAAGGAGGGCCCGATGAAGAAGCTGGTGCCATGGAAAGGTTTGCTGTTTAGAATGAACAAAAGAAATATAGTGTAAGCATTAATATTAATGGCAACAGGGTATAAGTTATAACACAGCTAATGTAATATATTATGTAAGACCCACCTTCTACCCCAATGCATACACTCTTACAGAGAAAGGCTGTGTAAGTGTCAAGTGCAGGCTTTCAATTTAAAATTAAAAGAATCTCTTTTCTTTAGATTTTCTGCAAAAACCATGCTGCCTAATCAGTGGGACTTCTAAGAAGTTCATCACAGCATGAAAGGACCTTTCTATTGTTATGTTTAGTTGCCTAAATGCTTAGGTGCCAACAGAAAGTGGAACCTCCCTGTTCTAGGCACTCTACAAACAGTAAAGTAAGATGTCATCCATGCCCCCAAAATTTTACGATGTAAGTAACTTAGGTACATTGTAACACTGTACTACAGACTTTTCACTGTCAAAGGTTTGTTCAAGTCTGACACTCATAATCCTCATGTTTACCATATTTCACCAAAGGTATTGTTCCCAGCAGCTTTGGGTGCTACCCCAGACATTCAAAAGTGTTGCATACCTGTAGCACATCTATTTCAGATGAAGTTGCAGGCACTCTAATCTTTTAAAAATCAGAACCATTGTACAGATCACTGTTCTTTCTATTTAAAAACACACTGACAAACTTTGCACTAGACCAGGAATGTCAAATGTTTTAGTAATGGCATGATTATAAATTAATTACTGACTAATGTATTATCCTCAATCCACACCAAAAGCCTGTCTGTTATCAATGGGAGACTTACACAAGGAGTAAGGACAGAATATAGCCTGGAAGCATACAATACACTTCAATGCTATCTATTTGGTGATCAACTTACTGTGTTGTCATCACTATCATTCACTAGAAGAAAATGCCCCTCTCTTTAGGAACGTGACTATTTCTCTCCTTTCTTTCCTCCCCCTCACACTTCATTCCCTACAGAAACTCATAGTTCCTTTTCATCTAGCTTAAACTTCCACCCTCCTTCCCATTTCATCTGCTCAGATAATCAGTGAGGAAAAGCCACAGCTTACATCAGATTTAATAAAAATATTTTGAGTCAATACCTAACAAGACTGGAGCTCAGTCGTTGTTTCAAAAAGTCTGCACATTTGGGAAGACATCCTAGAATTGGTTGAACTGAGTCCACATTTGAAAAAAAGTTTCTCTTCAAAACCATGAAGATTTCAACAAAATAGCGACTGCTTAGATTCTGCAAAATATGCTGCTGCCACCAAGTGGGCTGTTTCAAGAAAATCAGGTGCCTGACCTCTGCAACAGGTATTACTCTATTGAATGTGCATCCACAAACAGGAAGAAGGCAGATTTGAGTGTTTCCTCTATGTTGAGCATTTGTTTCCATTTAACATTCTCTGCTACAGAGGATTAAAGTAATCAGAGGTGGAAGAGCCCTATGTCAGCTCTTTCTTAGCCGGGATGCAGTGGGATCACATGTGCAGAGCCTGCATTAGGGAGTGGCAAACAGGGCAAATGCTTGGGGCCACATGGTACCCCATAACACTAAGTGATATGCTACAGCCCCGGGGCAGCAAGGCTCAGGCGTTGGCTTAGTAGAAGAATCACAATTATTTTTATAAACCCAAAGGGGGTGGCCAGCACAAAAAAGGATGATAAACATTGCCCTCTTTCACAGAATTATAAAGTTAGCAGAGACTGCAAGGAGCACCTAGTCTAATCTCCTACCAAGATGCAGGATATACCAGAGTCCTGCTAATGGCTAGTCTCTCAGGAGGAGAGTGTAGGTTATTTACAAAAAGGCCCACTGAACTGAGCTTTCCATGAAACGGTCATCCTACATTATCCAGAGCAATGGTTCTGTTTTTATGTGCTAATTCACATCCTATTTTACCTGTGTTGGTCTGAGGTGTGGGTTCAGACACAGTTTGCTGATTACAGAACATCAAAATACAAAGCAGGTTGCAAAAATGTTTGATCTCCCCTTGCCATTTCATAGACTCACTGAGTTTACCTTGTCTCTTACAACCATCACACTTTGCCATCTAAAAAAAACAGCATGGGGAAAAAAATTAAACACACAAATACCAGAAAACAAGGAGAGCATGTGACTGACTCCCTCTTCCCATCTAGCTCTAAAAGAACTTTCATTTTTATGCTGGTACTTTTATAATTGCTACATTTTTGGCACCACCATAAGACAACCTAAGGCAGTGGTGGGCATCTTGCAGCCCAGCAAGATTCTATGTGTGGCCCATAAGATTTTTTTTTTTTTAACTCATAGGCAGGGCTGCCAGATTCTATCCACATAGCTTTTTTCCTACCAAAAGTACTAAAGTGACACACATGTAAAGCAAGGGAAGGTGAAATGATGTGTATGCTGATTGCACACAACACTGAGTGTGAGACTTGTGGGTTCTTTCTATGTCCAATCAAAGCACTGCTACTGTTCAATGGGAATACCTCACAGATTCTAGGTAGACAAGTGCAGTTAGCAAAACTACCCTCTCCCAGGAGACCATCTCGGTTATGACAATCTTGTGGCCCATTGAAATGAGGGAGGGCCACTCATGCAGCCCACTCACTAGCCTGGATTGCCCATTGCTGGCCTAAGGAATGAGAGTATCAGAATGTATTCTCCTGTGAGGTTCCTTTGTGTGTACAGCTGGCATTCACAACCTGGAGAAGTGGGGGGGGGGAATGAAAGACATTCAAAGGCACAAAAGGAACATGGGCACCCACCTCCCCCTTTTCTGCCTTTGCCGATCTGCCCTGCAAAGCTTGCAAGCAGCGCCAAAGCAAACAAAACAGGATTTTATAATTGCAGAGACACAAGAATGGTGAGCTGTGCATGCCCAAAACTAAGATACCTGGCTGAAGAGCCAAACGCCTATTTCTGACAGAAAATGCAAAACATGAAAAGTAAAACACTTTTTTCATTCAGCATCCACAGATCTGGAAGAGTAGGGGTCCACTGCAGAGTTTCACACAGCTCTTGGGCTTCAGAGTTTCTGTTATGGTATTTAAATGTAAGAAAGTGACACATGAAAAGTACTTACCTGATAGAACAAAACAGTAAATTTAGACATGCATTCTTCTGAGCAGAACTCCTCCATCTTCCCCCCAAAGTGATTCTGGACCAGTTTGGGGGAAGCCTGTAAACAGTAACTGCACATTTTACAGTGGTTACCCCAGCGTTTAGCTAAGTCGTGCTTATAGAGCAGTTTACAACCTAAAAGACAAAGGAAGCACAAAAAAACAGTTATTTCATATCAAGTGAAGGTGTTTATGTAATTCTTGCAGCTAACTGTGACTTTACAATAATTTATTAAAACTGATCATAAAAACGTACAGACAAATCTCGTTAGATTAAACAGATGAAATGCCTCAATTATTGCTCTAGATGCTTTTTGATAGGATTTACCTGACATATTGTCCTGCCTTTTCTTACCTTCACTACAGAATGGCTTGTCTATGCCTGAGAATCGCACTGTCTCCTTGATAATCTTCTCAATTTTGCAGTAGGCACACATAGCCATCACACTACTTCTCTTCTTATATTCATCACAGCAGGTCTTCCCACAAAACTGAAACATTTTACCCTGCAATTACATGAGAATAATTCTATTATGCACAATCTTGTTTTCTCCCCCACACCAGTATTTTTAGATAGCTTGAGAAAAAAAAAACATGTAAAGGATTTCTAGCGCTGGTGAAAGCCATCACTTGATAATAAAGTCCTCAGAAAAGTATAGCATACACCACAGCTGCATATAGTTCACACAAATGCACCCACCAAATGTGCTTCACCCCAGAAAAAAGGGATCAACTCTAGGGGCAAGGAGGAATGCTGCCGACATAGTCATTTCATTTTTTGTCTAAATCAATCAATGCCAATTTTGATAGTGGCTTTGCTGTAGTGAATCTACTACCCAAATCCTAGGATAGCTGGCCACAGCAAGACACCAAAATGACTACTGCCAAATTCTTGCCTCAGGTTATGGCTTTGTGTATGTTTCTGATTCAGAAAGATCTGCAGGCAAAGCCCTAACCTTTATTACCTTATAGTCAAGCAGTTCTGGTTTGGTTGCAAACAGTCGGTTACAGTGCTGACACTTGAGTTTCACAACAGTGCGGGCAAAAGTGACTTGCTGGGACTGGGCAGCAAGCCTCTGGAGGCCAGCTGCAGCTGAGCTGCTCATGGAGCTGGGAGAGACAGTGGAGGTAGTGCCACCCGATGCAGATACGGTTGCCCCGGAGGGAATGCTCACAATGACTTGACCTTGTGACAGAGGCACCACAGAGGAGTTCATTCCTGTAGGCTTGTTGAACAAGTTCTGTTGGGAAGCAATTGAGGAAGGTACATTTTGCAACAGGAAACAATCTCTTCGAGATTATACCACTAGTCTGCCATTTTATTAACTGAACTTTGAAAGAAAGTCTAGACATGATACCTGAAAAGCTATAACACAGCTGTAACTGCAGAAATTGCGTATACTCCCATCTGACATAGCCAGGTGATACTGAGGGATTGCTGAAGTTTTACAGCTATTACACTGAACTTGGACACCTTATGGAAAAACAATGAAAAAAGAAAATAGTGAATAAAACCAATCAAAAGCACTGCAAAATGGCTTTATACTTGAAATACAAAAACAAAGATTATGAAAGACAAAGTTAGATATATCTAAAAGAGTAAGGCCAAATTCCTACAGAAAAAGCAGGAACAGTCGCAGTAAGTTATTTTGAAATAGGCGCTCTTCCTCCTGTAATGATGTTTACCGATTTTGAAATAAACACACTTGCTATTTAAAATTTATTTCAAAATAGCATGTACGTAGCGTAGACAGCAGCAAATTTATATTGAAATAACTGCTGTTATCTCGAAATAACTTGACTGTGTGGCCGTAGCCAAGTAGCGCACCCTGCCACTCATACAACACCTGTTCGTTTCATGCTCGTGAAGAAAAACATACACTGAGCATTACAGGTAGCTTAGTGCTCTGAGTCAAAAGAAATTTTGCACAGGAAAATTTGCAAATGGAACAGCATTTGTATTAGATATCAACACAAAAGTCAGAGGCGGTTTTAGGGCTATCAGCATTCAAAGCATGCAAGTAAGTTTACACCAAGTGCACAAAAAGAAAGAGAGGCAGCAAACTGTAAGTGGATAAAACTTTAGCTTCTTGTGTTTTCTCCTGGCAAAGTAAGACAGTATTTATCTGGAAACACTGCAAAGTTAATAAATAGGTATTAAGGAAGAAAAAAGCATAGCTCTGATTTCAGTTTATTATTCAATTTATTTTTTAAGCTTTCAAGATTAACTAAATTTGGTCTAAACTACACAGAACTAGAATGTAAAACAAAAACAAAGGAATAAAATTACCTGCAGATGTAACCATTTTAACTCTGTAAGCTGACAAGCAGTTAACAGAGCAAAAGAGTTCCGTCTTTCCTAAATTATTTGTGCTCTCTATCATCTCAGCTGAAGATCTTAAAGACTTGCACAGTGCACAGGGTGTAATTTTTGCTGACTTCTGTGGAAAGAATAAAATAGGTCACCCATTTAGAGCTTTAAATTTGCATCAAACCTACAAATTAACCATTCTGGCACATTAAATGTACAGAATATCAGGAGCCACTGTATGTGATAAATTTTATTTCTTAAGTTATTGCAGTGTTATCCTTATATTTCTTCACTGTAATCTTATTTTTCCTGATATGTTTGTACTCTATCTTATGTCTAGATTTTAAACCCACCTTTCTGTGTATTTAAATAATATCTAGGATTACAGGTCTGGGGGCCTTAACAAACACTTACATGCATCTCACAGCACGTGCTGGTGCATCTCAGAGATATTTGCTTATCTTAACTTTCAACACACTGGTGATGCAGGTATGCAATACCACCATTTTTGCAGATGGGAAAGATGACAGTACTAAGAGGTGAATTTACTTGCTTGCAGACACAAACTCCACAACAGACTTGAGAAAACCTTAAATGCATTTGCTTCTGTAATCCAGTAGCAACAGAATTTTGTGGAAGAACTCAAGTGAAAAATAGATGTGATACAATTTAAAATATCACAGACAAGCAGTTGGTTAGAATTAGTTTATCAGTTGTGGTAAATATATTTTGAGCTTATGTCATAAGAGATTTATTAATCTTTAATTTTCCTTTTCATAAGCTTGTAAATATTATATTAGGGCCAATAAGGTCTCTACAGGTAAATTTATGCTGAAGTTTGTACAAAGAACTACAATCCCTTTTTTCACCATTAAATTAATTGGTTTCTAAATTTGTCCCAATAGCTTATCAGAAGACAATTTAATTTGGTGGATCATTTTCTGGTTGCAATTTTTCTATATTTCCAGAAAAAAAAACCAAATTTTCATCATTTTGAAAGTCACCCCACTTTTTTTGGATTTATCTGAATTAATGGAAATATAGTCTCTTCAAATTCAGGCTTGTGCTATATAAAGCTTAGGGAATTTTTTTCTAAAAACAATTCTTTTAGATGCTATTTGTCATAACATTTTTATTTTAATTATAAATCAACAGTTTGTTGCTTAAGAGGCACCATTTTAACAAAAGAGCTAAAGATGAATGATTAGGGAGATACGGATGACTCTATCATTGTCCCCTCTTTACTTAACTCCCTTTGTACAGTCATTTCTCCACTGTGGTAGCTCCCAACAACACTACCTTCTGGAGCTGGAAGAACAGAAGACGAGAGTGGGAATGTGGAACTGTTAGAAATGTGAGTGTGGAGCAGTCTTCCATGTAAGCTGAGTTTTTAGGTAGCTTCCCAGGACAGATTCTGGTGCCACCCAGCTGTTTAGCAGGGTGCCCACAGTGGGTACTATGCGTTTCTACTGGTGGTGTACATCCAACATGTCTTAGTGCATACAGCAAAATGTATTCCATCCATGAATGGAAAATATTAAAGGGAACACTGGTGTGGAGGGACATCTAAGTCCATTCAACGATCTGCAATTGTACAAGCTGTACAACTAGTGTCTTGATATTTTCTTGTAAAAAGGAGACCAAAAATCAAGAAGGGAGCAAGGAAAAGGGAGGAGGGAGAAAGTGATCAAAGCATAAAATAAGATCAACAATGGACTGAATTTCTCTAAACCCTGGGAGATGATGTGGGGAGATTACTTACATCATTTGCAGGAAAAGAACCTAACAAAGAAAAGAATACAGAAAGGAAGGCTGGAAGCTGACATCAGTACAGGACACAGTTACAATTGTTTGGATACCTTGACTACAATTTTCTTTATTTTTTGATTGCTTAGCCATTTAGTTTAGCCATTTCTTTTGGGGAGATTAAAATATTCTTGCAATTTTATACATGCTCCCAAAATATAACCCCAGATTATTGTAGACTTTTCTCTGGGAATGTAAAAAGAAAATACATAATTATTTCATATAACTAACGGCATTTAGCTGCAAAGCTGTAAAATACTGACTATTCACAGTGGAAAGCAATAATTAGCTATTTAAAAAAAGCTAGATTAGAAAGGGTGGTGAATCAAGTAGAGTTGGGAAAACAGGCAATAAAGCCTCTCAACTGACTGCCATATGAAAATGTTTGTGATACATATTTGTAACTTACTTATGTGGCACAAATGGATTTCTCTGATACATATAAAACTCAAGTTTTAAGTTATTCTTTCCTATATTTCTAGTGCATAAACTTTTTTTTTCTCCCTTTTCCCAGTTCCATTCCATTTAAGACCTATTCCTTGTGCTTTCATCAAGGTTTAGGCCATGATTTTCAGTAATGATAATTATTTTTGAAGGTATTTTTTTTTTGTATCTGCACGTTAATTAACTGCAGATACAAATGCCACCAATTAATCAGCCAAGTACCTGATTTGCAGACAGAGTCAAGTATCTTGACATCTTAATGGTGATACCTGAATGGACAATGCAAAAATGGAGGTTACATTTAAAAATATCAGGGGTTTATTATTTATCTTCTATACAGTGCCACAAATTTACAGGGTAGCATATAGTAGTAGGTAAGTGTTGAACAGGTCCTGGCACTTAAGGGTTTCAGGGACATAATCATTAGAGCTTGAATATTCAGCACAGCATTTTCTTAAAGACGGGCTTGAGATATAGTTTAGATGTCAATTTGAATTCTTCCGAAGTTCACAGTATCTGGACATTAGACTTTCTGGTTCTATTTTTAGTTTTTTCAGAGGTAGAGTCCAAAGCAGGTTAGCATATGCTGGTAGCCATTCTAGGTATACATGAAAGTAAAAGGTGGCATGGAAAAAAAAAAAAAAAGTATGATTATAGGCTGCAGCTATACTAGTGAGTTTTGTCAACAAAACTCCCCTCACATCCACACACAAAATACACTTTGACGACAGTCTGTTAACAAGACTTGGCACTTACGCTGACAAACTTCTGCCTCTCCCAGATGAGAGCACTTTTGTTGACAGATTGTTGACAAAAAAAACCTGTGTGGACACTCTGGGGGGGCCTTCTGTTGACCTGTTTGCGGGGTAGACCTGTCTGCTGTGCTTCTGATCGGCTGCTTTTTCAAGGGAATGGTTGTGCAGTTCGGCTGCTCTGGCAACAGAGCAGACTGCTCTTTCAATCCGCTTTAGTGCACGGCCACACTCTCACAGATGTTTTGTCAGAAAATCTCTTCTGACAGAAACATCTGTCGACAGATGCTTCTAGTGTAGCCACAGCCAAAGGGTATGTCTGCACAGCAAAGTCATTTCGGAACAACGGCTGCTATTTTAAAATAACTTTGCGAGCATCTATAAGATGCAACTGCTTTTTTCAAAATAGCGGACAGCTTATTTTATATTTGGTAAACCTTATTCTGCAATAAACAGCATCTATTCCGAAACAGCTATTTCAGAATAGGGGCTGTGTACACAAAGGGCGTGTCTACACTCGCATTCCTCTTTCAAAAGAGGCATGCAAATGAGGTATATATTTGCGTACACCGCACCTCATTTGCATATTCTAATTTCTAAAGAAGAAAGCCAGTGCAGACGCTGCTCTTTTGAAAGTAAACCCCATCTCCGAAAGAATCCTTCTTCCCTTTATTTAATAGGAAGGATTCTTTCGAAGATGGAGTTTACTTTTGAAAGAGCAGTGTCTACACTGGCTTTCTTCTTTTGAAAGAAGCTTTTGAAATTCGAATATGCAAATAAGGTGCCAAATATGCAAATTTATACCTCATTCACATTTTCGATCCACCTCATTTGCATGTCTCTTTCAAAAGAGAAGTGCGAGTGTAGACATACCCAAAGAATAGGGGCAATTTTGAAATAAGCTATTTCGGAACAGCTTATTCCAAAATAAAGCTGCTGTGTAGACATAGTATTTCGGGCTCTAATCCGAAATAGCTTCTATTGTGTGTTGACATGTTATTTCAGAATAAGTTTTGCTTATTTTGGGGCTCCCTTGTAGTGCGGATGTATTATTCCGGAATAGTTTATTTTTCCAGAATAACCTATTACAGAAAAACTCTGCAGTGTAGACACGTCCATAGTGACATGTTTGTGTAGAACTTAAACAAAAGACAAATGAAAACTGAGGTCCTATTAATAGCCCAGGTTTGTTCTTTAAGTGGTGTGTTCTAAATTTCACACATCAATTAAAGTAACTTCTCATTCAGTGACTCACATGAGATTTCATAAGTATCCAAACAGTACCTGTTTGTATCCAGTAACACATGTTGAACTGCAGAACTTCTTTGACTGTCCTTCTATTTGAAGAACATGGCATTGTCCAGAGCCACTGTAACAATACCCCCCACAGTTCTCACAACAGTTCATAGTCAAGTTATTAGCAGAACGGAACTTGGAGAAGCAGGCATCGCTGCAGAGTTTGTGTACAACATTCTGATAATTCACTTCATGTCTAATCTAAAAAAAAAAAAAAAAAAAGTACAATAGTGTCTGTGAGAAACAGTTCTGATCTGCAGGAAGTTCAAAAATAGAAAGAAATTGCCTATAAATTACCACTGCATTCTTCTGGCACATGCTGCACTTGGTTGAAATGCTGTTAGTATGAATAGTAACAACAGGTTTCCTTTTCAGTTCATATGTAGAAAGACATGACTGACTGCAGAAATCCTTGCTGGAGTTTGTATTGTCAAACTGTGCAGTGATCACATCCTTTGGATTTAGGATGTCTCTATTAAAAAAAAAATTAAAATAAAAATAAACTTCAGTTTCATGTCAGCCTGCCACAGCCACTGCCCTTCACCAATCAAATACCTTATCTGGAACAGTAATAGTGCAGCAAAAAAAAGAACATGACAGTCTTTCACTCCAATGGGCTTTCTTTCAATGCAGTAGCCTCCCTCAACTCTAAACCCTGCAGAGTGCATTTGTTTAAAAATCTGGCTTTCCAGGTTGTTTGTGTTCTTCCTGTTGTTGTGATTGCCTTATATATAAGTTAGAGGATCTGGTTTGCTTCAATGTCACTGTGACTAATGTTTTTAAATGTAATGTGGAAAATAAGATGATGTATATTGGACCAGAGAAACATTTGTCAAAAACTTCAGAAAGCAGGATACATAAATTCAGAATAGAGTTTCTATAACAAGGAAAATTCTGATCAAAGGAGAAAAGACAATTAAATGTAACTCCTGATCATTGTGAAGCTCATCCCAAGTTGGCCAGAGCAGGGCTGTTCCAATGCTTCCTTTTTTACCTCTTCTGTTGCTGTATTTGACTTTTTTTTTAAAATCACTCAATTTGACATAGACAAGTTGTTTTTCCTCTTATTTCCTGTTCTGCCTTTTTAACTATTGAAACTCTTTTAGCTCAATGCTTTAAAACTCTTAGGGCTTGTCTATACTACCTCCCTACTTCAAAGTAAGTAGGGTGCTGGGAGTTTATTGATGAAGTGCTGTGCTACAAAATTTTGAGTAGAAGGACTTGGAAGTACCCCAGGCACTTCGAAGTACAGGAAGGTTAGCCACAGCTAGACACAAGCTAGCACTTCGAAGTTGCCCCAGGGAGGAATTTGCTTAATGAAGTGCTGCATATTCAGCACAGCACTTGATTTGTTCTTTGGGAGATAGTATAGACACAGCCCCTACTTCGAAGGGAGAGTGGAAAGTAGGGTGCTGAGAGTTTATTAATCTTCTATGCTTTTGATAGAAGGCTTTTGACAGTAAAATCAAGTTTAAAATAACACTGCACTTACAGCAAATGAGAACTATTTATCAGAACTCAAATATGAACTTCAGACAACTGAACATGTAAGAGATTTTTCACAGTGTTGCATTAAACAAAAGTAACAAATGCAGTTTTATGTTTAAGCTGAGCTGACAGTAAATCTGAGGCTAACATCAGTTGTTGAGGAAGTCACACAATAATGATGAAGTAGCACACACTCTGAAAAGTGACTTTCATAACTAAAAATATGACATACAAACAACTCTCCTTGATAATGAGATCCTGCCACAATTAAACTCAGAAGCTATTCACTGGCCTCAAATCATGGTCTGTATCTGATACAGATGGTAGCCTGAACAGCTGCAGCCAACATTTCTTGTTTCAGTTTGGAGAGAAGGACAAGGTATGTTTTATCTGGAATTAAAAACTGCTTCAGCAGCAGTAGATGACAAATCCTCATTCAATGCTACTTTCTCATTCAGAACAGGTTTTTTCAAATTATGCTTATAAAGTGAAAAGTTTCTTTTTGCCATAGCTGCCAGGAGTTGTGAGCATCTCATTAAAGTCCTGATATTCCTTAAACCAGAAACTTTCATGCTCAATAATTTAATCTCTTCAGCTCAGCAAGGGTTAGCTATTATATAATAAAGTGCCAACAGCATGTTCTCAGGTGGCTTCTTAGATCAAAAACTTAATGGACAAAATCTAAGACGAGAGATTAAGCTACTTCTCAAACTTGGCAGTAGGGGTAGAAAGCTAGAATTTTCAGGGAATCTCATGAAATACAAACAATTACTGAAATTTAAATTTACTTCATTGACTTCAGTAATTTAAGTTAAAGAGCATCTGTTAAATGTGTTAAAAATATAGTTAAATCTTAAGGATGAAAATCTAATTTTGAATATGATTATTTTAAGAATAGGGGAAGGAGACCCAGTACCTTTTGAGAGGCAAACTTTTATTTCCCGTTGATTTTAACTGAAAAAAGAGTGTCTGTAAGGCGAAGCACAAACAGGTTGTTTACAGTGACAGAAAACAAGTTCACACAACAATTGCAGGTAGCTCAGTCAGTGGAGGCAGGGAAAGAAATGTATTTCTGAAGGGAAAGACTGGTGGCAGAAGTGGATACTGGAAGGGAGTAGAGGATATAAAATAGCCGTCCCTAACAAGCTAACTTTACTTCACAAACAAAACCTTTTATTACCCATCTGAATTTTAGTCATTAATAGAACAAGCGAGAATGTTGCTTTACTTTGAGCAGCTTGAGCATGTCTTCTTGGTAGAAGCTAGTGGACGAGAAGCTGGAACGGTGTATCCAGTGAGGCACAATGTGGAGCAGAAGAGCTGAGTAGAACCTTTCCTCTGGTACGCTGTTTGTCCCTTCTGGAGGATTTTTTTACAGCCGGAACAGGAAACCCGAATGGCTGTGGTTGGAACTGAAGGCAGCATTTTACTCATGCCTGAAGATGGCACAGCAGGCTGGAAACCTGATGTCAACTGTGGAGCTAGAAAAACCAAGAGGAAAGACATGTTAACAGCTAACATTTGTTGGTTGAAATTTCACTCTATGCAGAAGGCCAGCTTCTAGATTTGAGGGAACTCAAAGGGACACACACTATCGTATTTGGCCTTCTGCACAGGAGCAAATTGTACCACTGTTAACATTACATACATACATTTGCTTCCCTATCAGACAGAATTCTTTCCTGGGTTCTGTAATATAAGCATGTTGTAGGTCTCCAGCTGAACAGTGTTCAGGGCGTTAATAACCTGAACCAGACTTCATTTCTGCTGCAGTTAGATAGTAAATTAAAAGCATGCTAACCCATGGGGTCATTTTCTTGAAGACGAAAACATGTGGAAGTCTTAATTAAATTTGGTCTTTCCTGTTCCTTACCAAGAGGACTGCCACTGACTGAGAATACAGCACTGATCTTCAGCTCTCCTTCCTGAGTTTTTGGCTGCTGGCCATACTCCTGAACAAAGTGAAAAGAAGACTAAATAAACAAACCTAACTAAAAATGACAATGAAACAAACTAAATTACATTAATTCCTTCATAACATGCTATGGAATACAAAATCCAAGAAACCAAAACATTAGGACTCTTCATAAACTATGGTCTTAAAAACTCAGGGCCACAGACATACCAGACATTGTTGCATAAGTTGCACAGAAAAATCATTCATGTGTCCACTGCATGCACAAAGCTCTCAGTGTATGCAAATTGTGTAGTACTGTGCAGGGATTTCATACCAAGAATTATATGTTCCCTTCCTCAGTTATATTTTCAAAACACTTAGGCTACATCTGCATGATAAGCCTCTGTTGACAGAAGTCACCCTCAGAAGGGATTTCCTGGCAAAACTTCTGTCAACAGATTGCTCTTTTCAATCTGCTTTTGTGTGTAGATGCAATCAGCTCTTTTGCTAGTCTTTAAAGTGCTACTTGACTGCTCCTTGTTTTGATAGCGTATAGACTAGCAGGGCTCCCTCTCTGTTACTGGAGAGCAGTCAGACTGCCTGTCTGTCTCTCCACAGAACCGCTGACTGGAAGCTCTGCAACCAGGGCTGCTGGGTGAACCAGAAGCCACGTCTGTTGACAAAAAGGGCCCCAGAACGCCTACACAGTTGTTTTGTCAACAGGAAACTGTTGAGAAGCGTTCTACCTGAACACAAAGAAATATAATGCTGCTGGTGGGTGTGCTGGGTTTTGTTGACAAACTGTCAACAAAGCCCATTTTGTGTGTAGATGCGCCATGATTTTTCCCGACAAAAGCCCAATTTTGCAGGGAAAAGCCTCTCATGTAGACATAGCCTTAGGTGGCCATGCCTTAGAACAAATTAATGTTTCTTAACAAATAATTAGCAGGTATTAGAGACCTTTTCATCTACAAAAAACATTGCAACTAATTGCTCTTGCCTTCTAATGCAGAGACAAACATAATCCTCAATTTACGTATGGGAAAAACTGTGACTAAATGATTCCCTATGGCCATAAAGGAAATAGGTGTCAAAACTAGAATAAGGCATTCCTGTCTTCTATTCAGACCAGGATTCCTTATTACCATCTCCGGACATTTAAACAGGACAGCAGCCACCACCCAGGAGCAAGGCACATTCTATATACAGATTCTGAAGTTTTAAAAAAATAGTTTTATGGAACCATATAAAAGTTTACACAGTTTTAAAAACACGCAATACCTTCAAGGTTCTATAATGAAATCTACAAGGCAGATTAAGTTTATCCTATTTATAGGCATGTGGGGGCACTAAAATCCACATACTGTACATAATGTCAAGCTTTATAATATTTCTATTGGGAACGGGGAAAATTTCAAAACATTTTTACTAAAATAAGAGTTACATCACTTAAAATTTCACAAAAAAAATCCCCAGGGTACTAGTCCACTTTGGGAACTGACAGACTACAACATTTCTAGTTTCTCATCTTTTGAAAGTGAAGTTTTATCTGTGTGCAACAGGATGGAACATTTTTAAAGTATTAAACTGTATTTTGTTCCTTTAAAACAACTGAAAACCACTACAACTTTAAAGGTTTACAGATCAGCTGTAAAGAGCCATTTTAACAACTTTAATTATAATGTTAGCTGCAGGCACTGTTCTTAACCGGAACAGAATCACACCCTGATGTCCACGATGCATAATTAAGTCCTTAGAGAGGAAAATTTCAAAGCAATGCAACTGAGCTGAAAACTAGAAATCATCAACCTTAAGTCAATCGCTGCAAAGAGAGTGATGTGTACTTCAAGTTGGAGGAAAATCATATTCCCAGTTTAACAAAGACAATTTAAGAAAACCTTCAGCAGCTTCAGTATAGCTCAATTTAAAAAAAAAAAAAATTATTACTATAGGCTTTTTTACTCAAAGGGAGTTGTCAATTTAAGAATTTAAATTTCATGTTTATTTCCAAATCTTCACTGCCATTCCTTGATATAACTTTTGATAAGCAAAGTTCTGCTTTCCTAGCCAAATCATGCAGCCTAAAAAGAATTTGCAAATTACACAAAGAAATGAACATTTAATTATAGTGAACAAAATAACACTGTAAGTGCAGTGTTATTAAATACTATATTATCCAAGCAAACACTGATACAGCTACCAACTAGAAAATCCTAGACTAAACAAAATTAATGACATATTTCATCAAATAATTTGGAATACATACATCCGTACTTTTGAGAAGAAAAATCATTAAATGTTAATGAACCTGCACATAGAAAGTGAGGTGCAGTTTAAATAGAGAGCTGTTACAAAATAATATTTCTAGCTTTAACTGCTACACAGGAAATTTTTTTTTCATTTAGTTATGAATAACATCTTTATTCACTTGGTTACAGAAGGCACTACAGTGCAAGGGTCTAAAGATTTTCAAAGAAAATTAAATGAAAAGACTAAGACAGAATATAAGGTACAGAAAAGAACAAAAAAAAATAAGCTAAACAACCCCACCCTACAACAGACACCAAAACACAGGAAACAGGCAGCAATATCAACACTATTCGTATTTATGAGCCCTCACATTATTATCCTCCTACCTAGGGAAGAGTATTTCGGTCCACAATTTGCTTTGTAGTAGTCTGTTGGACTATATATTTACTTTCTCATTACTAGGTGAACATTCCAGAATTATTCACGTACACACAAACACACCTTTTATTTTTAAAAGCCTTAGGCAAACACTACTTAACCATCATACCCATCTATGAGGATGATATTGTATCTATATCAGGAATGCAGAAGCCTGAGGCACTGTCAAATTCAATGATTTCCTGAAGTCCACAAAACAACCAAGTGGCAAAAACAGGTTGGAACAGGGGTCGGCAACCAAAACAGCAAGAAGAGCCTTTTTTTTTTTTTCATTCAGTACACTCAATAATTCAAGAGCTGCAATGCACGTGAATACAAGATGTACCTTAATAAATAATGTCAAACCATACTTTTTGAAACCCCTATTTTAAGAACAGCACACACACAATGATTTGTAACGTGATACATGTTTACTGTAGGACGTTCACTGTTCATCAAAAAATAATCAGGAGAATTTTTTCACGTTGCAACTATAGCATCAAGAGCCACAAAGAAGTCCTTAAAGAGCTGCAAGCAGCTCCAGACCTGCAGGTTGTAGGCCCTTGGGTTAGAACTTTTGAGACCCTATCGTAGCTGTGCTTTTACCACACTCATTCCATTAGACTGGGGTGCCCAACTCACTGCACAGGAGGGTCACATAAACCTAAGCACAGCTTTGTGTTGGCCAAACAGATTCTACATATTTTAATAAGACTTCAAGTCACCTGTAGTGGTTTATATTTTATGTTCAGTTTGTTCTGTAAGCATTTACAGAGACAGTACTGTATACAGAGATAACCTGTTTATACATCACTGAAACATAAATGGTGCAACTGTGATGACAAAGTGCTAAGGAATTGGCTGTGAGTATACTGTACTGAAGCAGGTTGCGGAATTCTGAAATGCTCTGGTCAGTGGTCCACGGACTGTCAGTTGGGCAGCCTTAACCTTAGAATCATTAAACTATTTTCTCTATGTTCACAAAAACTTCTATTAAATTCAAGAGAGCATTTAAGTGTTCCTATATCTCAAGTCAATGGGAGTTAAGCATGTGGTTAATTTCTTTTGTGACTCAAAACCTCCACAGGTATGCCCACACAGCGATAAAAGACCCATGGCACAGCCACACTCTGGAGCAGCCGATTTAAAGGGCATGTCTTCACTTGGGGCTGGTCCACAGGCAGCGATCCATCTAGTGGAGATTGATTTACTGCGCCTAGTATAGACCAGATAAACCAACCACTGAGTGCTCTCCTACCAACTTTGGTACACCATGAAAATGAGAGTAAGTGGAGGTGATGGGAGAGCAACAGCTGTCACTGTACCACTTTGAAGATGCTGCAGTAAGCAGACCTAAGTGGCTGGCTTTAGCTACATCATATAGCTGAAGCTGCATAAATTTGGTTGACTGCCTGTGGTAATATAGACAAGGCCTCAAGCTCAAAGCTCAGGCTTTGGGCTGAAAAAGTTGCTGTGTAGATATCTAGGCCTTTTTTTTTTTTTTTTTTTTTTAAAATCCCTGCACAGACATACCCCAACTTTATTTCCAAAAAAATTGTTTCTAGCCCTTATGCTTTAGGATGTAAGCAGCAGATATAGCCCATATTTGTACCCTGCTAAGGTGTGACAATTCACGTAAGTCAGTTAAAAACATGAATTATACCTATATATATATATATATATATTGCAGCATATTTTTAACCAACTGAAACAGTATGAAACATTCGGGGATAGGTGGTCATGGGAGGGGAAAAAAAGAAATTTGATTTTGGAATTGGGGCTGGTAAAAGATAGATAATTGCTGTATTAAGATGTACTGTCAGTAGAATTACGCTTCAACCAACAATCAAGTGCAAGATCTAATTTCTAGCCAGTGTGCAGGACTGGATGTAGGAAACCAGAATATAATAAGTAATGGCAGGCTCACCTCAGAGTGATTAGGCTCATCTTTAATTTTGTCTAATAGTCCCTGCTGCGGTGCCATAGCTTTATCATATTCATCATCCAATGGCTCTTCCTTAATTCTAATATTTGGTGCAAATGAATTCCCCAGCTCCTGACCAATAGATTCCTTACTAGCAAACAGGTAGCTAGACTCCTGAAGTGCAACAAGAGAAAAAAAATTACAGTATACAATATCCAGTGTTTAGATTACAGTTTCGTTTTTTTTCCTGTAACAATTCCCTTCTTTCTTTAAACACTCTTCTCTTGTGAACAAAGCAACAGTAGACTCTACAAACGTAGGATGAAATCACGGCCCCACTGAATAGTAAAACTCACACACTTCAGGACAGTCAGGATTTCACCCATTATGATGTTTCCCCTTACAGAACAGCTCCCCCAAAACCAACCACTTGTTTAATAGTTGCTCTCTAAATTCTGTATATAGCAGCTTTACTATCCAGGACTATCACTATGTAAAGGAAGTGGTAAAAATTAAAATCTGTATTTGATTGTTCAAAGTAGTAAAAATGTATCTGAAGACAAGCTGCAGATATCTTAAAAATTTACTTTAACACATAAAACAGTTATTTTCAAACACCCAAAATAAACACCTTTTGCTATACTGGAAAATAAACTGAGGGATCTATAACTTACCCTGAAGTTAGTTTCTGGAATCTGTTGTGCTAACTGCGTCCGTAACGTTTCTTCTACTTGATTTGTAACTGGAGAAAATGTATATTAAATACAAGTGAATACAGTTTTTATAGCAAACTGCTTCAAATCTGTCTAGGTCTTGCCGATTTCCACCATCATAGTATCTGCGTAACTCCAATGTATTATAATCAAGCTTCTTCTCTTCCTTCCCAAAGCAGTTAAAAATATAATGCTCAGACAGAATTAAGATTTTTGTTATCCCATTAGATCATTAATTTCTGCACACAGGTGAAATATTCCTAAAATGCTGAAGCAGAATACCCCTGCCTGTGGGTTATATTCATCTGAATGTATTATGAGGATCCTGCCACATTTCTGCACTTACACCTAGGTACTGACCTTTTCCAAAATGAGGAAGCAAAGAAGATTCATCCGGTTTTTATGCTTTTCTGCTCCTCTCCCCCACTATTTGGTTACTAGCAGCTAACCACGGGGAGGAGATTTATTCAGTGCATTCTCTTTTTAAAAAGTCCAAAAGGCACTGCATTTATTACATGTCTGGCAAGTTTGTGAAAACTTTATTATAGGTCTCACGGTTAACGAACACTTTACTCAAGGTTGCAAAAGCAGTTTCTAAAAATTTCAGCTTTAAGTTCTTCATAATTTTCTAACATATGATCCTCTGGAGCAGAAAATATCTAGGGACAGGGAAAACTGCATTCATTTGTATCTCCACTTTAAAAACTGTGTTTCCTCTAACCTCAAATATATGCCGAGATAATAAGGCATTGACTGTAAAATGCTAGTAGAGTCACAAGCATTTCAAAATGAAGGACCGGCAGTAAATACTTTAGTTGCTGCATATGCAAACACTAATGCTGTGTCTACGTTAGCAAGTTCTTTCAGAAAATCAGGCCCTTTTTCCAAAGAACCCACAGAGCGTCCACACACAAAATGTGCTCTTTCAATCCCAAATCGAAAGAATGCGGCTCTTCTTCTGGATGCTCTCTTCCACTCCTTGATCAGGAAGAGTGCTTCATTTTGAAAGCTTCTTCTGACAAAAAGCATGTGTATAAGCTCTACAAGCTCTTTTTTTGAAAAAGCAGTCCACATGGTGCCGTATTTTTCAATCCCTGGCCCATTCTTTTGAAAGAGTGAGGGCTGTGTGGATGTTCTCCATTAAAAAAGAGCGGATCAGTCTTTCTATCTGCTTTTTCTTGTGTGGATGCACTCTTGTGAAAGAAGAAGATCTTCCAGAAGAGATCTTCCAGAAGATCATCTTTGGAAAGATCACTGTAGTGTAGATCTAGCCTAAGAGGCAACTATCAGGAACTCTCATTCCAGGCCAGTCCTAGAGCCTTGTCTTTTCCCATCCCCAGAGATTTCTAAACATGATTAAATCAATTCAGCTTGTCTAGTAACTGTCAAGCTTTGCATCCCACAATGTAACAAGATTTCCACACCCTAGGAAGTTTGAAATATGTGCCTAGAGTAGCAAAGAACCACTAGGCCACTTTCAGGCTCCCTTGACTGAGGAAAGGATCCCCAGGCATCCCTTGGACCTCTCCATACCATCTGGTGACAGAGTTCAGGAAAAAAAATTCCTTGTCCCAGTGGAAAGTGGGTTTCAAAGCTGCTGACTTCTTGGAGGCACTAATGTAGATCTAGTAAATTTTCCCCCAATGCTACTATGAAAGTCACATTCCTTGAAGGGCACACATATTACAGCACGTGTTTCACAGAGGCATCAGTGCATTACCGACAAACTTTTAAAGACAAATATCATGGAAAAGGAGAATGGAAGTATAAAGAAACTGAAAAGAGCACGATCAAAACCAAAGTAAGAACGCTTCACTGAGCTTGCTTCATAAGGCCACAATAACAGAGTTTAGGCTGAGACATTCAAAAGAAGCCTCAGGAAGTCAAACGCCCAATGCCTTGAATATTCAGACTAGCATAAATTGGTAATTTATAAAACATCCATTCATCATGTTTCAGGGCTCAGTGTAAAATGCTTTCCCAGCATTCAGGTGAACACGCTACCCTCCTCAGCATAACTAACTTTAGGAGTGGTCTGTATACAGTTCTCTTCCCCTCCCACCCCTCCTGTTTTATTCTGTTACCTGTTTTATCAAGGAAACTGCTTTTCAATCTGGAATCCAACTCTTTAGGAATTTTTTCCAAACGTTTTTCACGTTCTTGGAAATGTCCTTCTCTGCTTTTCTCTTTTGTTGAAAAGGTCTCTTTGCCATTATCTCTTGCTATGCTAAAATCCTTCCGAATAGGTTTAAATATAGGGCCCTGATCACACGATGAAGTGATGTCCTTTTGGATTGCATTTTGTATTTGCAGTTCTTTTTCACTGTCCAGTTCGTGTTCTGTAACTCTCTTTCCATTGTCCATGCTATCTTCAGTGTGAATAGTAGAAGGGAGGCTCTCTTTTGCAGTAAAACTATGATCGTCCTCATTGTCACTCCCAACAACTGGAATCCCTGCAAGATCCCCAGAGTTCAGAAAATAATCATCTTCATCCAAGAGTGAATTTTCAGATCCTGTTCGATTCTGCATTTCATAGGATATGCTTTCAAGGCCAGGAATTAAATTGTGATCTGTGTCCTCAGACATTTCTGTATCTAGAATATTACCACCTATAAATAAGTAAAAAAAGAGTGCAGGTCTTCAAAAAACACCCTATTTGGCTTTAACACGGAAAATGTGTACAACATTAACATTTAGATTACTCATAAATACATACATAAATAAAAGAAGCACTTACATTTCTCTGGAATGTCAAAAACTGCATTAGATTTGTCTTCAAACTGTTGAAAGGAAAGCATTACATGATTACCCATAGTAACTGTTGTTTTGTGGCATAACTTACCCTACAACAAAATTCACAACCCACCACTAGCAAAAGTGTTAATCCAAGATTTCGTAAATTAAGATTACTTTATACTGCAAAATAACTGCATTAGATGTTGCAAAGTGACATTTACTGTAGCTGCTTTAGTAGTGTACAGGAAAGTACAGCATGGAGGTTTAGAATAAAAATACACCTCACTGGGAAAAAAAAGTCAAAATTTAGTTTCAACCTTTCTTCCATTGGACTACTGTCCTCCCCCCCACCAAAAAAAAACCAAAAAAAAAAACAAAAAACCAATAACCCCCTCCCCACGCACACCAACAAAAGATCAAAGATTCTACCCCAGGAAACCTAAGGCCTAATGTAGTCCTAATTAGCCCTTGCCAAACCCACATGCCACGGAGGCCAGCACATTATGAACAGGAAGATACCAACACGCAGACCTTTGACCTTTTGGGCTGCATAACCACAAAAGCTAATCTACCTATTCAGCCAGAGAATCCTCCCTTTTCCACATATAAAATAATACCTTATTTCCTAAGAATTTTAACACATATGCCAGTAAGGCACGGAATTGAAAATAGGTTCTCTTTTTTTATACATTATAAGACCAAAATGTTTTTATTACACATTCCCTGAGAGATGTTAACACTGAGAACATCCTTTGAGGCTTTTCAAAGCAAGATGTGTGCTAAAGAGAACCAGAATGTCCAAGAGAATTATTATAATTTCTTTTGGTGACATATATTTCCTTCCAGTGGAAATAGCAAAGCTTCCTTTTCAGTTATATCTGCTTTCTTAATTCATTAAACCTCTGTTCTTTGCTATGTCTTCACTTCTATGTGATCTTTCCATAAAGTCCCAAACACATTTCCTTAATTTGTATTAAAAATTGAAGTAATGTTGTGTGATACTGAAGGGGTAATCTCAAGTTCCACTGAATATTCAGTCTAGTTTACTATTAATGCAGATAGGGCTTCTGTAAGATAACTGCAGAACTGTTGAGGGCGAGCCATATAATAGGATGACAAATCATATTTTGAGGATTCATCTGACAGATGTGCCAGCAGTTCTTTATTTTTTTTAACTATAAACAGACAGAATGAAGTCTTCAGTTGCAGCCGGCAATGATGGATCTGAGGCATGAGATCAAATATGTTCTCCTTCATGAGATGTACGAACATCTTAAGTGATTCTTGGGTTTGCTTGAGAGTTCTTCAGCATCTCTGGGAAGTAATTTTTTTGCTCCATCACAGCCTTTGGTCATCAACTTCCACGTGTTCAGAATCTAGCTAGTCTTCCTCCCCTCTGGGTCCTATACCTGCTCACAAGATCTGAAGTCCTGTAGTTACTGTAGGCTGGTGTGTTAGAATCCCAATTATTTCTGCTCCATGGCTGCTCTGTGGTAGATAGAGCCAAAGAGAAACTTGTTTTATAGTAAATTTGCAGGATATGTTCTTACCATAACAAATCTGACAAGTAATACAGAAGATAATACAGTCTACATGAAAGATGGAAAGATACACCTCAAGAACAAATCAATTTTTCCATTACTGAAGTCTCCTGGAAAGAAATCACTGTTAAAGAGACATTTATCCCGTAGATGATCTCTCTAACCTGGGCACCTCAACACAGCACTATGCAATCCTTTGGCACTTTGTAGAAGCTGGAAGACCTTGTGAATGGTTCCCCTCTTGGCATTCTTAGCAAACTTGAGGGAATCTTCAATAACTGCAGGAACAAGGAATAATTGCTCTGGGACAGGCATACTGGAATGTAATCGCTTAGGTTAATGCAAAAGACAAGAACTGGGAACAGATGTACCAAGTCTAAATGTGTCAGAGGAGCTTCTCTATCCACTGTCAATAAGGCTCATTACAAAACTCCAGAGCTAAGAGCTTTATTATAGGAACTGTTTAATACTCAATCAGTTCATCTAGTTCTGGGTCTAGTTTCTGACAGTGGCCAGGACCAAAGTGCTTACAAAAAGGTACAAGGATCCTCAAAATGGACAACTGAATGTGCCTACTGGGGTTGTAAAAACTTCCCCTATCAACAAGTGATTTAAATATGCACTGAAGAGGAAGGAGTTTTATGGCTTTTTTCCCCCTAACTAATACAACTATGAAAATTCTCCCCATTCACATATACCTCTAATCCATTTTAATCCTATGAAGCTCTATGTCTCCAGGTTATCTCTTGGAAAATTTCCACGTTTATACATCTTGCTCTAATAAATAATTATCTTTTAGCAGATTTAAAATGTGTTGCTTTCAATGTCTTTAGGTGCTCCCAACATTCTTGTACCAGAAACGAACAAAATATTCCAAGTATGTATAGATATTTGATTTTTACAAATGATAAAGTATGTTTTTTCATCCCATTGCTTATGTACCCTAAGATTGTTTACTTTAAGCAAAAAACGCTGCTGCACATTGAACAGAAATTCTCTCTGAACCTCCAAGGAAATCCTTAGTCCCTGAACATTGACTTATCCTTTCTTACATAGTCTGTGTGACCTACTGCTCCTGCTCTTCTTTACCATCACATTATTGTTTGGAAAGAACAAATCCCAGGATCATTTAGTGGCTTGGGATACAGACTCAACTGTGCTCAACTTATCTCTTAAGGAGGTACCTGCCTCTTCCTATCTTATGTGCATATAAAAACAACTTCCTCCATTTTGGCTCCAATGAGTAACTACCTAACAAGCAGGACAGCACGTGTATTTTTTTCTCTTTTCACTCATCCTGAGTACTAGAGTGCCTTATTTGGATACTCCATGAGAAAGCAAGGAATCAAAACAAACTGGACCCCAAAACTCCTAACTTTGCAAAGTTAAGGCTAGACAGCCTAATTCTCAGTAAGGAAGGTTCTTATGTCACAGGATTCTTCAACTCCCACAGAAGTCCTTGAAGGTTGAGAGTACTAAGTACCACACACACACCTCCCATCAAGTCCTATAAACATAAATCTGCAGATTAGCTATTGCTTTTTTTTTAAAAAAAGCAGATGTTTTCATTGTCACAGTGCAATCTTAGGAGTCTCACCTTCTTAAACACTGCTGTAGCTTTGAGTGGTGCCCAAGCCTTTAGAAAAACATTTCTAGAAAATTTTGTGGAGAAAAAGTAATATATTTCTATAGGCAAATAAAAGGGACAAAGTGGTGGCTTCAAGGTTTTGAGATTATTTTCATATACAAAATAGTACACAACTGTAGAGAGTAATTTGCTCACAGCACAGTATCCTATGAATTACAAGCAGTACATAACTAATACAAATTGAGAGGATAGTAATGTAACCATTTCATAGGAAACCGAAAGAGTCTATTTCCAAAAACAGTATTGTTGCATTAATACAGTGAAATTAAAATAATGGGGTTTTAATAAATTACCATATTATGCTAATATAGATGTTCTGGTGTGATGCTGTAAGTTGATGCCCAATAATGGCAATCAACAAACAGGAGGAGGAAGTAGAAGGAAAGTTCTTCCTTGTAAAAAGCTGCTTGGCCTACACTGCCCCAAAGCAGAATTGTAAGGAAGCTGGCTGCAAAAAGTAGTATTAACATAAGATAAAGGATTGTTCTTGCTACTCACATTACTATACCACTTTGTAGTCCTGACTTGACTACACACAGGTTTTTAAAAAGACAACTGCACAACTGGCACACTACTTACCAGTGGAGCACAATATTCTTATAGTAGTTACCACAGGACTTACTGCTTCTGTATGTAGACTTTTCCTTTAAATGGTATACATACTGGAAAAAATGCTGTGATGCATTAAAGACAATGTTCTGAGACTCTCTCTCTCTTACTATAATACTTCTGGGTAGCTCTGTTGTAAGATCTGCAGCTCTAGTCAACATGAGAAAACTGGGTAAGCCCATATCACTTTAAATTCTTAACACTGCCTTCACCTTGACCTGAATTGGTTCTCCTGACATTGCTGGTGATGTGTTTTAGTGATCACAATATTGAACTGGAGTCCAGAAATTCTAATCATGGCTCAGCTGCTGACCCACTGCATTACCCTGAGAAAGTTAATTTGAACATTGGACCTCAGTTTGCTGATCTAGCATGAGATACCAGCATTTCACAACATTTTTGTGAGGATCACTTAATATCTGTAAAGTTATTTAAAGATGTGAGTTGCTACATAAATAGCAACTATTATTTTGTAAACCAGATCCTGCTGCTTGTAGGCCTGATTTTGTGAAACATCTTCAACCCCTATTCATATCAGTGGAAACTGGGGACACTGCATATCACATGAAGTATCCCAAAGGCTGCAAGACAGAGCCCTACATACTACATAGATCACCAACACTTCTTGATGATGCACATTCTTTACAGCCAAAAGAACCTCAGAGCAGTTGCCATCAGATTACAGATGATGTTCTGGGCCACTGATGAGGAACTGTCAGAAGAGAAGATGGTGACTGTAGTTCCAAGCGTACCCACAAAAGTTATCTTAATAAATTAAAGCAAAATGTAGGATTACTGTACCACTTTTCAGCCAAAATCTTTTTAAAAAAAAAAGAAGATGCTCTATTTTACTATGTATTTGTCACATCACTGTTGTAAAGCACACTTAAGTGTGATACGTAGTAAGATTTGCTAGTTTCAGAATTAATTTGTCATAAGCATAAGTTACATGTTGCTATTTTTCATAAGAGATGTTTTAATATTTTTCTAAAGTTTCAAGACTACATTCACTTGTATTCTGCATGCTCAAGTTGCAAAAAGAAAAATGCTCTTCAAATCTGCACACCAAAATCATGGTCAGGTGTTAATTTGTCTAAAGAAAATAAGGCTTTTGAAAAGATGGGTACCCAGTTACTTATCAGAATTATCAGATTTGCTTAATTTAATCTGACATGCTGTGCTTTAGTTTAACTCTTCCTTTTAAACCTGAGAACCTAAACAATCACAATGCTGTGTAAAATGCATTTTACTCACGTTCTAAAGCATAACAGAATTATTAAACATCAGAATGTTCACCACTAGCCCTTTCTGTGCCTGGCACAAGTGACAGAAGTGCATTAACTGGAATTTAAGCACTACAAACTTTAATTTGTAACAATTAGAAACTTGTTCATCATTACAATGGCATTCAAAACTGCAACAACATCCATCAACCAAACCTTTAATTACTGGATTATTTGTAATACAAAGAGTGGCAATTTCATTTTTATGCAAAACAGGTAAGCATAACATTTTAAATATAAGAAATCAAGTGCCTTCCTTTGTACTTTTGTAACAACCACTTGGAAGCTTGTCACAGATTCCAAAATCCTACCGCCTTCTGCACATACACTACAGCTTACACCATTGCTTTGAAAACAGAAAAGTTTTACAAGAGACATTTTTTTTTCCAAAAGTCATTTGAAATTTAATTACTATTCCTGAATCCAGGTGTAATAAGGCCAGAAAGTGCTCCCTGACCCTTGATGCATGACATCACTTGAAGGTTGTTAGGCATTTAGCCAGTCACTTTGCCCCTCCTAGATTTGAAACCTGTACAATACAAATAGTTAAAATTTAATCAGTGAGCCATTCCTAGGGCTCCTTTTGCAGAATAACAGAGAGACCAATTGATTCATACCTTTAAAACACCTAGAGAGTGAACTGAGCAGAGGGTAACAAAGAACCAGCCTGCTGCAAATACCTGCTACAGGAAAAGAAGCACTTCAACAGGAAGAGAACCCCTAGAGGTCAGAAGAGCCATAGAGATCTGTGAATAAGAGAGCCACAGAGTTGTGCATTAAAGACTGCTATTTAATTCTACAGAGCCCCCTAGCAGCTTCAGCTGTTTCGGCTGCCTGTAGCTAGCATCTTATTTCTGCCATTCAGTTGCAGTGGGTGTGTAATGTGTTTCTGTGTTATTTCTGGAGATAGTAAAAATAAAGTTTTGCAGTAACATGTCTCTGGGATTCTAATTTTTACTACACTGTATACATTTTTAGATACAAATTAATTTTTAAACAGAAAAAAATACAACTACATTTCAATTTAACAATAGGGAAGTTATCAACAAGTTGCTGCAACAAGACTATCATTTCTCCATGTCTAGGGAAAGGGGGGAAATATTTAGTTTGACAGTGACCCTGCTTATTTTCTTTCAAGTCAAAGAAATTACATTACAAATGCATTTTAGAGAAGAACTGAAATGTGCATGAACTCTTCAAGCAAACATCCTGAAACTGTGATTTTAGCCTAATCTTGATGTCCCTTTAATTACAGTTATTAAAAATAGTTCCTAATAATCTACAGCCATGTTAAAAATGCAGCTACATTCTTTTGTTTCAAGCTGTATCTGACCTTGCTGTTCATGATAAAATGTAAAGTGATACTTCATTCCAGGATATCGGGCAACCAAAGCACCAAAATAAAAATTCTCAGAATACCCTAAATAGTTTAACAGTGAGTTGCTAGTATCTTTACCCAGAAATCTAGGCTCCTACTATACATAAACCCTAACCCTCCATTATGTCAGTGGCATCACTCACCCACCCTCCCACCCTCAAATCTCAGCTGCAGACTGCAGGAAAGCTGTAGGAGATTGAGCAAATGGTTGCCCCACAAGCATACACACTTTATTACATATTTATGCAAATTATTTGGTACTTTTCAGTTTTACCGAACAAGAACAGAAGAGACTCTTACTGCCATTAAAAAACCTCACCAAACATGCAATAAGGTGGGGAGGGAAACGACACACCTTCCTACCTGACCTGCTGGACCCTAGAAGGCAGCAGTGGCTTGCAGCAGTGTTGTGCTGGTTGCAAAACCACCAGCCTAGTGTACAGAGCCCAAGCCTGCCACTCTAGATGAATGGAATTTACAACCATTAAAAATGGGGAGGGGTGAGAGGAACTGGGGAGGTTACATGTCGTACATCCTTCCTCCTGCTGCCATTTAAGGCATTCTATACATATCCTCCAAATCCCTGGATTGTGGTGAAACATATTTACAACTCACTTAGAATTTTAGACAAATTTTCATTTATAAATCAAGACAATCTGAAGTAGTTGTTACCATGGTGTAAAACCAGGATGAAATCAAAGTCAGGCAATCTACATGTTAGTAACAAATGTTATTGATGTGATATTCGTTACATGAATTACTCCAAACCCAACTGACTTTAAATATTTCGTTTACCCACTAGAATGCTTCTGTTTTCCAGATTGAAAGTGTATGCTTAGAAGGATTTGTCCGCTACTTCTAAAAGATTAACATCTCCTCAGTTAGCGGATTCCATCCTGCAAAAGTACTGAGAACTCTCTGCTCCTACTTAGCTCAATGTGAACTGAGGCAGTCACTCAGTACCTCACAGGATTGAAGTTTTGATCACATTATTTAAAAAACAAAACAAAACAAAAAAAAAAAACCACACAGCAGCATACATTTAGAAGCAGACTATTTGGGTTCAAATAATATAGCCAACTGACAATGTTGACCACAAATATACTAATTGTGACCGGAAGACCAGCATACCAGAATCTAAGAGTTGCGCTTTCCTTTGCTCTGTGTTCTTTGCAAGAGGTTAACTAGTTGATCACATTAACTGTCAGCAATTATATTATTACCAGAACATAGCTTGTTTTATTAGGCTTACAACTAATCTTTGAGGGCAGTGCTAAATCTAGAAAGACTGTGTTTTCTTTTGATTTTGGCTCTTGTCTGCCCCCAATAAAGAACACTGCAAGAGAGCTTTGCATATAAATTAAAAGAACAAAGTAGTAGCTATCTTCTGTTTGCTGAAATACCTGAAGAGTTTGCAGACTTTTTTACCATGTGGTGGACATTATATTGATTGGTTGGAGGACCAGAAAACAGTCTTGTGGTATTTACATATAGCTGCCTCCCTTCTCATAACGGTACTGTGGCAATTACAACAGTTGCTTATATGGAAGCTAGGAAAGCCTTTATTTGTTTTTAGGGATCTCTTCTACAATGTTTTTTGTCCTCTCTAACTGAGACACCGAATTTAGCTCTCTGAAGAAGTGAGTCTTGGCCACTAAATAAAGCTGTTGGTCTTTAAGGTGATATAGGACTGCTGTTATTTGTTTAGCTTTTGAATTCATCTCCTTGTTGATGATTTCCTTTGCCTGTTTCTCCCATCTTTTACATAGTACCCTGCCACCAAATTCTCCTATTCCCCCTACTCTCAATTTCATGGACATTTTTGATTCTACTTCCCATGGCTGGCTCCTATTTCCTCTTCTCCTACGTAGTTCAGGCTCTTACAGAGGCAGCTCAACTGGGTAATCCTTCTTGTTTCAAATGTCTGATGCACCTAGTCTGGATAACTCCAAAAAGCGGTGGAAACCAGAAACATTAGGTAACCTGAAAACTCTCGACACCTCGCTAGCAAATGCTGCCCAAGAGAGTTTTGAACTTTTACACCACATAAATAAAGGGGAACACAAAAGCAAGACAGCCTGTACAAGATGCATGTTAAAAATAGCCAACACAAACATTCTAAAACCAGCAAAGATGCGGACCCTATTGGCCCTAATGCAGACCCCTGAACTGTTTCTACTGTAGCATTTGGCTCCAATGACAGTATTATATTCGTAATGAGTGAAGCCAGCAGCCGAGAACTTCTTCATCCATGATACTTTCCAGAAATTCACTCCATAGTTGACACAGTGAAGCAATTTCAGGAGACAAAAAAGATACAGAAATTCATACCACTATGCAACACATGATGCTTCAGGGCCCCAATAGAAAAATAAGAATGTGTTCTGTAGAGTGGATATTTTGGAAAACAAGCTGAAGCAACAAGTCTTTAAATAAAAATCTGAAAAAACTAGAAATAGGAGATTGAGTTTCTCCCACTGACTGCATGAAGAGGGTTTTCTAATTTGGTAGATAACTGATTTTTTTTCTAGTGCTCTGCATTAAACATTTGTACCAACAAAGCTCACTCTTCTTCCATCACTTCAGGTTGTATGAGGTGCTGATGAATATAAAATTATTCCTGTTAGGACATCTCAAAATTAGTGACCAGTCTGGAATGCTAGGTTATTTTAAATGGAATATCTCCAGATTATGCATCATTACAAATCAAAGGACAAAAAATAACTTAAGGATAAAGCAAACTTTTAACATACATCAGTTTAGCTTCAACAGTGTTATACCCCTGTAGTTACAGTGCTTTCTAGGGGTTGCATATATGTTTTTAGTTAACTAAGAAAAAAGATAAACTTACAGCATACAGAAGTTGGGACTGAATACCTCTCAAAAGGAAATGGGGGTCAAGGCAAACAGTGCAAAATAAGTTCATGTAAAAATACAAATATTGTTGTTGAATTTTAAATAGCCTATTTTGTATATCTGATTACAGATATTTTTAATTCAGCTAGGTAGCTGAACTTTACACTTTCTGATTACAGAATTAAATTTGTATGTAGAACTCTGTTTTGGCTTTTCTATATAAGTGGAGAAATCATAGGTCTGATATTTGTATAGTTTCATCTGAATTGACATTTTTCTGAACAGTGCTCTAAAAGTATTGTTTGATTCTGAACTAAGAAAGACCAGGCTTTAAATTTTCTATTACTACTGTGTGTTTAGTACAGAGGTGTTGTACTTTGGCCTAACGGATACGGAGGCTGTTAGTTGTTCATATCCCAGGCTTCATTGTGCTATATTGTCAGTGTTCAGTTGGACCAGCCTTTGCTGTCTGTGCAGCATGACTGGAGATTCTCCTCTAGATTTATGAATAATTACAGCTACAGCTGTAAGGGGGAAATTTCATGAGTGCTGTACATGTTTCATCTGTCTCAAATACAGATGTCAGAAATTACATTTGGTTACCATAGAAGTATCTAAACATTTCTTTACCTATTTTTATTAACACGGTGAATATTTCCACATTATTTCTCCCGCCAATATTTCACTGTATGCTTGATTTTAACCTAGTTTGGATGGTAGTCTTTTGAACATTAGGATATGAAACACAGAGTGAAAGCAGATTATATAATCTTCCCAAAGAGGCTTTTCTTTTCCCCCTAAAACTCTACTGATTTGCCTAAATAATTTTCTAGTTAATGCTGCATTTTTGTCATGGGAAAAAGTATAATTTTCAATAAGAATCATGGCAACTTTCACAGGACATCAGATTTCATAAACAAGCATGTTAATAGGCGATATCATTAAACAATACTTCATCATTAACTGAAACATTTCATTATGTATCAGAACAAAGCAGCAAAGGATATCCACTTACTTTTTAACTTGTTGGAACTTTGAAAAAATTCAAGAAACAAAGGGATAGTTTATAACACTGAAAACAATAAATTATAATAAACATTTAAACAAAGATACAGGAACATCTGCACTAGAAAAAATTTTTGCTCAGCTGAATTTATCCTGCTACAGTATTCTATGTACCACATGCAGTATGAGACTTAAAGTGGATACAGACAATATTTACTCTCACTTTCAGTCCTTTTGTTGGAGTAATATAAAGTGGCAGTATTATAAATGAAAATCCAACCCAAATTCTTTCAGGCTCCTGTGTTTAAAATCCTGCAGTCCAACATAGTGTGAAAATGTTATTTCAGCACTTGCACTGTGGACTGGCACATAAACAAGGTGCAACTTTTGTCTAATCAGAAAAATTATCTAAGTGCTTATACTTTAGCAATTTCAGCCTGATGAATCATGGCCTAAGTAAGAGATTTTCACAATAAGCTGGGTGAATAAAAACAGCTGGACAGTTCAAATTCTGTTTTAGAAGCAAGTGCTCTACTTGTAGGATTCTCATAAAAATGAAACCACAGTTTAGTAAGTTTTAATTACAGTGACATTTTAATATCAAATGTATTTCAATTAAAACTAAATTACGTATAAACAAACTTCAAAATGTGTTGCATTTTGCATATGCTTTTGAAAGGCCACTTAAAAGTTTCTAAACATGCAATATCTTTGCAGTGTTAGTGAGTTAATAAGAATATTATTATTAGAGCTTAGAGTATTCCTGGAATCTGATGCTAGTTCTTGCTGAAGGAATTAAAAGAAAAAACAAAAAACATTTCTGATATCTGACCAACTACAATTTTACCCTTCTAATTTATTTTTTGGCAACAGCTAAAGAAAAGCCATAATTTTACACTATTAAATCACATATCGCAGCAATATGTATGGAAAATACAAAGCTGCTACAGTTTTCACAAAATTACCAGTTCTCAACTCACGTAGTAAGTAGTATGCATTTGTTGCACAAACAAGACTTTTGTAGCCTAATGCTATAGATAAGAATTCTTTAAGTAACAATTATTTTTATTTTTGTTTCCTGTGCAGTTTCTGGAAAGTAGCATTTGCAGAAAGACAGCATTAAGGGAAAGGGTAAATAGAGAAAGAAATTTCATTAAGTTATAAAGTTAGCACCATTCCCTAGCCTTTCTTACGGCTTACACGGGTGTCCCTTTCTCTGAGGACGCTAACACCAAAACAGGGTAGCAGATGTCCTATCTGTCTCAAACTCACCTGTCATGCAGTCTTTGCTTCAGTGTGAGCTATGCTGCTAGCCGTGCAAACGCTACCTGCTGGTGGAATCAGTTCCACACAAGAGGCCAACTCGCCAGACTTCCTACTGCATTCCTGATACAATCCATTTAATCTTCCCTGTGGCACAGTTCAATTTCTTCTCCAGGTAATTCCCCACATGGATCCTCGCACATCCTCTTTTTCTGCTCCCTTTAGACATCTGACATTTAAAAAATGCACTTCTCTTGCTGTTCTCTCCCTGTCTCCCTTTTTCACGAGTGGAGACGTGATGTTGCTTTCACTATAGGACGGAAAGCAAAAAATAGGCTAAGAAACTAGAAGGCAGGAGCAGCTGCCACACTATCCACAAGTGATTGACAGAAAGTTTTCTAATGGAAAAGTCTTACTTGAACAGGTATAATTGATTACAAAACACAGACGGTATCAGCAAGAACAGGAATGGGCTATAATAACTGTTTCTATGCTGCAAAGAACTTGTTATAAAAATGGGAGAGCTGACAGCTATCTGGCTAGACTGGGTTACCTACAAGAGTTCAAGAAAATTTGGTAAATACAATCAGCTACAATAGTATTTAGACATTATTAGAAGGTTAAGATAAAAACTGTTTCATTTCAAGAATGCTGGGCATGATTCTCACATCAACACCACTTTACACTGCTCTGCATGTGTGAAGGGCCTTACCATGTATAAGTATATTTTACTTCAAGTTGAAGACCACTTGGCACTGAACTGGCCTCAATGTATAACAGAATCAGACCCACTATGTTCATGTGTAGCAGCCAAGTATGGAAGGATAAGGCTTGCAACATTTTACATACGCTTTGGAGAATCATAGGCTTAGAAGGGACCACAAGTGTAACTCCCTGCCAAGATGAAAAGCTGTTTAGGTCTTCACAGCACTGAAGGAAATTCAGCAATTGCCATTCTCAAATGAGAGAACATTTCCTTCCATTTTCAATGGCACAAGAATCATACTGACGTTAACAAATGCTTTACGATACCTGCTTTATTCATATAAGATGCCTACTTGTTTATCAATGCAAATTTAAATTCTCAAGGCTGCCCGCCTTTATTTACCCCGAGTACTATTTTACTCCAAAAAGACTTCGACTGATTTCAATA
This sequence comes from Carettochelys insculpta, assembly GCF_033958435.1. Classification (NCBI taxonomy): domain Eukaryota; kingdom Metazoa; phylum Chordata; order Testudines; family Carettochelyidae; genus Carettochelys; species Carettochelys insculpta. The sequence goes on from NC_134160.1 coordinate 3,596,930, forward strand.
AAAGTGACAGAATAAGAACCAAAATAAATATATGCCCTGTTTAAATTGTAATCTGCTCAAGACAGGTACATTGCAGTTAATTAAGAGGAACGTAACATACATATTTGAGGCACGGAAAAAAAAATCATTTTTATTAGAAGTTAAGAGACAACCTTCAACTTAAATCTTTACCATTTTATAAATACAATGGTAGTTTTATAATAATTTAAGTAGGTTTATTTATATTTCTTATAAAATATTTTGGTGCTGTTTTTGGGAGAACATTAATCTCCTCTGATATGGATTTTTTTAATATTAAAAGTTGAAGCCTTATACAATACATTAAATGGTGTATCCCAAATATCTTCTCTGAAAGATATTTGGAAATAAACACTGCATAATGTACTTAAGCGAGCACAGATTCACAGAAGAGCTCTATTACTCACATGTGAACTAGATGAAAAGTAAGTTTTGCTTCACATTTTCTAATGTATTTATGTCTCATTCAGTCTCTCCCTTCCTAGCTCCCTGTTAAGATATTAAAGCCTGATCCTGCATGCTCAAGAACATATAATGTACATACATAAAACTTTACTCTTGTGGGGCAGTTGCACCAATTTCAGTGAGACTCCTCATGAGCATAAAGCGATACAGATGTGTAAGTGTTTGAAAGGACAGGGTCCAAGACAATATGGTTACATTTTTTGTTCCATGGGCCTTTGGCAGTTGAGCCATATAAAACTACTTAGAAGACAGTGTCACCAAGTATATTTTGAAGATCCACATATTCTATGTTACAACTAACCAATCACAAGGTTCACGCTATTTGAGGCAAACAGATTAAAGATCTTTTATATGTGGGAACAAAAAGTTCTATAGACTCTGAAGTCCAGAGCTTGAAAGAACTCCACCATGAACAGTATCTCTCACACAAGAATAGGACATCTCAGAAAATGATAAGGGTACATGGAACTTTCATTTCTAAATCTGAAGCTCAAATTGAGTTTAGTATTGACTCACTTATTAGTGATAAGTTTCCAATGTGACTGATATAGGTTTAGAAAATGGTCATGGACTTGCTACACATTTATTTAGAAAAAGGCTTTTTAAAACTTATTTTACCAGCTATTTGGGCAACTGATCAGGGAGAATTAAAAAAAAAAACTGAAATCCATTATCACTGTGACTAAAATAACCTGCCTGATAGATATGCCGTCTTAACTGTGTAATTAAAGCACCATTTCTCCATCTTAGTTGGTCTACCAGTATGAGTATCTAAGAACTGGATGAACCTGCCATGTTGAGAAGTCACTTTGATATGACATGCTTAATTAACATAACTTTAAAAACAACGTAAAGCCAGACAATTAAATACGGGTGATGAAACCTAACATATTTGAATTGTAGGGTTTGAAGGACACCCGGAGGACCCAGTTACAAAACACTCCCTTGCATTTAAAGCATTTTTTTAAAAATCCCTTGATTGATTTGCACTGTCAGCTTGAGAGACACCTACAACGCTTTAAGCAATTCAGGTACATGTCCGCTAGCAGGTTCCCTACCCTTAGTTCGTGGGGACTCTGCTTGCTGGCTCAGGGCGCCCCCAAGAACTCCCCATGCACGCTTTACTGGGGCCTCTCGCTCCAGCCAGGTCAGGACCCCCAGGCTGTGGCGGGGCGGGAGGGGAAGGATGGTTTCCAGACAGCCATCTTTTGAAGACCACTTGTCAAAGCTGCCTGGTGCTCGCCCATTCCCCCGGGCGACAGGTCACGATAAGCCCGCGGCCCTCGCAGGGGCTGCACCCAACCTCCCCCAGGCACAAAGGAGAAGGGACGCTCCGTTCCCCCCTCCCCCCCGCCTGCCTGGCCCACTCCCCCCAGCGCTGCCGGGGGCCCCCGGCTCCTCGCTGCTGCGTGCGCGCGCAGGGCCCCCTCCCGCACGGCCCTCCTCCCCCTGACCCCCACCTGACCCTTCCCCTTTGACCTCCTCAGCCTCTTCCCCCCCCCCCGTCCCGCCCCGCTCACCCTGGCACGAGCTCCGAGTCCCTCCTCCTTTGCCTCCGCCATGTTGGGCCCCCGCAGCGCTCACACTTCGGGGAGGGGGTCTCTGCCGCTCGTCCCCTGGGGGGGGAGGGGACACCCAGAGGCGGGGGTCGGCCCCGAGAACTGCTGCGGGGGACGGGGGCTCCGGCCGGGCTGCCGGGGAGGGGGGCTAGGCAGCTCCCTCAGAGAAATGAGGAGGGGGCTAGTCGGACCCTCCAGGCCGCGAACCTCTTAAAGCTGCAACGACAAGCCCCAGCGCGGGGACCGACTGCGCAGGCGCCGCACGCATGCGCGGCGGCTCAGCTTCCCTCCGCCCTCCTCTCCGCGCATGCGCGCTTGCCCCCTCGCTGCCTCAGCTCCAGGTTGGCTCCCTCTTAAAGGGCACCGTAGCCATTTAGAGGCTGAGCTGGGAAGGGAGGAGATGGCAACCTGCAGCCTCACTGCAGACCCAGGAGCCTTGGGCTTCAAAGGGAGGGTTGGCTGGTTATAACTTTAGGGGTTGCACTACTCCAGGCAGCACTATCTGCCATGGCGTGCCTGCATGGGGCTGTAACACCCTATGCCAGGGCGTCCTTTGCGCTGGTGCCATGGCGTGGCCTTCCCCCATGCTGCAATAGCTTAGCCTTGCTCGAGGGTGCCCTCACCCTCTGGGACTCCTGCCTCCCACTGTGCACCACAGCCCGACAGCTCCCTTGCACTGATGCTTCTAGGTTGCACCAGGACCCGCCCACCTCATGCCTCACATCACAGCACCTAGCCTGCATGGCACCAGTGCCTCTGCCCCTCCTGATACACTGCCCTCACATACATCCCTGCATCCTCTCTTCGTGCCACAGTGCCCTCCCCTCTTGTACCTGGGAACAGTTGGCCTCAATGAAGACTGGCTGCAAGTCACCATCACCAGTGGGATTGCCTGATACGGTAATGCACCTTTGTCCCAGTGACCAAGTTGTTCCCAAGCCCCCGTGGGAGTCATGCGTGCTTGAAGTGACCTCTTGGTAGTATGACTTTACTCTTGTAGACAGTATATATGTGCTTATTTAAAAGGAAGCTGAAAGGTTACAAATAATCTATTCTCAAGCAAATTTCCTCTTCTGTACTGCTAATAACATTTGAGCTCATTAGCACTGAAAGGAAGTTGTTTATCTTTTATCCCTGAGGCAATCTATTTTTATTATTTATATTACAACAGAGCCACCAAACTGCATCTGTCCCATTCTGTGATCAGCATCCTATTGTTCCAGAGACAAAAGTAGACACAGTTCCAACTTTTTGTTTCTTTGCATGTTACATGGAGGGGCTAATGAAACTAAATTAGTCAATTTTGTTTTTGTTATATTACCCAGGCTATGTCAGTCACTAATAATAATATCACATCAGTTTCCATCTGATTTCACTTTTTGTCAGTGCATACCTCGAGGATAGTTTGTTTTCAACTGAGTTTTCCTAATTTTGCAGAAATATTTCTATTGGTCAGAGGTTCAGCAAAGATCAATTTCTGCAGAAAATGAGGCCCTAATCCTGCAAAGATTTGCCCATATTTAACGTTTAATGCATACGAGGCCTCATTTTTAAGTACACAAATAGTCCCCCTGATTTTAAGTTAAATTTAATGATGTGGGTCAATCTTTCCAGGACCAGAGCTTAAACCATTAAAGCTTTTTAATGGTGTACATCACCAGTAACAGGACATATGCCTTTCAAAAAGACCAGGAAAACTGTAAATCATTCATGATAAAGACTCTCATCAGATCTTCCCAACTTTGTGTGAAACACATAGTCAGCACCCAAGGCCAATAAATATGGACAACAGAATCCCTGTTGTCTACTAGTTAGATAATCAAATTGTTAATTAAAATTTTTACTAAATAGAATAATAGAAATATAGAATAATCTTAATTTCCTGCCCTATCTGATGTGTGCTGTTGTTGAACAGCTATTAAACAGCATCCACCTTCTTTGCCGTAGATACTGTGGTGGTTGAAATGATCCCTGCATAAACTATATCCTTCACTTCTTACCATGAATTATTGTGTATTCTTGTGATTTATTATGAAAATACTGCCAAATCTCTCTCTAGAGGTGGCTGTATTCTAATTATGAAGAAATATTTTCTGTATCTAATAATTAATAATAAAGTATTAATAATTTTTGACATTAAGTGAATTAACTATTTAATAGTTGATATATCAGCTTGTTACTTCTTAAAGTTCTTTGGGATCCTTCACAATTAAAAGTGCCAAATTATATAAACAATAAACTTTTTGAGAGATTTAATTTATATCTATAAAGTTCTTTAAGATTCTTGGATGGCTGGAAATGCTAACTATAAACATTTATTAATGGCTCAAAACAATGGAGTAACAATACTGGCAAATCTTAAATTATGGAGAACTTGTCTTAAAATTATTCATTTGAAAATAAATACATGTGATTTTCTTCTGTGACTTCTACTTTCTGAACCTTTAAATTGCACTAGGATTATATTTTCAAACATTGTTGCACAATCATGAAGACTAGAAATCTTTATTTTTCCCAGATTAAAGCTATATAATTTCGATAATCACATGACTCCAGGAGCTGTGGCTTTAAGAAATATCAACAGACAAGAAATAAAATCACAGATCTTGGCAAAATTGATGTTGTGCACTATTGTGTCTGGAACAATGCTGTAGAGCACTGTAGTGTTTTTATGAGTTGTTCAGCACACAACAAGAGGAACAAAAAGCTTCTTCTTCTTATGTTTTTCTCATCAAAGAAATAAACTGGGGAGCTGAGGAAATGTCAGCATAGGCCCCCAGATCTGATAATACACAAATGAAAATGCATATAGAACACTAATCTTTTTATAGCAATAGGCGCTGTCGTTCAAACTACATCGCACCAGCGAGTTTTGTCAACAAAACTGAGGGAGCATCCACACTAAAAATGCATTCTGTTGACATACTGTCTGCAGAACTTGGCACTTTTGTTGACAGCCTTTTGCCTCACCCTCAGGAGGCAGAATGCCTTTCTCAACAGAACCTGTCGACAAAAAAAAAAAACGTGTGGATGCTCCGGGGGGCCCTCTGTCAATAGATCAGGCGTCAGGGTCACTGGGTTGTTCTGGCTCCTCTGCTTCCAGGTGGTTGTTCTGTGAAGAGAGCGGTTGGGCAGTCCAGCCGCTCCCTGTCGACAGACTGAATTGATAGAATGATCCGCTTTTGTGTCTGGCTGCAAGCTGTGGACAGAAGTTTTGTCGGCAGATATCTTTCAACAGTAACTTCTGTCGATAGATCACTGTAGTGTAGACATAGCCAAGGTGCCAAGACAATGTGTTATTAACAGGTATGCCTGATAAAAGATTTTCTTTGATAGATACATTTGTAGTAAAGTTTATTATTTTGTTAACTAATCTCCCACTAGAAGTGATGAAAACCATGTCCCCTGAGAATTTAAAACTAGATCAGGCAGAGCCCTGGAACATAGATTCTAAAATACAATCTTGCATTAGCCCCTGTTAGAAATAGTGTACACAAACTGAAGTTGCCACAACTTGGCTTAATCTTGCACCTAATATTAATCAGGTTTGTGTTAAAACTGGTATATAAGATTGTGACTAACTCTACTTTTCCAAAAACACTGCAGGATCCGCTGCTCAGTTATAGTTAAAACCATGGCTTTACCTACACACAATTTGCACTGGATTGATTAAACTAGCACAGGCAACCCCCATATGGACACTATTTTGATGTAAGATTGGCTTTGTTTCACGTAGCATAGACCTGTTCTTAACTGATTTAAGATAAACTGAAATAAGCCGTGTTTCAACTAAAGTAAGTGTTTCCACACAGCCTTTGACATTGGCTTAACTAAGTTTGTGTAATATCACACCTGATGTTAACTGTGTGCAACAGCATTAGGTAATAAGATTTTTACCACTGGAGTGGATCGAAAATCCTAAATTAAATTATATCAGTACATTCAGTGATCTTTCACTCTTCTTATAACAAAACATCACTCCATTAACGGTAATATTTCACTCCAGTGTGCTTATATGCCACCCTACTAAGTCCCCTGAAATATAGAATTTTCCACCTACCAGATGAATGCATGACAGGGAAACTATTACCTTCTGCTCTCCTGCGCTAGGGGTCTGATCCTCATGTGGGAATCTATTGGTATGTCTGCACTGCATTGTAAGCCCAGGACAGTGAGGTCTCTGCTTGTGGATTCTGTGCTTCCAGGTTCGCACTTGAGCGTTTTCACTCCATGGTAAATCTGACTTAGGTTTGCAGCTTGAGCTATAGCCACAATGGAAAATGACAGGCTTAGACATGAGCCACAGAAAGATTCAAGTTGACTCATACTAAAAGAAGGACATAAGTACCTGGGTCCTCACAGTGCTTGCTGGCCCAAGTCAGACTGACTTTGTGTGTGGATGGAAGAAGCTTGAGCTCAAATCTGAGTCAGAGCTTGCACATATAGTGCTGTGAAGCTATATCAGGAGCAAGCAACAGGTGGCCCACAGGCCAGATGTGGTTCACCAGGGTTCACCCCGGCAGGCCACCAAACTATTTGTCTGTGTGTCAACAGGTACAGACTCTCACAGCTCCCATTATTCACAGTTAACCATTCCCAGCCAATGACAGCTTTGTGAAACAGTGGCCCAACCTGTGCTGCTTCCAACAGTTCCAATTGACCAGGAAGGGTGACGCGTGTCCAGCAGGTGCTGCGGGTGGCCATATCTGCAGACATGCTAGTAAATAAAGCATCTGATGGTGCAACAGGAGCTAACCCTGATGAACTGCATCCAGCTCACAGGCCACTTATTGCCCACTGCTGAGCAATACCCTGTGGGATTCAAAGAGGATCAAGCCTAGGTAATAGAAGTGAATAAGAGAATTAAGCAGTATCCTATGGTAAAAAGATAAAATGGCTCCCACTAACTCCCACGCTTGGTGCATCTTCCAAAGAGTGGAATGAAAAGGAACTGGAATACTCTTGCAAGAGCTGGTTCCTCCTGCTAGCAACCACACACAAAAGGGATAATGCCTGCTGAATATACAAGGAGGTGAAGAAAGCTGTGGGACTGCAGAGGTGGGAGCAACAGAGAGGTAGGCTCTCTCCTGCTAGAGCAAAACTCCACTCAAACTTGCCTTTTCTGTGTGAAAATAAACACTCCATTTCATCGCTTAGATGACTTGGTGATGGGCACTATGGAAAAAGCAAACATATGTAGACAGGTAGATCAGACAGGTGGAGAAATGAGAAGATTCAGGTGTATACTGATTTATGACTGATTTTGATTATGGAAAACCCTCAAATCATAGCCTATGGCAACATTTCTTAAGCTGTGTTCTGCAAATCACTGGTGTTCCATGAACAAGTCACTGTTATTAAAACCATAAACAATGTCACTTCTTCATCGCTATGATACCTGGTTAAATTACTTTATTTCGTTTTGGCTGTATATGTTGCTGTTTGGTTTTCGGCTTTGTTTTGGTCTGACAACATTTTTTTAAGAACATTTTCATATGTGTTCCACATTAAAAATATTGTTTGGTGTTCTGTGGTCTCAAAAAATTTATGAAACACTGGCCTATGGCACACCTCTGTTTAAGAATATTTGTCTTTCAATTATTGACTTTTTTTAGAAAGTGATTGTGAAACTCCAGTCCTGGGCAGGCTTCAGCATAATGAACTCAGTATATGATCATTCTACATACCTGCAGGCATGAATAGTTAGTGTGGATCTTCCAGATAAGCTGCTCAGTATTATACATTCTTATCTATGCACTCCTTCCTCTACTTTAACTCAATTCTGTTTAAAAAACTGCAGCTGCAAATACATGGAATATTAAGTGGTTCAAATCCGGTACAAATAAATAACAGTAATATTGTTTTCTTTCAAATTTGGAAGCAGATCCTGTGAGCATCTTTGCTTTACTTTGAGGGATTACCTGTATAGAATATGAATAGCATAGCTCAGGTGCACATGGTGTCCATGGAAGGTGCTAAGACATTTTGAAACATTAGGACAATATTTTAACAGCTGTAATTTTAAAAAATGGGAGTTTGGAGTTAACAAACCTGTATGTCTCCTGTAGAATAAAACACTTATTGCTGTATTAACAAAGAACCAGGCCAATTTTCAAGGGATGAGAAATAGTTTGTGAGAAAAATGTTGGTAAGATACTCTGTTCAATGAAAAATGAAGTTTTGGGTCAAATTAATAAATTCAGTGAATAGTTTTGGCCAAATTAATAACTGAGTTTTTAAGAAGTCTAAAGAGTTGATTTTGACATTTTCAGAAGGAAACATTTCCACTTTGTGTCTGAAACAATCTTTCTACATTTAGCTACATTTAAAAAGAAATTGGAAGTGTAAAAAAACTGCCCTGAAAACGTGACAAGTAAAACAAAACTTGCATTTCTGGTTGAATTCGAAACACCTTTTACCCCCAGATTTTTGTTTCAGACACCAACCCAAAACCTCAGTTATTTATTCAGCTCTAGTGAGAAATCTGTGTCTGAGAGCGCACCTTTCTGATATGTTTATATAATACAGATGAAATGGCAATGCGTCTGGGACACAAGCTTAGACAAATTACTTTAGACAGAAGAATTGCCCATCAAAGGCCTTTCCTTAATGTCCTCCTGTTGGAGTCATCTACAAAGCACGTTTGAGTTCCATCCCTTAGGCTCAGTGTTAACAAGTCTGCTCCATTCTGCTTATTTATATGAAACTAGTTTTTTTTCCTTTAGTTTTTAATAGCAAAAATAGTGGCTTTGATTTACCCTTTGATAGAAACCCCTGAGTGAGAAAGAATCCCCTTTAAAGAAAAACCTCCTCAGCTGTACTCACTGTTGCTTGTCCTTATATGCCCAATATCTGCCCCAGGAAGTTTGGAAGCACCTGGACTAGTATTTTCATCAACAATCCCTGGATTGATCTCTGCATTTGTGGATGACTTGTGTGGAATATGGAAATGTTACATTGGAGTCTAGCCTGCCATAGAAATAGTTCCTAAGCCGTTTTCGTCCTGTGGCTTTTCACATTGAACATACACCCTTGCCGCACAAAGATGCTTCCTACTGGAGCTCAAACTTCGGCTCCCTGCTGCCAGCCCTGCAGTTGCTTATATTCTCAGTTCGGGGATAGCTTTCTTCTTCAGAGGGCTTCTTTTATATCCACAGCATCATGCCATGTCAGCCATCGCTGAGGAATCACATTCATCAAAGGGATCACCACAGAGCATGCTATTCTTATTTGGTTTCTGGCTCATTTCCCTTCTGCAAGCATCAGTCCATGCTGCTCTCTTTTTCCCCTTTGAAGGGAAGCGGTAGAGGGGTTTCCCACTGCTCTGCCAGTTAGTACATAAGGGACAATACACCACCCTGACCAGGAATTTAGTTTGCCTTCTGACCCTACTCACAGGACAGCTCAGCTGTGCAATCTCTTTCCTGCTCTCCATTCTGCCACCCCACAGTCCAGCAGGGAACTCTTGGGGTAGGGAATGTGGGAGTTAGCTTGGCACTGTTTTGTCTCCTTTCAGGCAATGTGGTGGGCTGTGAGATCAGTGTTTCTGGCTCCCCTTCTCCTTCAAATGTAGCAGCATGGGAGGGAGTGGGTGAACATCAGGGAAAATCTGTAAAGATCCCTGGGAATGCAGGAGGGGATGGTGAGTGTGGGCAGGAGCTAAGGTTTACCCCGCCAGGGAGAGGGCAGTGAGTGTAATACCCGGTCTACAATTAGAAAAGATGTGCTGGTAAAGCTATACAGCCTGGCTAGGCAGGCCATCCTCAAAACCTGCCCCGTGCACACACAGTTTGTACCAGCCAAAGAGTGCCATGCCAGTCTAACGTCTGCAAGCTCAGCATGTGACAGAAGCTCTGCCAATCAAAGCACTTCTGTGCCAGTATAACTGTTTGCACTAGGACTTTGGCTGGCATAGAAATGTCATGAAGATATTGTATGCCTAACTGATATAACTGTGTTAGGGCTACCATATGAAAAAGAGAACACCCCTGAGAGGGAGAGTGGCGATCAATATCTACCCACTCAGGATGTATTCATGGGTTACAGTGTGTACAGTACATGAATACATCCTGAGTTGGTAGCTACTGATACAAATATGCTCCCTCTCAGGGGTTCCTCATTTTTGAAAGGTCAAATTTGGTCACCCTAAACTATGTTGCAAATGTTTTAATGAAGCCAGGGCCTGGGAAGGCACACCTGCCGGGGAGGGCATCTCTTTACTGTCACTTCACCCTTCAGGCACAGGTAGGGGTGTCTCCAGAGGAGGAGCACTGTGGGATCTGAAGCAGTGTTCCCGGTGAGCTCAGCACCCCAAGCAGGCAGCCTGTGTTTCTGCAGGTGGTGCACATCTGCCTATGCCACAGCGCACAAAGAAAATTTATTCCACCCACAGACGGGAAAAAAATAGAGGAAACACCAGTCTGAAGAGCCGATCCCTTCAAAGGAGGCGACAGCAAAGCCCATGGGATGTTCGGAGAGGACAGTGTTAACGGGAAAGGGGAGCTAAGACTGAATCAGAGACAGAAGCTCATGGATACAGCAGATGTAGCTTAGGCTCTGCTTGTTGATCTTGCAGCTCATAGATTGGCTCTGAGCTGGTAGTTTTAGAGGACATGGTGCTTCAAATGCTGTTGGCCTCCAGGAGCTAGGCCCACCCTCACAGGTAGGGCTGCCTCAGGGTTAGCAATGGAGAGTAGGTATTCGGGGGAAAAAAACTTAGAGTAGATACAGCAAGAAGTCCTGTGGCACCTTATAGACTAACAGATATTTTGGAGCATAAACTTTCGTGGGCAAAGCCCCGCTTAGTTAGACACAACCTTTGTGTCCCTGCAGCCCAGGAGGGAGATGAGGAAATTAAACACGAGGAGCAGCCTAGGTTTGTTTTAATTTCTCCTGCACACAGTTACCATTGCTGTGTCTCAGAACTCTCCCACCGCAGCACAGGGCACTATTGGTGGGGAAAAGGAAGCTGGCAGACTGCTGGTGCAGCAGGAGTTCAAATTACAGTGCAGTGATTTGCATTTCCATGGCACTAGTGATGTCACAGGCCTATACTAAGCAAGGTCTCCTGAGGCTCTGAAGACAAAGGGGAGCCACAACAAGCACAGAAACAACATGCACTGAGAAAGAACCGAAGCCAAGTTTAAAAAAGAAATGCATCCAGCAGGCTCAGTCATAGCCCACGGTAGGGCCATCATTTTTTTCTTTGCATTCACCTTAAACCCTCTGTTTATACATGGCTCCCAAACTTACAGGGCTCGATTTGTCATTGAAATAACATCCCCTTCCCCCAGGCTTCTGCTGATTAGCGAAGGAGCAGGCATTGCAAATAAAAAAAAAAAAAAAAAGGAGGGAGTGGGGACAGATGCTTCACGCTCCATGCAGTAGAGAGACCCAGGAAGCATTTAGTGGAAGGTGGATTGAAAGGATGAAAGGGAACTCAAAAAAGACTATCCTAGTTCTCCCCATGCAGACAGATGCCTTTCTGCATTTTAGTCAATAAGCTCTTACACCAGGGACCTTCTGCAGGATGGGCTATTTACTTCTAGAGTTACGATGGATTTGATTTGCTTGTGTTACATTACCCAAAAGCACTACAGGAACTAGAGAGCACACTTGTGTGAATAGCTAGTGAAAAAGCAACCATATTTTCACAAATCATCCAATAACATATTTTGCTGTGGGAATGATCGGGGTCAGTCAACGGATGCACCTTTCTACGATGGATGGACCCAACAACTGAAATTGGGTGCAGAATTTAAAATCACTATAAGCATGCTTTCATAAAATCTAAGACCACTTAAATCCTCCCACTATTACTTTTAATTTCAAAGGAAACAGTTGTTGTTGTTGGTTTTTTTAAAATAGGCCAACATTTAGTGTTCGCAACCCAAACATGGCCGTGCTAAGATTTCCACAGTGAAACTCACTGTAGGTACAAATTAGGGAAACCGATTTCAATGATTTTCCTTGTTTAACCGGAGACCAGTGCAAAAACTGAATGAGAAGCATATACTCACTGAGAAGTACAGTGTGTGTTTTTTTAAATCACACTCTCAGTAACTTAGAAAAAATCTTGTCTGTTTAACGATAAAAATTTTAGTTGATAGCGGACAAGATATGCAAACTTGGATGTCTATAAAACAAAACAGAAGTTGTGTAGCACTTGAAAGACTAACAAAATGATTTATTAGGTGACAAGCTTTTGTGGGACAGTGCCACTTCTTCTTGTCCACGAAAGTTCATCACCTAATAAATCATTTTGTTAGTCTTTAAAATGCTACATGGCTATTTGTTTTGTAAGAATAGAGACTAAAACAGCTACTTCTCTATTGGATGTCTATAGTTAGGCACCTAAATCTGTGTTTAAAACACTGGAGGCTCATCCCAGCTATTGGTTATGCAGGTGTATAAAACCATGAATGTCATGGAGAAGATGAGTAAGGGGACTTTATTTACTCCTTCACATAACACAAAAAGCAGGGGTCACTCAATGAAATTTAGTAGATAGTAGGTTTTAAACGAACTAAAGGAAGTATTTCTGCACACAACACACAACCGATCTGTGGAACTAATTTCTGGGGATGTTGTGAAAGCCAAAATTATGACTGCATTCAAAAAAATTAAATGAAATGAGAGATAAGAAGGCATCATTTTAAAAAATTGAAGTTAAATCCTGGAGAGGCAAATAGAAAGGAGCATAAAAATCTGTCAAATGAAGAGTAAAAATATAATTAGAAAGGCCAAAAAGGAATTTGAACAACAGTCAGCCAAAAACTCAAAAAGCAATATCAAAGGATGTTGAAGTATGTTAGAAGCAGGAAGCCTACTAAACTGGATGCTCAAGATGCTAAAGGAGCACTCAGGGATAAGATCATTGTGAAGCGGCTAAGGATGTTAGGGAGATTCCCAGACCTGAGCCATTCTTGTCAAGTGACAAATCAGAAGACTCATCACAGAGGAGGGTAGAGTTGGTTTAGAACAAACTGATAAATTAAACAGTAATAAATCACTAGGACCAGATGGCATTCACCCAGAAGTTCTGAAGGAACTTAAATGTGAAATTGTGGAACTACTAACTGTGGTTTGTAACTGATCCTTTAAATCATCTTTGGTACCAAGTAACTGGAAGATAGCTAATGTGACATCAAATTTTAAAAGGGTTCTAGAGGTGATCATGGAAATTACATACTGGTAATTTGAATGTTAGTACCAGGCAAATTAATTGAAACTATAATAAAGGACAGAATTGTCAGACACAGGATGGCTGAACATAATTTGGTGGGGAAAAGTCAACATGGTTTCTGTAAAGGTAAATCACGCCTCACTCATCTACTGGAATTCTTTGAGGGGGTCAGCAAGTATAAGGGGAATCCAGTGAATACAATGTATGTAGATTTCCAGAATGCCTTTGACTAGGTCCCTCACCAAAGGCTCTTAAGTAAAGTAAGCTGTCAAGGGATAAGACAGAAGCTCCTCTCATGGACTGATTGATAATGGAATGAAAGAACAAAACAAAGGGTAGGATGAAGTGGTCAGTTTTCAGAACAGTGAGAGGTAAATAGTAGTGTTCCCCCGGGTCCATGCCTCAGTTCTCTATCTGTCAAACAGGAAGAACGGTACTTTTGCCTCACAAGGATGTTGTGAGAATGGATATGTTAAAGGTAGAAAGGTGCTTAGATACTGTGGTAACGGGTGCCAGATACGCACAGTAGATAAATAGGTGAACCCATGTACCTCTGATTAGAAAAGCGGGGGATAATTTTTGCTGCTTGTGGCTGGTGTTCATTCCCTTTTACTTCCAATGTAAATCCCTCTCCACTCAACCTCACAAACTGGGCCCCAATTCTACAAACACTTAATCCCATGAGTAGCCTTAGGGAAGTCAATGAGCTGGTAAATATCGCAGAGGTAGCCGTGTTAGTCTGTATCTTCAAGAACAAAAGGAAGTCCCATGGCACCTTATAGACTAACAGATATTTTGGAGCATAAGCTTTCATGGGCAAAGACCCACTTCATCAGGTGGGTCTTTGCCCATGAAAGCTTATGCTCCAAAATATCTGTTAGTCTATAAGGTGCCACAGGACTTCTTGTTGTTCTCGAATGAGCTGGTAAAGTTATTCAGATGTTTAAGTGTTATAGGATTGGCACTTAGTGCTGGGTCCTCTGATCCACTAAGCAGCTCAAAGTAAATGTAAACCAGCCAGGGATTCCCTCTGTGGACTCCTAGGCTAACTGGATTGCCCACCATAGGAGAAAGAAGGTGATAGGAAGAGAAAACGAGGAGGCACAGCAGAGTAAGTTTCTCTTCTGCCCAATTCTTCACTGTTGTCATGTCCCTAAATTAAAGCTGTCCCTTTACACCTTTAAACTACACAAGCCCGACTTCTCCTCCTTTGTAAGTCACTTTTATGGATGCTTCGAACTTTTGTTATCGACCTGAATCTGCTGCCACTAACATCAGCAGTACATTTATCAGTGACTTCAATGGGAGCAGAGTCGTATCCAGAAAAATTAAATAAAGGAGAGTAATTCACTCACCTTGTTGACCCCCTCCTGCCCTGACCAGTCTCCAACAAAATTTACAGCCCCTGTTACAGCACGGCTTATGCAAATTTCCCTTGTAAGTTTAGGATTTTCTTTCCTTTTTTCCTTGCATGTGGGCCCTAATTTATGATCTCACTTACCTCAGTGAAAAATCAGGGGAGTTCCAGCAAAGTCAATGTTAAGTGAACAGAGTTTTAGGCCTTTGATCTATGTCTTTGTCTTATTGTCAAAGCAGTCACCTAACTAGCCTTCTTGGTTAATAGCTGGCCTGCAGGCATGCTAGTTATGGTGCACAGGAAATACCACTGGAGAGCAGATCTAATCAGTGTTGAAGCCAAGAAGAAAAACGGTGGAGGAGGGGAAGGAAGACTCCCATTATCAAGTGACCTTGGAAAATTGCTGAGCTGATGGGAAGGGTCAGAGCTGTGATTAGCCACTGCTGTCTGTTATCTCAGTCCTGGAGGTTGCTGAATGGATATTTTCCCCTTCACTCATTCTTTTTATTGAATAAAAGGGTCAATTTGTGGTTTGTAACCTGGGCTTGAGCTCTCTGGCATAATATGGGTAAACTTTGTGCTGCCCTGCAAGTCCCCTGCTATTCCAGATGTTGTCTCCTCCCGCCCCACAAAAGCATGTCAATTCTGATCAACGATGCCGGCTAGTCATCACTTAGCAAATCCGCCTGCAAGCTGCTTATTCTCGCCTTCTAGAATCAGCTTGGGGGTCCCTTAGACTCTAGTCTCTTGTGGCCTGATTGTCAGAGGTGCTGAATACCCACAGCTTCTTTTGACTTTGGTTGTAGTTGCAAATGCAGCCACTGAACCATTCTGCACTGTAGGTCAGCTGCTTGGGACCAGTAATGCCCAGGCATAGGATTGTTAATCCATGGGTGCACCTACATCATCTCCTCTCAGCATGCTGTTGATGGCAGAGATAGTTCATATTTATCTGGGGTCTACAGTGTGCCTGTAGATGACAAAAAATAGAGCCCCTACACTCACAGCACTAGATGCATCTTTGTGTGCTTTGTGGTCTCTGGGGGCACCCCCAAGCCTGATGCCTGGACCTATTCCCAGGTGGAATTTTGCAGTTCTCCCACTCCTAGACCAGGGAACGGGCTACAGAACCCTCTGCATCAGCCACGCTGACTCAGGCCATGTCTACGCTATGGTGGAAAAAAAAATCAATTTATGACATGCAACTCCAGCTATGTGAACTGCATAGCTGGAGTTGATGTGTACTATGTCCATTTTCCCTGCCATCCCCACAATGGGAGGTCGATGGGAGAAGCTCTCCCATCAATTTCTCTAACTCCTCACAACAGCGAGGTGTACCCAGGTGTACTGGTGGTGGAGCCTCAATGGTTTGATTTAGCGCAGCCCCACTAGACGCACTAAATTGAACCTTGGAAGATCGACCACCACCTTTTCAATTTTGTGGTAAGTGTAGACGTACCCTCAGCATTGTCAACTACCTTTGAGCCCCTACGGTTCTGCCCTTTTAGAAGTGGTATAAAGTGACAAAGCAGACTTTTGAAAACCAAAGTGTTACTTATTTTACCAACCAGAACAAAGTATTTTATGAAAAACAAAAAAGCAATATATATGCATGCCTGTCTTGCCTAAAGTCTTACCATCCCTGGATGACTGTGCCTCATCCTGGTTATCCAGAACAGCTACCCCACTCCTGGCAGTGTTCCTTTTTAAACCTTTGACAGTTCATTTGATCTCCTGAGTTAGAAAACCTCTTCCTGTCCTGGTTCAAACCACTTTGGTAGGTTCAGTCAAAAGTAATAGCCCTGGCAAAGTCTCTTAACAAGTCTTAAGTGTTTGCTGAAGAGCAGCTTATTTTGAGCCATTTTTTCTCATTCCTGCTTCTTTTTCTTGAACAGCCCCTAATAAATTAATTTGTTCATACAGTCACCCTTCCAGCATCCAGGTCAACAGAGTGTATTCATAAATTATTATCAAGCAGCCCCACATCCTTCACAATTCCTTCCCAGAAGACTTTCCATGTCCAGGTACCTCTTTATTTAGAATGGAACATAGGCTAAACCCTGGACACTATCTCAAGTATTTTTTCTTGTTTGTTTTTGTGTTTCTATTGTAAATAGTTACAAAATCAGTCAAGAGAGACTTTTTTTAAAGTTCCCAACTGCTTAGCCAGTATCTCTGATTGCCTACCTATCACAAGTGCTCACTGCTCATGGTGCACTTACAATGTCTGGAGACATCAGGTCATATCCTGCTCTCCGTTAGACCTGTATATATCCAAAGACTTCCATTATGTTAGTCTAGATTTATATAGGGTTGAGAGCAGAATTAACTCATGGAAAATCATGGTTCTAGGTCATGCTAACCGGCTATAATGTAGTAATTAGCCCATGAGTTCTTGAGGCTGGAATGGGATTAATTTGTGTCACAGGCCACTTGACACTATGGCCCCCGTTCTGCCAAGACTTACAAACTTGCGTAACTTAAAGTACATGTGTGAGTTTCTGAAGTCTTGTGAAGAAGTGAGGGGGAAAATTCAGAGGGAAAGCAGGGGTTTCTTCCTGATCTAGATGGCAACCTTCTCGTGTGCTGATGCATGCGGACTCAGAGCCTTTCTATTCATTCATTCATGTTGCTGCAGGTGCAGTTCTTATTCATACATGTGTTTAGCCCTTTTATTTAGGCTAGGATTATGCAAATTATTGGTAAAAGAAAACTGATAAACATCTACCAGAAACCACAGGTGCCTACTTCTACTTAAGCCGAGGTTGTTCGAACCCACCCTAAACCCCTTCCCACAAAGCCTTGACCCTTTCCCCAGACATCTGTCCCCCACCTCACCTCTTTCTGCCCCCTCCTCCAAGCACAGAATCACAGAATCATAGGGCTGGAAGGGACCTCAGAAGGTCATCTAGTCCAGTCCCCTGCTTCAAGCAGGATCAACCCCCACTAAGTCATCCCAGCCAGGACCTTGTCAAGCTGGGACTTAAAAACCTCGAGGGATGGAGAATCCACCATCTCTCTAGGCAACGCATTCCAATGCTTCACCATCCTCCTGGTGAAGTAATTTTTCCTAATATCTAACATACACCTCTCCCTCTTCAACTTCAGACCATTACTCCTTGTTGTGCCATCTGACACCACTGAGAACAGTTTCTTACCCTCCTCTTTAGAGCTCCCCTTCAGCAAGTTGAAGGCTGCTATTAAATCACCCCTCAGTCTTCTCTTCTGTAAAGTAAACAAGCCCAAATCCATCAGCCTATCTTCACAGGTCTTGTGCTCCAGCCCCTTAACAATTTTTGTTGCCCTCCGCTGAACCTGCATCAGCAAATCCACATCCTTTTTATACTGGGGGACCCAAAACTGGACATAATATTCAAGCTGTGGCCTCACCAGTGCCGAACAGAAGGGAATAACTACTCTAGATCTGCTCAAAATGCTCCTCCTAATGCACCCTAGTATGCCATTAGCCTTCTTGGCTACAAGGGCACACCGTTTACTCATATCCAGCCTTTCATCCACCATAACCCCTAGGTCCCTTTCCATCGTACTGCTGCTGAGACAGTCGGTCTCCAGTTTATAACAATGCTTGGGATTCTTCCACCCCAGGTGCAGGACTCTACACTTCTCCTTGTTGAATCACATCAGATTTCTTTTGGTCCAGTCCTCCAATTTATCCAGGTCACTCTGGATTCTCTCTCTACCCTCCAACGTATCTACCTCTCCCCCTAGTTTTGTGTCATCTGCAAACTTGCTGAGGGTGGAATCCAGTCCCTCATCCAGGTCATTAATAAATATGTTGAATAACACCATCTCAAGAACCAAGCCTTGCAGCACTCCGCTTGAAACCAACCGCCATCCAGATATTGAGCCATTCACCACTACCCGTTGGGACTGACTGTCAAGCCAGCTTTCTATCCATCTTATAGTCCAGGGATCCAATCCATATTTCCTTAACTTATGGACAAGAATGTTGTGGGAGACCATATCAAAAGTTTGCTGAAGTCAACGCATATCACATCCACTGACTTCCCCATGTCCACAGAGCTTGTTACCTCATCATAGAAGCTGATCAGATTGGTCAGGCAGGACTTGCCCCTGGTGAATCCATGTTGGCTACTTTTGATCACTTTCCCCTCTTCCAAGTGCTCCAAAATGGATTCCCTGAGGATTCCCTCCATTATTTTCCCAGGGATTGAGGTAAGGCTGACCGATCTATAGTTCCCTGGATTGTCCTTCTTTCCTTTCTTAAAGATGGGTACTACGTTTGCCTTTTTCCAGTCATCCGGTGTCTCCCCCAATCTCCAAGAGTCTTCAAAGATAATGGCCATAGGTTCAGCAATGACCTTTGCCAATTCCCTTAGTACCCTGGGGTGCATTAAATCCAGACCCATGGATTTGTGCACATCTGGTTTTTCTAGATAGCTCAGAACTTGTTCCTTCCCCACAGATGGCTGCCCTCCACCTTCCAATACTGCATTGTCTAGGACCATCATGTGGAAGTTGACTTTGTCCTTGAAGACTGAGGCAAAAAAATTATCGAGTACTTCAGCTTTTCCTACATCATCTGTCACTAGGTTACCTCCCTCATCCAGTAACAGCCCCACACCTTCTCTGATAACCCATTTATTGTTAACATACCTGTGGAAACCCTTCTTGTTACTCTTCACATCCCTTGCCAGCTGCAGTTCCAATTGTGCTTTTGCTTTCCTGATTACTGCCCAGCATTCTCCAGCCATATGTTTATATTCCTACTCAGTCAGCTCTCCATGTTTCCATTACTTGTACACCTCCTTTTGAGTTTAAGCTAAGTATTTCCCTGTTAAGCCAAGCTGGTTGCCTACCATGTTTTTGCATCTCTTACTATGCAGCGGGATGGTTTGTTCCTGTGCCTTCAGTAAGACTTCTTTAAAATACTGCCAGTTCTCTTGAACTCTTTTCCCCTTCATCTTCATTTCCCGAGGGATCCTGCTCATCTGTTCTCTCAGGGAGTCGAAGTCTTCTCTTCTGAAATCAAGGGTCTGTATGTTACTGCTCACCTTTCTTCCTTTTGTCCGGATCCTGAAATCTACGATCTCATGGTCGCTGCAGCTCAGGTTTCCTCCCACTTCTACTTCTCCTACTGGTTGTTCCCTGTTTGTGAGCAGCAGGTCAAGTTGCGCACGGCCCCTGATTGGTTCCTTCAGCACTTGTACCAAGAAGTTATCCTCAACATTCTCCAAAAACTTCCTGGATTGTCTGTGTGCTGATGTATTGGTCTCCCAACAAATGTCTGGATGATTAAAGTCTCCCATGAGAACTAGGGCCTGTGATTTGGAAGTTTGACTTAGCTGCCTGAAGGAAGCCTTGTCTATCTCATCTCCCTGATCTGGTGGTCTATAGCAGACACCAACTACAACATCACCTCTGTTACTTCCGCCTCTAAGCTTAACCCAAAGACACTCAGCTGGATTTTCTCCTTCCTCATACTGGAGCTCTGAGCAGTCATACTGCTCCCTCACATAGAGTGCAACTCCTCCTCCTTTTCTCCCAAGTTTGTCCTTCCTAAAGAGTTTATAACCTTCCATGACTGTACTCCAGTTATGTGAATCATCCCACAAAGTCTCCATTATTCCAACCACCTCATACTTCTTTGACTGTGCCAGGACCTCTAATTCTTCCTGTTTGTTCCCCAGGCTTCTGGCATTAGTGTACAAGCATCTTAGAGAAGGGGCCGATTGGCCCACTTTCTCCTCTTCACCCAGGAAACCCACTTGATTGTTCCCTCCTCCTTCCCCACTTACCTCAGAGATAGACTCTTGGATAAGAAATCATAGATTCTGTCATGCTGGGGAAGGGGAGCAGGCAAAGGTAGAGTGGGGACAGAGCATTGGGAAAAGGGGTGGGGAGACTGTATCACATGTGGAGAAGTCAGTACCAGTCCAAGAAACATAATATGTCAGATTAATGTGTGTGTAACTCCCATGAATTTAGTAGAGTTACACGAGGATAAATTTGGATCATTGCACTTACACAGGATATTTCCGTTGCTCCCCTAATGCACGAGCACTTGCCTCCAACTATTCTCTGCAAAGATTTCCTGACAAGCCTTTGCATACAATTAGTTGGCCACTTCTTCAGTTTGGCTTTACAGAAGGTAAGTCATGCGAGACCTGATCCCCTCCTCTGAGAAGATAACTGAATGTTTAGATAAAAGAAATGTAGTAGCTCTAATCTACCTGGATTTTAGTAAGGCACTAGTAGTTAAATTGGAGAAGATGGTGATTAATATGAGAATTGAAGAGGAACAAGGAACTGGTTAATAGAGAGACTACGCCAAGCCATGCTGAAAGGTATATTTTCAAGAAGGAGGCAGGTTACCTGTGGGGTTCCTCAGGGATCAGTATTGGGAAGAATCGTAGTTAACATTTTCATTCATGATCTTGACACAAAAAGTGGAAGTATGCTAATAAAATGTACATCTGACACAGCCTCTCTATTACAGCCGTCTCTTGTCCAGCAACATCCGTAATCTGGCATGATTTTAGTTAGCCAGATGACCACTTATCATGGGTGTGGCCAAGTTTCCTGTGGTCCCATAAAGTTTGTTTATAGCCACCAGTCCTGGCTCTCAGTGTTCTGTACTGTTATTTAGCTCTAATTTACCCCAAATATCTTCTAAGAGCCCAGTAAACTGTAGGAGAGTTGATAATGCTGCTAGACAATACTGACCCTTCCCACGGTCCGGCAAATTCTCTTGTTTGGCACTGGTCAGGTTCTGAGACTAAACAGCTTCAATCTGTACAAAAGGGGAAAAAATATCATAAACGATGATCTGGAGGAATCTGGAGTGCAAAGTGCAAGGTCATACAGGCGTGGTAATACCCTGAAAACTCCATGAGTCAAATCGAATACAGTTCTGCATCTCTTCTGCATCCCACCTGTAGATAGTTCTTTGAAGCGATATAATCTGGCTGCCTTTTTTCATGACATTGAGAAGAGCTGTTTAGCATCACAGCTATTTTCAAATAATTAATTTAACCCCCTTTCTCATGTATTTATTAATGGACTTTCTTTCTGTCTATATGCCGTGTTCCTCTAAGTTTGTAAAACCCCTCTTGGCCCATTTAATGGCATTAGCTTGTTTTGCTGTTTTTATATCTTTCTTTAATATCTTAACTGATTCTGAGAGGTCTTATTTTGTTGCCTCCTTTTTCTCTTTCCAGTTCATATGGCTATTGATCTCAGAATGGTTGGTGAAATCATTGCTTTTATTCTTTTCAGAAAACCTGTCATCCACAATACCTCATTTACAGTGTCTTTTAGTATTCCCTAGTATTTTTCAAACAGATGGATTTTAATAATTCCTTTCTCTGTACTTAACTAACTAGATTTAATAATTGCCAAAAACCAGCTTCCTTGAAATCTAATTCCCTGTGTGACAGCATTCTTTGAATTACTGTAGTTCTTTACTATGATCAACACAAATACTGTGTGTAGGTCATTGGTCCAACCTTCCCAATTATTTTCAGATTCCCAGGAAGTTCCTCCTGTGATACAACCAGGTTGAATTGTCCCCTAGGTAGAATCTCTGCTTTACGGGGTTATAAATTTGTCTTTTATTCAACTCAGGGACCACCTTGGTATTATCTATTTGGCTGGCTTTGTTAGCTACAAAGATATCTTATTTGCATCCCTCACAGCATCCTGACACTAAAAGAGCATTGAGAGTTGATCCCAAGAATTGCTATTTGTTTCCACTCTCCTCTTGTCCTCTAGGTTGGTAGCAAAGGGCAATATTTGTTTCTCCATAGCTTTTTGTACTTTGTATCTAATCCAAAGAGTGTTATCAAAGAGAAGGGCCCAAAACTAAAAATAACTTTCACTTAAGACACAGCAAAAGCAGAAATATTGATTGCATATTGGATGCTATTCTATGTTTTCTTTGACTACTGAATGGAAACAGTCCAGCATATTGGAGATAATCCCAGTTATTAGAATTTCGGTTAGACTGAGTGAAAAAAAAATGCTTTTCCTGTAATACAACCACTGAGACACCTAGCGGTGGAAATGTTTACTACTCTTGGCAATTGAAACTCCCATCTCAGGAGAGCATCCATTTTGAAACAGCATTTTGGGTTCCCACTTGCTGGAATTAAGTTGATTGAAGCATCACGCTGGTTATGTATGTAATGTTTCGAAAAATAATCAGAGCTGTAAGATAACTCTCTTTAAAGCCAGAAGTCATAGAGGAATCCATTAAACTTTGTTACATGTAATATATTCCCATGCTCTGCCTTTGTTTATACAAAGATGTAACAAAGACTTTCAACAAACCTAGGTCTGCTTTAGAATTTCACACCAAAAACCACCTGAATGTTTCAGTTTCAGTAGGAAATCAAGCACGTTTGGTTTGATTGAGTTTTGCTTTCAGTCGCCCT
The DNA here is from genome assembly GCF_033958435.1 of Carettochelys insculpta. NCBI lineage: Eukaryota > Metazoa > Chordata > Testudines > Carettochelyidae > Carettochelys > Carettochelys insculpta. Next base: position 3,619,931 of record NC_134160.1, read on the forward strand.
TTAAACTGATAGTGAATGTGAAACAGAGAGGAGGAGGGAAAACTCCAAACCTGCGTAGACTGAAAAGCTTAAGACTGAAACTGCTGAATGTCACATGGCTCTAATGGCAGCACTGAAACAAGGCCATAGTTTCATTTAATTGCAGTCAGTGGCACTATCTATCTGGGATGTATTTAGCCTACTGTCTTTGTTGATCTCTGGAATGTTGTGACAACAGTATTTTGTGATAGTGTTGTGATCTGTGTACTATTACTTTTCAATGTAGCTATCTAGCTCTATGGATAATAGTCCATGTTATGACTATTTTTGGCTCCCATCTCAAATCTGCTTTCTACAACAGCTAGCTGATGTAGGTTTCTAACCATACACCCATCTTGGAACTGGTAGTAAAACCAAGAGGTGAAATAAAATGTTGCCACAAAGCCCAAGATCACAGTTGAAATGCAATGACTCGTTTTAAATAATAGCAGTGGCTCAGTAAATGGCTTTATTTTTCTAACTAGAAGATTTTCACTTGTAATTAAAACTTCTTGAAATTTCTCACACTAAGTTTTTTTGGAGTGAAAAATACAGAAATGTTGACACAAACACATTTTGTAAATTTGTCAAATAGTTCAGTTGGGAAAAAAACAAAAACAACAACAAAATCCCCCTAAAAAATATCAAATATGCTCATATTGTGAAAGGAAACTTCAGTTTTTGCTACTGAGATATTGAAATATGTTATAGAATGACCTATTTTTGTTGTAAAAAATGAATTGTGTAACAATATTTTCAAAAGTGACTTCAGGTTTTTGGTACCCAGACAATCTGTCCTTTTATTTAAAATAATATTTTTTTAAAAAGTCACAGGGAAATGTTTCATTTGCCCTAATTTTTTTAACTTACTGATTTGCTGGAAATTTTCCAATCTGAAATGATAGGCCGATATCTCAAAATTGCCAACGTGCCAATAATCTGTTACCTGTCCAGCTTTAACTTTGATGTCCTCCTGATCTGTAGATCACGCTACATTTAATGAAAATGCTAATGACTGCAAATCCCCTATATTTTACCCAACTTTTCAGTGGATAGACAAGATTTCCAAACCAGCAAATTTCAATAACACTCAAGACTTAACACAAAGCATGTACAATTAAAGTGTCATTACATCAAATGCTTGTTTTTGCTTATTTATAACCTCTTCCATGGCACAGTTAATTGTAATTTCTGAGCAGCTCATACATACAAATTCCCCCGACTGAAATCATTTTACAGAAGGGCCTATAATCTGGCTTAACATACTCAACTGTGGTTTCTGATTTTGGAGTGCCCAGAAACCCCACTCCAGCAGGAGCTGGGGTTAGTCAGCTCTTCTGAAAATCCACCTGAATTCGCAAACAAAAACAAAACAAAACAAAGGAAGAACCCCAAATTGAAGTTGTTTTTGAAGTTAGCAGCAAGTCTGGCACTGAGTCCCCAGATAGTGCCTTGTAACTGGAAGAACTGGCTTCCTCTGTTAGGAGGGGTGCTCGTGCAGCAATCGGTGACCTCCTTTCTGTATCGACAGGGAGGTCGCTGTGTTAGTCTACCTTCACAAAACACAAAAGCAGTCCTGCCGCGCTTTAAAGGCTTACAAACTAATTTATTAGGTGATGAACTTTTGTGGGGAAGGTCTTCAGCGCTGAAGAAGTGGACACACCCCACGAAAGCTCATCACCTAATAAATTATTTTTAGTTGGTATAGTGCTACAGGACTGCTCTTCTGTGTTCTGTATTGTCTGGGAGTCAGCCTGCCTGTGAGCCACTCATGCGAGCCTGGCCGCTCAGGGTCAGGAGCACCACGTGGCAGATACGGAACCACTGGTTACATTGTGGCAATTCACAGACTCACCGCCCCCCCCCCCCCCCCCGTAGTCTTTCGTGCAAGGGACAGCTTAGTAGCATGAATGACTCAGGTGCCATCCAATCATCATCTACATTCTTTTGACGACCCGCCTGCCGGTCCAATTGTCTAACCAGTGCGCAACAGTATAACGGCTCCTACCATCCGGTACTCGAGAGTCAAACGAGCCAATCCGGAGAGCGCAGATATCCTACCAACGGGCGAGGAGAAGTGGTGTGATACGTACAGGAGATTGGCTAAGAAATCTATCAGTCTTGGCAAACTCGTCTCTCTATTGGTTAGAGGGAAAAAAGGGTGGTTTCCGGGGGCGGGAAAGCTATATCAAGGGTGGACAAAGCCGCTGTCGAACCCGTTTGCCGTAGCCGCCATTTTGTGCGCAGGAGTCTGGACTGAGGAGAGAACAGCCGCAGCGTCGGTGCCATGTCCCGGGATCGGTTTCGCAGTCGAGGCGGTGGGGGCGGCGGTTTCCACCGGCGCGGAGGAGGCGGCGGTGGCCGGGGAGGCCCGAACCACGATTTCCGGTCTCCACCGCCCGGCATGGGTATGGGCCAGAACCGCGGCCCCATGGGGGGCGGCCCGCAGGGTGTGGGCGGCCCTCCCGGCGGGGGCCCGAAGCCCGAACCCCCTAAGCCGCCCATCTCGACGTCCACGCCGCCCGCCTCGTCCACCTCTACCGCCACTACCTCGGGCCCCGCCGGCAGCCAGGCCGGCTCCGCGGCGCCGGTGGGGCAGCAGCAGCAGCAGCAGCCACAGGCCGCTGGACAGCAACAATCGCAGGCCCAGGCTGCCGCCTCCGCGCCCCCTTCCACCCCGACCGGCGCTGGAGGGCAGGGCCAGCAGCAGCCGCCACCGAAACCGAGCCCCTCCCCCGCAGGCGGCCCCAAGAAAGGGCAAGGCCAGTCTCCGGGCGGGGGGCCGAAGGGGCCGGGGGGCCCCCAGCAAGGCCCGGGCGGTCAGCACCCCAAAGGGGGGCAGGGGCACCGGGGCGGCCCGGGCGGCGAACAACGCGGAAGGGGCCAGGCCCAGCAGCACCTTGGCCAAGGGCTCCCTCCGCAGCAGGGCCCGGCCGGAGGCGGCGGCGAGAAGAGCGCGGATGAGGTGAGCGAGTCCCGCTGTTCCCCGCGCCGCGACAAGATGGCGCCGGCTGGGCTCGAGCTCTCCGCGCGCTCAGGCGCCATCTTGGCGTCAGCCTGGGCCGGGATGGGCTGGGGAGGGGGGTGCGTGGGCGGCGGCGAAACCATATGCTCCTGCGGAAAGGGGAGGGGGCGGCATGGTCCCAACTGGGCGGGGCCAGTGGGGACCGGATCGGGGCAGAGGAGGCTAAGTGGGGTGCTGGGCTAAAGGGTCTCTTGTTGCGCTGGTGTCCCATGGGAAGCAGAGTGGCAGCCATTTGAGCTCTGGGTGAAAGTCTTGTAATTGGTATAAAAGCGACGTATGCCATTAACTGCTCTGTTCTTCCTAGGGCTTTAAAGCAAATCTGTCTCTCCTGAGGCGGCCTGGAGAAAAGACCTACACTCAACGTTGCCGTCTGTTTGTGGGCAACTTGCCTGCTGACATTACGGATGAAGAGTTTAAAAGATTATTTGCTAAGTATGGGGAGCCTGGAGAGGTTTTTATCAATAAGGGGAAAGGATTTGGATTCATTAAGTTGGTGAGTTCTTGTATGTTAGCCACTTTAAGTTGTTTGGGTGAGTTAGAGCAGTACAGTTGCTGAAAACTGTGTCTCAAACATTTTCAGGAATCCAGAGCCCTGGCTGAAATTGCAAAGGCTGAACTTGATGATATTCCCATGAGGGGCCGACAACTTCGTGTTCGTTTTGCCACGCATGCTGCTGCTTTGTCCGTGCGTAATCTTTCACCCTATGTGTCCAATGAGTTACTGGAGGAATCCTTTTCACAGTTCGGTCCAGTTGAAAGAGCTGTTGTGATTGTAGATGATCGTGGCAGATCAACAGGAAAAGGCATTGTTGAATTTGCATCGAAGCCAGCTGCAAGAAAAGCATTTGAACGGTGTACCGAAGGAGTATTCTTGTTGACAACGTAAGCTGTTTGACTATATAACATTTTTTGTATTTAAGTGTTACTGGTAAACATTTTGTTTGTTGCTGTTTTCTCACAAGTTAAATGTGGTAATCAAATATTCTGAAGCAAAACTTAGTGTTCGTAATATGGGGAGGAGAAACTGATCTTTTTTCTGTTTTGTTTTTGTTTAGTACTCCTAGGCCAGTTATTGTGGAGCCACTTGAACAGCTGGATGATGAAGATGGTCTTCCAGAAAAGCTTGCTCAGAAGAATCCAATGTATCAAAAGTAGGGGCACTGTTGATCTTAAATATATTTCAGTACTTGCTGTTCATAATATGTGATGATTCAACAGTAAATACTCAACTGACAGTGAACATGAGTTTTGTCGATTGTTTTGTTTTTATCCATTAAAAGGATGTTAGCTTTAAGATTACTTTGTGCAAATGGTTTTACATAATTGAACAAGTAAAACAAATATTTTCTTTACTTGCTTTGTGCACTTTACAGCTCCTGGCAGTTTCCACACAAAGATTTCAAGTTTAGGTTACATCAGTGAAATGTTTTAATGTTAATAGACATTAACTCATATTTAGAAAATTGCAGTGGTGAAGATGTGGTTATCATTTGACTTTCCATGGAGATCTGATGATAAATGCCCTTTTTCAGTCCAGCTACTAAATTACATTTCCTTGTGGGCAGTGTCCTTGGTTTAACTGTCAGCTATTTTTTTCCTAATTGCTAATATAGAAAATGCTTTGGACCTAGAGAGCAATATTTGTTTTTAATTTCTTGAAAGAAATTAGTACTGTCACTGGGATTCCTCTAGATTTTGTTCTGAGCATCTGGACTGTGGCGGTGTACAGAGGAGACAGTAACATCAGTTTTATAAGTCTACTGTAACATATATATTTTGAAGATTATTCAGTTTAGGAAGAAACCAGTTAATTCTGAATGGAGGATTTAAGCCGGTTTCTCAACTTTTCTGTCTTCTAAATTATTGATTTAATTTCATTAATAGGGAACGAGAAACTCCACCCCGCTTTGCTCAGCATGGCACTTTTGAATTTGAATATTCCCAGAGGTGGAAGTCCTTAGATGAAATGGAAAAACAGCAAAGAGATCAGGTAGAGAAAAACATGAAAGATGCAAAGGACAAGCTTGAAAGTGAAATGGAAGATGCCTATCATGAACATCAGGCAAATCTCTTGCGTCAAGGTGATTGGCATTAATGCTTCTTTTTCAGTCATTTTGGTTTTATGCTGTACACACACATAATCATATGGATGTTTGTGTTTTAGGTTTTTATGATCTAATCAACAATAAACAGCCAGGTGGAGTTTTGATAAAAAGTAGTTTGCATTCTGTTCTGATTCCTGTAAACTTTATTGGTATAATACCTGAGTCTGTATCCTGGCTTTGTGTAGTTTGCATTTACATAATTACTGTGGACTTGAGACATGCAATTCTGGTTGCTCAGTAAGCTGGTATGAGAAGGAAAGGTTTCTTACAAATTCGTTGGTTTCTTTTACATTTTTTTGGTGAGCATAGCTCATTTTGTTTGGCCAGTTGAAGATCAAAAAGGGAGTTGTGTATCGGACTAAGGCCTGGTCTATGCTGTATGCTCTCCCGCCAATTGATCTTGTTGTTTATGCCAGGGATCTATGCTGCACTGATCCATGCATCGGGTGTTAGTTTATCTTCTGCTTAGACAAGATAAATCTTTCTCTAACTACTCTCCTGACAACTCTAGTATTCCCCCATGATGAGAAGAGTAGCTGGTGTCAACAGCAGAGCAGTCTCCTCCCACTTTACTGCACACAATATGCCACAGTAGGTACATAAACTTTAGCTGCGCTATTTGCATAGCTGAAGTACTCATAGTTTAGATTGATGCAGAGGTTAATAGAAATAAGTCCTAAGGTATGCAACTTCAGTTATGCACGTAGTGTTCCTTAAGTTAACACAACAAAGGGTCCTGTGGCACTTTATAGACTAACAGAAAAGTTTGAGCATGAGCTTTTGTGAGCACAGACTCACTTCTTCAGATGCTTCAGTGAGTTTGTGCTCACGAAAGCTCATGCTCAAAACTTTTCCAACAAAACAAAGCAGTAGCAATGTAGCACTTTAAAGACTAACAAAATGTGTATTGGAAGTGAAATTGATCTGAAGAAGTGGATCTGCCCCACGAAAGCTCATAACCAACTAAATCATTTAGTCATTCTCTAAAGTGCTATGTTTCTGCTGCTTTGCTTTATACTTACACCTGCTTGTCCTAGTGCTTTTCATGCAGTTACATTGATGCTCTTTTGTTCTCTTCTTCTTCTAGTGGAGTCCTGGAGTTGATGGGAGAGTGATTTAGAGTTTGATTGCATCTAAACAGGCAATAGTGACAGCTGGTGTTGGATTGATTAGTGTGTTGATCCACTAAAATGGAAAAAATGTTGAAAAAGCAGTGATATCAGTTGTGTGCTATGTACTACTTAAATGGGATGTGGTGGCAAGTGATTGAAGGGAGGTAACATTCTGTTAAAATAAAACCTTGTAAAAGGGAAGGTATGTACAAAGGGGTATTTGATAAGCTTATTTTTTCAGATCTTATGAGGCGTCAGGAAGAATTGAGGCGTATGGAGGAACTTCATAATCAAGAAATGCAGAAACGTAAGGAGATGCAGCTGAGGTAGGCCCATGTTTTATTTAGGTTTTGTGACAAAAATCTTGTTTTGCATGGTAAACGGTATACTTCATACGGATTGGCAGCTAATGTATATACTGATACAGTGCTCAAGTTGAGGTTTGTGTGTTAGTTAGCTTTGTAAAAATCTTGTCTTGAACATTTTGAAAATTGAAACCATTTAGTTTTTCTCCATGTCTTCAATTCCTGGTAGCATCACATGGCAGTTTTGCAGCTCTCACCAAAGTTGAATACAGTGAACTCTTTCATTCTATCTAACTCAAATAACTGGCATTTTAATAAGTTATTTTGATTTTTTTTCCGTAAGTCCAGCTTAGTGAAAGTAAATTTTAGTTTATCATGTCCAATGATAGTTAGTAAAGGAAGAACTCTGCATACATTTTAGTTTAATATTTAATCTTGTTTTTCTTTAGTGTTATGCATTGCTAGACATACCACTCTATTATCCAAAATATTTGAATATCTGACTAATGTCCTGGTCCTGGGGCTGCTGGATGTGGCAGAAGAGTTTGAGAGGTAGCCATTGTATCTGTGTGTTCACAAAATAAAAATCCAGTCCTGTAGCACTTTAAAGACTAATATAATTTTTTAGGTGATGAGCTTTCTTGGGACAGGTGGATCTGTCCCACGAAAGCTCATCACCTAACAGATTAATCTTTAAGGCACTACGGGACTGCGTTTTTGGATGTGAGGACTTACTGTAATTTTAACCTTTTCATCTGCCAGTCAGAATACACATTCTAAAATGTTCTTTGCTTGTGTTGGTTGTGTACATATTGAGGATAAGCTTTTTGAGAGAGAATACGTAAATTATCAGGCAGGAGGAAGAACGTCGTCGACGGGAAGAGGAAATGATGATTCGTCAGCGTGAGATGGAGGAACAGATGAGAAGACAAAGGGAAGAGAACTACAGTAGAATGGGTTACATGGATCCAGTAAGTATTTCAGATGCACTTGTTGGGTTATGGATAATTTAGCTGATTTGAGAAGCTACAGGGATTTCCTTAGCCTTTTATTTGGGGGGCGGGGGTGGGAATTCAGAATAACTAATGTAAAGTAGTTTTGGAAGGTGAATAGATACTGTTACATGGTGCAGATGCTGCCTGAAATCTCTCACCTATAAGGGAAGACAACTAGTGACTCATTTTGATACTCTTTTTTTGCCTTTGCAGAGAGAGAGAGACATGAGAATGGGTGGTGCCAGCACAATGAACATGGGAGGTAAAGGATTGTTAAATATGTTTACATGGTTAACCTATAAGTTATCGTCATATAATTATATGTTTTTTTCCTTAGATCCCTATGGTGCAGCAGCTCAGAAATTCCCACCTATGGGTGGTGGTGCCGGCATAGGTTATGAAGCCAGTCCTGGAGTTGGCCAACCAGCCATAAGTGGTTCTATGATGGGAAGTGACATGGTAATGTATCCTGTGATGGCTTTCCTTTAGTACAGGGGAAATTAAGGCAGGAAATTCTGAAGTCTACCACGTTTTGAGTGGTAGATGGTTCAGATCTCATGCATGGGTACACGCTGCTTTTTGGTCAGTGACTACAATAGAAATATTGAGGACTGGTCTGGCATTAATAGCTTAGTTCTTACAAGTACGTTCGTTTAGACAGAAGTTATATGTAAGCAACTTTAAATGTGCTATTAAGCATATTTGCTGCTAACCCTGTTACAGGTTGGGTTTGAGTGCATGCATTATATTTAGGCTTGGAAGGAATTATTTCATGAGTTCTGATGTTTCAAAATACTGGAGTTATTTCCAATAACTTAAGTTTGTTATCACAAATAAAATCAAGGCTTATTTATCAAGAAGCAATTACTGCATGAATTGAGTTACAACACAGTGAGACAGGAAAGCTTAGTTTACTGATTCTGTCTAAAAACTTTAATTGTATCCAGTGTCCACAAGTGCTTATGTGGTTCTGATCTTGTTCTACAAAGTGTAATTACCGACAACAATTAAAATCTGGTCCTTCCAAACCTAGTCACAAAATCAGTGCATCATTGCATTGATAAATTGCAAAATGCAAATCTGTACTCATGTATGTTCATGCAACAGATTACTCACATGTTGACAGAGATGAGTAATCAAATGGCACACAGTATGCCATATTTTTTGTGGTAATGTTTGCTGTGATATCAGAAAAGCAGAAATGCAGTGGTTATAGGCATGTTTAAATATTCCCAGTGCTCCTTGACTGTAGTCATTTTGTGACTATATGACAAAGGAATGATAGTCTGTTATAACTTGTTTCCCACTTTCTGGGCATGACTGTAGATGCAGGTTCTTAAACTGCTGTGTACCTCATGTTTAGAGGTATGTTTCCAAACTCTTTTTGGCACACTAAATGTGTGCATGTGGTTGGAGTCTGCTTGGTGCTATCCCACTGGAGCAGTGCCAACAGAAATGCTTTAATGGGATGGAAATCTGTTTTGGGTCAAGTGGTTGATAATAGCGTGCTTCCATCCTCCCTGTCGAGGGTGCATATACCCTCAGTGGCACAAAATGTAGAAAATCTTTTTCTGGGTGGGTTTAAGGTTAGACTGTACTCAGGCCTCTGACTTAATACGGTGTGCTACCAAGTAGCTTGCCAGGTATCTTCTGTTTTTATAGAAACCATACCTATGGTATCTAACTTTGCAATGCATTGATTCAGTAGATGATGCTGGCGGCCTTAATGCATCAATCTACATCCAGCACTTTTAAGCAACTCATAAGTATCTAGTGAACAGTTAGGTAGTCTGTGGTAAATGCGGTGTACATTTTTTCTTCCTTACTCTAAAAGTCTTGGTACAGGTGCATGCTGAACTTTTGTAGTATTTTAAAATAACTTGACACCATCCAAACATACTGCTGTTTAGGCAGTTAAACTATCTTAAGTTCCCTAGGACATAGCTCTGCTCCACAGTGCTATCCAGCTTACTAAATTTAAGGGTTGCAGTTAGGTTTTGGCTGATGTCAACATTGTGAAAAGGACATGAAGTATGAGGAAGCTAAGATACTCTAAATTTCTTCACAAAGATTGAGGTAACTTTTCAAATAATTCTATGCTAGTAACGGAAGAAAAGACTGAATTAATCTATGATCTGTGTTTACAGACTTAGTTTAGTGAGCTGAAATTATTACTGTATTTTAGGGGATAGTGAAGATTAAAATGGAAGTTGAAAGAGATCTTTGACTTCACAGTACTGATGTAACTTTCAGAGATATGCTGCCAGCCATACCCATCTAATTATCTCTTAACTAAGTAGAAATATGTGCAGCTACAACTCTAGGGGAGACAGTCCATGAAGCCTTTTAATAATTGTGAAGTCTTAGTGGACTTTCCAGGAGCTCTGAATCTGGGGAGGGAAGGGGGCTTTAATAGGTGCACCTGTGAAAAGCACAAAGGGCAAACCTGAAACACCATGATTAAAATGTAGTTCTGTGAAACTATTTCTACATTTGCTTAAGGGAGCAATAGACCTGAAAATGTGAGAACAAATGAAGGTCTTTTGATTAAGGAGTTGTGTTGGTTAGGTATATCGCTGCTTATTAGCCTTTCACATTTTTCATTTTTGTAATTCAGTAGCACTGTATTACAGTTGTTTGTTCTACTTAAGGCTTCTGCAGTTTAGTCAGCAAGATGTAGTCTTAAACCCATCTTGAAAAGCCCATGATCTCTATTGCAGCACATGCCATTAACTGGTGAGTAGGCATCCACTTTATAATGGCATTTTATTAATGTCGGCTTGTACTTCAGTGAATTGAATCTGCATTTTCTGGATAGGCTTATTTGGAAATAACTTACAGAAGCAAACAAAGCTGCTACTGAATTAAAGGTGAGAGTTTGCAAAGCTAGTTTTGTAAACTGCTAGAGCTTATTTTGGAAAGGGTGTTAATTCACATCTGCACTAATGCTTACATTTCTAGCATTTCAGGGAATATCTGTTCTTTGTAACAGATATGTGAGAATGCATCAAGTTGGGAACATACCTCAAGGCATGTATTACAATAAACTAATTTTTAAATTACCCTTTTTTCCTTTCTATGTTCCCGGTGCCTGTGGATCGGCTCAATGGTGATTGTATCGACGAACCTTGACTACGGAACCTTCTAAATATATATTCTTAACACACATGGACAACAACTACACATAATGAACTGTTAACTGTTCCAATAGCGTACTGAACGCTTTGGGCAGGGAGCTGCGGGGCCTGTGGGTGGTCAGGGTCCTAGAGGACTGGGGCCTGGAACACCAGCAGGATATGGTAGAGGGAGAGAAGAATATGAAGGCCCAAACAAAAAGCCCCGATTTTAGATGTGACCAGTAGTTTCATTCCAGTTTGTTTTTGTCTGCCTTGTTTAGACACCAACTTTTTAATTCTTGCATTTTAGTAAGAAAGCTACATTTTTATGGCTGTTAGAAACTATTGACCTAATATTTGTAAGTGGTCTGTTTGGACGAGTAAAAAATTAATTATGTAATGCAGTGTTTCAAAAAATTTAGCTGTTTTTTTGATGTATAACATCCCTAACTTGATGGTAGTGTACCAACTTTTTTTTACTGTGCTTCAAATAAATAGAGTACTAAATGTAGTAACTATTCTGATCTTAAACTTGCCATTGATTTGAGGCTAAATGCCATGCCTTTCAACATAAACAAGTCTTGGATTAGAGGTCTGATTTAGACCACAGTATGGAAAACTAGCTAAGGGTAAAGCCTCTAAGAATGGCTCATGCTTTAAGTTTGGGTCAGTTGTAGTCTAATACTTGATCTTCCAATGGATGTAGATTTTTCAGAGCATTCATTATACTGCAAAACAAATAGAAATTTTGTAAGTATTGTAAAAATGTAGTAATGGAAGCAAAACTGCAAATGGTACTCCAGTCGTAATGAGCTTTGTATTTTAGCATTTGAAGGCAGGATGTGGGCAGAAATGGGTCTCTTTAGCAGCTCTTGCTTGAAATTTAAAGACTTAAAAAGTTGAAAAGGTCCCTTAAAAAAAAATCCCACTGAATGGGTTGGATTGGCTGATTTCCCAATTAAAGGACTGCTAATGTGGCAGTGTTGGTTTTATATGTAATCTGTCTACCTGAGTTTCAGGTTTGGCCTGTTTGTGTTTAATACCTAATTTAAATTGCTTGGCAAGAAGACAAAAGTATTTCAGTAAAACAGGGAAACTTTTAATTTATACTCTAACTTAAGTCCTTAAGCTAATTGCATGGACTAACTCTTATTAGAGTTCAGGAATTAATCAGTAAATTTCAGGGGTCTGTAAAGCTGGAGTAGTCTTTCGTAGACCTTGTAGTACATAAATCCTAAAATGCAGCATGTTAAATTTAGATAAATAACATCTTGCAGTTAGCTGTGAGTTCTCAGTGTTTTTGAACCTTGACCCATCTTAACATTTCTTTTTACTTGGAGCTTCTGCTCACTGTGTGCCAGGTCACAGTGCCATTTAAATTGCCCCAGCTCCCTGCACCTCCTGGGTGAGAATCCTTATTCTGATATCATATCTTAATACCACACTGATCGGAAGGCAAGGGTAGGACTGAACATGGAGTTCACTATGTAATGGTATGCAGTACAAATGAAACTCCCTCTGTGATTCTAACAGAAGAGATTGGTGTTCATTAAACCACATAAGAATGCAAGATATTCTGGGCTGTGATATTAATGTAGTTATCATGATTATGTCTGACCAGCTGGGAGCAGCATGGCTTCCCAGTGTAAAATGGATTGGTTTTAAGACAGGATACGTCAGCCTGCTTGTGAAAAGTTGGCAAACTTATTGGGTACGGCTGTATTTTTACCTGCCTCCCAAAATGTTGAGCATTCTGTGAATAGCTTAATTGTTTGGAGGTCTTTCTTCTGTTTGTGCTAAGCATTGGCTAATCCTAAATTCAGTCTCTGTGGGTAAAACTTTAGTGTTTAGATATCATCTTGGAATATAAACAGTCCCTTTTCAGAATTGAGCGACGTTTAAATGCTAACAATCTTTAAATGTAAAATATTGGCAAGCTGTGAAGTTGGGGGGTACTAGGTGTGTGACTAAATATTAGGTCTCAAAATAGAGATTTAGCCAGTTTGGCAAATCTGTTCATATTTTCCCAGAGCTTTGCTATGATACTTTGCTATGAATTGAAATATAGGAAATCTTGGGTGAGCTTTTCTTAAACTGGAGATCAAGTGTCTGGAATACTCTGTATAAAAGTCTTAAAATCAGCAGTCCAATTACAACTTATGTGAATTTTATAGCAGGGACTTGACGAAAATACTTTGAAAAAGGTGTTTGTGGACACCTACAGAGGGTAAAAGTGTCTGAGATGGGGAACTCTGAACATAAACATTAAATTAATTTTTTTCAGTTTATTTTTCAGATTACATGTCATTCTTTATTAAAGAGCTGCTGGCACATATCCTAAAATGCTTTCCTTTGTAGTACTGTAACTTTGAAGAGTGAAGGATGCTGATGTCCTAATCTTCCAGAGGTTTTCTTTTTTGGTACTCTTGTATGTATGATGTTGCTAGGTCTTAAAAATAGACCGCTTGCTAAACTGTGTTTAGCATGCATATACAGAAAGATTTGGTGGCTTCTACAACATGGAAATAGTTTTCTTAAACTGTGTAACCAGTGTTGTGGCTACATAAGCAGATTTAAAAACCAAATCAAGTTCTGCTTGGAGTTGCATGTATTAAACAGGTATTCAGTAGCTTCTGACAAATTTGATTTAAAAATTTTTTTAAAGGTGCAGTTGTAAAAACTGACAAATGTCAGAATTTTAAAAAAATAGAGACCCAGTTATTAAGTTGATGGGAGGTGTTAAGCAAGTTGTCATGTTCCTGTGGTCTTTCCCTATGGTTCTTTGCTTTTGGAGTTTTCACAGTCAGGTGATTGAGAACTGAAGTAAAAGGGTTTTCAAATCTGTTAAGAAAAGTCGTTGTCATGGAAAACACATTTCCAGATGGCCTAGACCATGTAGAAGATCTTTTTTGTACTTAGAGGAAAATATTGGCTTTTGCAATTTAGTCTGCTTTAATTAAATTAAATTTTAACTTCAATCCCTTGAGTTTTGCAGCATGTAGAAATGGGTATCCTTTTTACCTGTTTTCAGACTTCCTTTAAAAATGAATACAGAGCATATCTACTGTACTATGTAGAAACATCACATCACCTACTAGAAATACAGCTTATGAGAATTTGAAACTGCTTTTGAGAGATTTTGTGGTATTTTTATGGTAGAATAATTCTTGGCTTCTTCTTGGCGGCAACCACTTACTGTGGCAGCAAGTTTTTGCTGAAGTTTTTGAGACTGCAATTTTACACTCTTAAAAGTAGTGGCCTGCTACATAACTGCACTTAGCCAGCATTTCTGCAGTGCATAACTGTGAGGAACGTAGTACCACAAATGGCAATGGACATTAGGACCCGGATGTAGTATTCCTGCTTGCTCCGAGATTCTCATTGCCGACTGCGTACAGGTAGGTACCAAGCAATATAATATAACTTGGTGACTTTCTGTGTAACCTTATTCTGTGGGTATTCTGACATCACACTTCTGACTATGAAATTACAGTGCAGCACTCTCCATACTTGTATAATGCTTAGTTTGCATCAAACGCGTGGCTTTCGGTTTTAAGCTATATCTTTCTCAGCAGCAATAAGCAACTTATTGCAATTCTTAGATAAGAATCTCAGACCCGATTTCCTTTGCACGTATGACTTGGCTTGTGTGGATTTTCTTAAGCACTTTGTAATGAAGATATTCTTAGGTGAGCTCTGTGGGGAAGAGGGAATGTGATTTTTTTAGACTCATTTAACCAGTCAACTGGGTGCTATTTGCACCTAGAAAATCTCACTTGCATTAACTTTCTATGATAACAAAATAATCCATCTGCAGCGCATCCCCTTGTAGAGTCTTGGCTATCTAGAAAATGTATTGGTATTTATTGCTCTAGCCTTCATTGAACTAGGTGATGACAATGTGAAGTTCACTGTAGTGAGCTTTAAGACTGGGTGTAAGTATGTTTCAGCACATAAATTGTGTTCAGATATCTTAGTTTTCAGAGTTCATTAACTTCAGAGTTATGTTCAGTTAAAGGCAACAGACTATGCTGGGAATCTGTTGATTCCTGTCTTTAAATATTCATCTTAATAGTGAGTGTACCGATCAAAGTAGCTTAATTTTGCATCAGAATACCTCTCTAGTGTGTGTGTATTCTAATTTCTTCACTGCTAGAAATACCAGATATGGTGCTTCAAAAGGTTACATACCTAAATGTTTCCAAACTTTTGATTGTGGTGACCTGCTCTGATCTGTTTTGTTGTGCTAGTTAGCTGTAACTTCAGAGTCTGTCATACATTTCCTTATTTCATCCCCTGATCTGGTTCTTGGCAGTGCATAAGAAATCTTTTGCAGAGATACTGCAAGGGTTTTTTTTCTGACATGAGATGCAAAGTTTTAATTTGCATACTTCCTGGTGGACATTTTTGTCAAATTTAGGCATGTATTTTGTATTGTATCTCCAAAGGAAAAAAGTCTTTCTCCCTGGTAAGCAGCTTACAAAAACTAGATAGGAGGCTTGCCCTCTGCTGTTTGTATTCATGTTCTTTTGAAAAATTAAAATTTCTGCACTTTATAACTTAGTAATAGATATTTAGTTATTGTCAATGACTTCAGTGTTTTCTGTGAATAAAATTCAGTAATGAAATTGATAGTATATTTGCTGTGAAACTGCAAGAATTGGGTTATTAGGTATCTTTAAAACAACAGTCAGGTCTGTTCAGTTCTGCCAGCGTGCGAAGTATTTACTAGACACATGACTTGTCTTCAGGAATATCATGGAGGGGTTATATGGGCACATCTGCCTTCTGCATACTTGAAACATTAATAGGTTTTTGACACTTAGAGAAATTTGTGACTAAGCATTGGGTTTCATATTAGCGTTGAAATGCTTGCAGTAACAATGCTTAGTGCCCTAGGTCTCTCAAACAGTAATGTCTAGTTTAAGCAAACTAGTAATTGTAGTGAGTGGGTATGAGAAATAACAGTACACTGAAGTGCTTGCATTGTGTTTCATCTTGGTTTTATCTTTTTCACTATGAATTATGCTTTTCCCAAAAGTTTATCTGAAGCTCAGAAGTGTGGTGCCAGAATATATATGCGTACCTGTTAGATCAGATGCTGGTGCTGTCAGGAGTGAGCACAGCACAGTGTAGCACATGGGGGCTTTTACTGTAATATTAAGCACATCAAGTGTCTCTTACTTGCAGTTTCCCCAATAGCAAAACACTAAACAGCTTAAATATTGAGGCCTGTGTGTAGTCTTAGGACTTGAGTGGCATTGGGGTTGCATGTCTGTTAATCATTGCCAGCTGCAGTGACAGGATCAGGAAGGCCTGTGCTTCGTAACATGTTACATGAGGCTAAGTGTGTTGGAGAAATTGCATCAGTGTGCTGTTTTGGACTGTTACTTGGCTTCCACTACTAGCAAGGCTGGAATCAACTGATCAGCTTTTGATTTCTCTCCATACCAGCTATAGTGGGGTTTTTAAATGGTGGCCTACTGGACAAGAAAAAATGGGAGGATTGGCCTTCTCCCATATCTGTCATTGCTGCTAGATAATGATTGACAAGTTAGGACTTGACTGTGCAATCCCACAGTGGGCTGTGAATACACCCAACTATAAAGGCTGTTTTCGAACACCAGTACTGAAGAGCTAACTGGGGGAAGGGTGGTTGCTACAAATACATAATCTGGAGTGCTGGAAAGATGCACAAAGATATAGTATCCCTTATGCATGGTGTTTTAGTGCTACAGTATAGAAAACAATGTGCATACATTTTTCTATTAATTTATAATTCAGTGTCAGCACTACCAAGTGGTGGGTTTCAGCTTAAATTTGGATTTCTCATCCACTTGGCTGGCTAAATAGCATTGTGAAGGCAGTGTGCTTTGCCTTCAGTAGTGTGCACAGAACTTTGTATAGAGTTATTCTTAGTTGCTGATGAGTAGATGATCTTCAGCCCCTTAGTTTGCCTTCAACATAGCTGCAGTGAAAGGCTTAATATGCAAGGGGTGGGGGTGGGGGGGAGCTGTGACATAGAACAAAGGTAGTAAAAAGCACATGACAAACTCCAGTGTTTTCCTTTGGCTTACGGTGCACTTGAAGGATTCTTGGGCTGGGCATAGCTAGTATCCAGGGACACTTTTCTTCATCCATATGGAGTGTGGATTATTACTACAGATAAACCAAACTGTGGTAAAATAAAACTAGTATAGTTGAAGAGTTACCTTCACATACCTTCACATAAGGGATAGTATACCTCTGGCTGCAATCAAACTTCATTGTACTCAGACTGGTGGAGCTAGCAGTTGTGGCTTGGTGCTCAGACTAGGGGCAGTTCTTCACTCAACCACCTGGATATTCTTTTACTTTCTTAAGTGCTTAGACTAGCCTACTTCTGCCCCTTATACTAGTTTTACTTAGTATTTTGGAATAACTTGTAAATTCCCTCATCTGATTAGTCCATCCATCTTTTTAAACTCTTATTTTTAATTTAAAGGTTAGAATTTTGTAATGGATTAAAATTTTGTTTTCAGAAACTCTTGTTTCTGTGTTTATAATAATAACTTCAGTTGTTACCCTTTAGGTGAAGATGATGCGAGCTGAGTGAAACCAGTGTGCTCATCCGTGAAGTAAGTATAAATTGTTAATCTTCCATTTTAAAAAAGTTGGTCAGTGTGATCTTAAGGAATGTGGAGTAGTGCTGCTAGTGGTTCTTGTTTCCAGTTGCATTAAAAGGTATACCTAGCAATTGCTGTCTCAAATGTTAGTTGTCTTAGGCAACCCATTGTGATGGTAGATTAGGGAGGATAGGTAGTTATCAAACAAAAATGTTGGTACAGTTCATCCTCTGTGGCATGTCTGTACTAGACATAGCAGTCAGCAGCTGAAAAGACAATATTAACTGTCAGTTGGGTAGCTTTAAAAAAAAAGGACTTTTCAGCCGTGGACTTCTGTGCCTGTCTTCACTGTAGAAGGTCTGTGGAAGTGATCCTCCCATCGACCTTCCTGAAGCCTAGTGGCTTGTGAGGAGTTAGAGTTGGCATTGACTTAGTGGTCAGTTGTCTGTGCTAGTGTATATGTAGGTTGAATAACTTGGGGTTCCTTGCCATAAAATGCTCTTTAGGCCTCCATATAAGTATTTACAGTTGTGTGAGCTGTCACTTCTGCTTGCTTGTTTTCCACTTCAGACTCAGCATTCCTCCTAATTTCATGGTCTGTCCCTTGCCTAGATGCTTCATCTCATAAAGGGAATGGCCAAACTTGGAGTTGCCATATAACTGACTTGCATTGGGCTGGGTATGAAATCATTTTTTATAGAAACCTTAACTTATCCATTTTCTCATGGCAGTAGAGTCTGAGCACAATCCTGAATGTGACATCGGGGAATGTGGAGTAGTCCACTGTGAAGTGAATGGGTGAGTAGTAGATTCTTACTGAATTTGTAAGAAGAAATTACATATGTAACAGTTTCTACCCAAAATGTGACCTGGTTTTTAATACTGATCCTTAAGATAAAAGCCATTCTTTATTGGAAGTTATATAAAACCATATCTTTCTTTTGTAGAATCAAGATAAGCATTATTTGAGACTTGCTGGCTCTGCAGCATCAGTAAACCCTGCCCATTGAACTCTGATTCTCAGGCACAAACAAGGAGCTAATGTTAATTTTAAGCACTGTGGGAAATGCGTGGTGCATTAGGAGGAGAAGAAAGGGTTAGGGCAGATGAGGGTAACATGAGTAAAACAATTAACTAAAATAAATTTGGTACAAATGTATTGATTTTTCATCTTCGGAATATTTTTGTAAACAACTGAACTTCACAGCAGGGTAGGTGAATCAATATTATACCTGTTCTGTACGTAGGCAAGTGAGACACACATGCAGGGAGTGTGCAGAGCTGCAATTTTAAAGTAAAATTCTTCCATCATGTCACAAGACTTTAGTCTGAAATGCTTTAAAATATTAAGTTAGTATGTAAAACCACAGAGATGGGGAAGCTTGCTATATATTTTAACATTTTCACTGTTGATGGTTGTATGCATCTGGTCTATCCATTTAGCAGATATCAGAAGAAATTTGAACTCAGTGATATAAGGAACCTTGTGAGTTGTTTCCTGATGAAACCTAGTCCAATTCAGAATTGATTCTATGTTCCTGTTTCTGTGCTGTTCACTTAATCACAGGTGTATACTGAAAGCTTACGTACATTTGTTGAACATTTGGTGGCCAGGTGCATTATTGCTTTGTGCTCATTCAGTGTTTGTTTCAAAGTGATCTATACATGAAGATTGCTGGTAACCTTTAGATTTTGGGCATAACGTTGTTTTGTATTCACAGGAGGAAGCCGTGTTTGAAGTCCAGAATCCAGTGGAGAGGAGCCAGGGACCAAGTGGCAGCATTTTTCTTTTAATAAAATACTCAATTGCTGTACAAATTGTTTGTGTTTGTAAGTTTTACTCCAGAAGCTAATTTAGTTGAACATATTTGTGGTTGGATATCACTACTAAACTGAGGTAGCAATGGGAAGATGCATAATAATGAAAATGTGTGAACGTCCCATAGGCATTCATACATCTGTGTGGGGTGCTAAAGACTCAAGTTTTGAGCTTGTGTATGTATTTGCATGATTAGTGACTTCCAGTGCTGTGATGCATCTGTACTCAATAAGGCCAACTTGAGACCCTGGTGAAGCATAGAAAGTAGAAGGCAGTGGTGTGAGGTGAGAGGAGAGCTTGTTTCATTTGCAAAACTAGAAGTCTGAGTCTGAAAGGCTTGACTTGAAGAGAAAAGATAGCAAATCACGAGAGGTGACTTCCTTCCCCATGAAGCTTCACCTGAATTGATATGTCTAGGTCTATAAACTGACTGCCACAAGCCACTTTGTCTAT
The DNA here is from genome assembly GCF_033958435.1 of Carettochelys insculpta. Taxonomy (NCBI): domain Eukaryota; kingdom Metazoa; phylum Chordata; order Testudines; family Carettochelyidae; genus Carettochelys; species Carettochelys insculpta. The sequence goes on from NC_134160.1 coordinate 3,639,484, forward strand.
CACTGGTAATCTTATACTGTTCAAAGCTTTTGGTGTTCAGGTGATCGCAGACAATGTAGCAGCAGGTCCTTGGTTAATGCGCTTTGGAATTTGTTTTTCTGTTCTAATACATCCATACCAAGAAAGCTGCCAGAGCCAAACCAGCGCTGATGCATCAAACCATCCTTGTATTCAGTTTTTTGCTGTCCTTAGCCCTAATATTTGAGTGGGTGCTGCACGTTGCAAAAATTTAAGTTCTGAGAAAGTACCATCAGGAGACAGTCTCCTTTATCACCTTTATCATCTGAAGAAGTGAGTTAACTCACGAAAGCTCATGCTCAAAACTTTTCTGTTAGTCTATAAGGTGCCATAGGACCCTTCGTTGCTGCTACAGATCCAGACTAACAGGGGCTACCCCTCTGATATTTATCACAGGGAGGTTTCTTTCTGACAACATTCTCACTGCCCCCCCTCCCCAGCTTGCTATAGAAATGCAGTCCACCTGAATGATGGCTTTCTTCATATAAAAAGCCAGGACCAACAATATGGGTTGCTACAAAACTGAGTTGCTCAGGCTCCTGCTTCAGTCCTAGGTGTCAGGGCTGAGAGCCCCACAGGGTTCAGCACTGGAGTGGGGCTTCAGCTTCTGCCCAGGATCTAATACTTCAGTTATTAATACTAATTTCTGAAAGTCCTAACACTGGCCCTGCTCTGTGCTCCTCCCCCCCACCCCCCCAAAAAAAGCCACCTTGAACAGTCTCATCCATAAAAGTGCTTGAAGTATGATACCAGTAACTTGTGATTTGGCTTTTGAAACCTACCTCCTATAGTAGGACTACAGTAAGCAGACCAGTAAGTGGCATACCTGGTCTTGTGCTTCCACAGTCTTGTGGAGTCAGTCATCCTTAATGTACCATCCTGTTTTAATATGTTCAAAATGTGTGGGTTGCAGGCCAGCAGTGAGGTACAGAGGCATGGGGAAACCCAGATGCACAATAGCAATCCTGAGTTTGCCATGAGGCTTTTGTTTTGCCTCCTAACAAGCTTGTACTTGTGCTGATTTCCATTTCTTCCTATAATCACCTAAGACATTTGTTCAGCTACAGTACAATCTGCTCCATGAAAAAGGGATTTTAGTTACCACTACCGTTAGCTGTGGCTCACAAAAATTCTGGTTTATTTTGAACCACAAGATGGGGTTTTTGGATGCTGAAGGATGTCTAATGTTGCATTGCATGTTTAAAGCAGCCATTTTTCAGGCAAGTTCTCATGTTACATAAGCTAGCATCCCTTATGTTTGGGTTGTAATTAGGTCCCATTTTACTCATCACTCATGAATATTACATAGGGTTCAACAACTGAATTATTCATGTCACGTTAGACCTGAGCTAAAGTGGAAGCCGGGGGCAGGTGCTTTAGGTAAGAAGCTTAGAACTCTTCCATAAGTTCTTGCAACTGCCTTTTGAAAGTTATTCGGCAGAATGAATGAACACAGCAGAATGTTGCACTTACCAGTGCCAAAAATAACCTTGGGGCTGCACAGCCCACTTGCTCTGGACTTGCAAGCAAGGAGGGATCCTGTGTCTCACCAGACTCTCCCCCTTACTTTGAATCCTGTTCTTCCAGAGGTGGAGCATCTGGCTGTGTTACCCCAGCTATCTAACAGATGTTCTAGCCATTGTCAGCAGTGCAGTTGGAACTTGCACTTTAAAAGCAGGTGAGTCCCCTACTACTTCCTATGTGTGTGTTGATGTGTAACAGTGAGTACTTGTGAACTCTCTTTACTATACCTGATTAAAGCATAGAACTTCAAGCTCTGGTAGAAGGAAGAATAGATGTTACTGTTACTCAAGGTTGCTAATGGAGGATTGTGGTTTTCCTCTGCCCGTCTGACAAATGCTATTGTCCAGTGTTTTACTTTAGCTTGATCTTTGCTTAGCCAGCAGTGCAGTTTCCACTGCGCCAGGTGAGAGACTGTTCCACCACTTAAGTGTGATGTTAGAAACCAGGTCTTCCATTTGAGAGAATTCAAACTCTCTCCAGCTACAAATCCCTGTGCAGAATCAGGAGAGCAACTGTAGGTCATGTACAACTGAAGCAAAAATGTGGCTTTAGCACTTGAAGTGCTATTCCAGCTCAGGTCAAGTATTCACACGTCATACGTTGCCTGGGCTCACACCCTGCCTCATGCGGCTGCTTTACTCACATGAATCATCTCTATCCACTCTGAATACAACCTCAGTACTTTGCAAGTTGAGGAAGTACCACTACAGTGTTCCCAGATCATTAGGCGTGTCAGTTCTCTGCCCTCAAGCCGGTGCATGACACCCATGCTGTGCGGCAGGTTGTAATTGCCATGACATTGCACAGCTAATAACAAGGGCATGTAACCCATCCCTTAAATGTGCTCCTGTACCAGATGACTTCAGGGTAGCTAATATAATGCTGATAAAGGTTCCAGGCAGGAGATGATCCTGGTAATTACATTGCTCTGCTCCATGCTGTTTTGCCCTTAACTTATGTATTGCATGCACTTCTGGGGGCTACATTTCAGTCCAGAGAAAAGAAAAATGATTAAAGGTCTAGACCATGTGTCTATAAGGAATGACTGAAAAATGGGGCTGGGTCAGTCTGGAGCATAGGGGGCTGGGTCAGTCTGGAGCATAGAAGACTGAGGGGAGAACAAAAATTTTCAAACATGTAAAAGGTTACGAAGAAGGTCAATTGTTCTCAACCTCTGAGAATAGGGCAAGAAGCAATAGGCTTAAATTGCAGTCAGGTGATTGAGGTTGGAGGTTAGGAAAAACTTCCTGTAACAAACTGCCTCAGAAGGTTGTGGAATCTTCATCATGGAAGAATTTGTCAGGCAAACATGACAGAATATTGGGCCAGGTAGGCCATTGGTCTGTCTCATATGGTCAGTTTTTATAAATAGGGATCAGAACTGGGCTACACATTGTGGAGGGAGGGTGGGATGTGTTGATCGGCGCAAGAAAACCTGCTCAAACAGCCCACCAGCAGGAAGTTGGGGAGTGTGGAAAGAGTGCCAAAGCAGATGGAGAAGGGAACAGGCTTAGGAATAAAAGAGCAGCTGTGGAGGGGATAAAGCCATGGGGACGGGTAAAAATGTAATGCTTCCCTTTGTGGCAACCCTCAAGGAATACTGAGTATCTCTGCAAGGTGTAAATTCTGTGTTCTCTGCTGTAACAGCGCTAGCCAGCTGGGTAAAGCCCTTACAGGGACCCCAGAGTCTGGAAATATCAACCCTTCTCCGTTCCTGCAGGGTTGAACGAAATGACTTCTTTGTCACTATTCCATAGTGCTTTGTTTTCCTTTTATGTAGGTGAATGAATAAACCTGTTGGCAGCAAAGGACAGCTTGCCTGTTGCAAACTTCCAGCTGCTCTGGGCTGTGGCAATGGTGTCCAAAACAATAGCCTGTCAGGCTTGGGCGGTCATAGGGTGCCGGAGGACTCCCCTCCTTTAAGGTTCTATTGCTAGAGGAGGCCGAGACTGTGCTGCACGGAAACCCCCTGGTTTGTGGGAGGGAAGAGCTTGAGAAACCACTGCTTAGACTTCAGGGCTGTACACCTTTGGGGTTACAAGCAGTGCAATTATGAGTTCTTGTTCTGGCATCAACCTGATGTTGGCAACAGGCCATGGCTGTCTGAGACTCCCCCAGAAGAGGAAGGTGCTATTTGAATCCCATGCAGGACAGCAAATGACATGGAGCCTTTACTGCCCCCTCCTGTCCTGGGCCTGTAAAGGAAAAAATCTCTGGTCCAGTAATTGCACAGCTCAGATTATGGCGTGATGCTACTGGCTTCCAGCCTGGACATGTGGCAATAGTAGAGCAATGTAGTGCCTGCGTGTTAAGTATGTTCAACCCTGGTTATATCCTCCCTGCCCAGCATCTTCCATTTCCTGAGCAGCGGTTGTTTGTGTCTCGAAGTGAGGCTGTGGCCATTGTGCTCTATGGGGGGGTTTGGAGGAGTTGGAACACCTGAGTTCCATGTCCAGCTTTACCACTGCCCTGATGTATCACTTCACCTCTTAGTGCTTACAGTGATACCGACCTGACTTATAAATCACCATGTGGCAGAAAGCAGGACAGTAGTTCCCACCTTGTGCTCCAGTTGCAGGGCAGAGCCTTTGAGAGGCACAGCAGTGGTTGGAACCTGGCCCCAGCTGCAGGTGGCTCATGCAAGGAGGCTGGCCGGCAGTGAGGGGTAGGAAGCATGTTCCAGGCTAGCACAGGCAATCCTGACCCAGTGCCAGCAGCAGAGGGGTCAAAACGGTTTGCGGCTCCCAACTTTGCAGAGAGGGTAAAGGGAGAGTGGGCTACAGGCTTCCCAACTGGTAGGCAGGGGGCCCTTACTTCAATGGCTGTTGGACCAGATCTTTGGTCTGAGGGTTGAACTTGCTCCTGGGTTCTGTTCCCTGAGCTTACCCCTGACAACTGTGGTCTTGTCTCTAAAGCAGGTGCAAAACTTTCCGTACCAAAAGTGAATGCTCTGCTCTGCAAGGTCTCCTTAAGAACCACAAGCTACCCTTCCTAAGGCCACCTCCAGGGCTCCTGTACTCCACGGGTAGCAGAGCACAGCAAGGCAGCATTTCCAACCAGAGGGAGAGGATGATAGCCCATCGAGGGCCAAGAAAGCAACAGGCCTATGTGCACTTCTCCAGTCCCATCCAGCCAGCTGTCAAGCCATCTCTCAGCAAATTGAGGCCTGATGGAAACAACCTCCCAGCAGGAGTGGCAGCCCAGGGGAATATGCAGCCAGCAGCTTTGAAACACTTTCCCAGTGCTATGGCACAGAGCCTGCTGGTGTGTGGGCTCTCCTGCCTGCCACTGGCCTGGGGGGATCGGCCTTTGCTGCCCCCAGTCAGAAAATCCAGAGGAGAGATCCACATCTATGTACCCCGAGGGGAAGACAACACGGACTGCGATTTGCTGGAGGAAGACATGGACAGTAAGCTGAGCTCATTGAGCTTGCAAGATGAGAAATGAATTAGTTCCCTGGGAGTTATTAGTGTCCGGTCTTAAATGGAATAGCAAGACAGTCTCAGCTGATGTCCTGCTGCGAAGCAGTTTGACAGCCCTAACCTGTGAAAATGGATTCTGTTCCATCGTAAATCTAACGCTGGGGGGTGGGGTGCAGGCAGGGGGGGGCAGCAGACAGCCTTCTCTAGAGTACTTGGGACAGGCAGGATTCCTGGGCTGTACCTTTAGTGCCACTCCTGTGTGACTGCAGGCGAGTGATTTAACCTCCCTGCATCTCTGTCTCTGTAAAGTATCGGAGGGGGAGCCATGTTAGTCTGGATCTGTAACAGCAATGAAGGGTCCTGTGGCACCTTATAGACTAACAGAAAAGTTTTGAGCGTGAGCTTTCGTGAGCACAGACTCACTTCATCAGATGCTGGTCGTGGAAATCTGGCCTTGCAGATTTCCACAACCAGCATCTGATGAAGTGAGTCTGTGCTCACAAAAGCTCACGCTCAAAACTTTTCTTAGTCTGTAAGGTGCCACAGGACCCTTGGTTGCTGTCTCTATAAAGTGTTAGTCCAGATCTGGAGAAGTTGGTCTGTCCCACGAACGCTCATCACCTAATAAATTATTTTGTTAGTCTTTACAGTGCTACAGGGCTGCTTGCTTTGCTTTAAGATACAAACTAACACAGCTATCTGTTAGTCTATAAAATGGGAGTGCAGGGATCTGCCCCATGAAGATCTTACCCAGATCACCCCTCCAGAGAAGCTTACACCTTGATTTTTTCAGAGCACTGCTAGAAGTCATGGACAACTAGGCACGCTCAGCTCCTTTGAAAAGCAGGCTCTGTTCCTCCCAAGCAGAGGTGGCCTACATACACAGAGCACCTTTAAGACATGCTGGACTGCAAAGCTGTTGCAGTAAAGTCCATGAAGTCCCAAATTCATAATCTGTGAGGCTATCCTTTGTGTAATCTCTGGTTTTAAGTGCCTAGGGGGTGAATTCATGCTGAGCATACTCCCCCTTCCCCATCCCTGTCCTTCATCCTGGCCCATGGGTATTACAGCACTAAGGTATTGGAGCCAATGTCATTTGAAATAATTGTCAGACCAAAGGTCCATCTAGCCCAATAGTCTGCCTTCTGACAGTGGCCAGTGACAGGTGGGAATAAACAGAACAGGTGACCAGCGAGTGATCTTTCCCTGTCACCCATTTCCAGCTTCTAGCAAACAGAGGCCAGGGACACCACCCCGACCCACCATGGCTAACAGCCATTGATGGACCTATCCTCCATGAGTCCATCTAGCTCTTTTTTGAAACTGGTTATAGTCTTGGCCTTCACAACATCCTCTGGCAGGGAGTTCCACAGGTTAGCTGTGCACTGTGTTAAACACTTCCTTTTGTTTTAAACCTGCTGCCTATTGATTGCATTTAGGGATCCCTAGTTCTTGTATTATGAAAAGGACCAAACAGTACTTTCTTAGGTATTTTCTCTACACTATCTTTCCATCTCTGTACCTTGGGCATCTTCTGCTCTTGGGTAAGGGGGAATTAAATGGCTCTTGCAGAATTTTAAAAATTAAAGCCAAGTTGCTGTTTTACACACTGAGCAAGAGAGAATATGGCCCAAGATTACCAGGAGTTTCTAGAAAATACAAAAGGATTGAGGTGAAACCTCTTCTCGGTCCAAACACCAGCTGATTCTTTTTCAGCTGCAGTAAAATGATTTTCACAGTCTGGCTTCTCCTTATGTTCATCTGCCCTCTTCTGCTCTAACTGTTGTCCTGGGAGAGCTGTTTAATATTTCATGCAATGATGCACAAGGTATTAAGGACACAAAAAATCATCCTGGCAGAAGAGAACATGGGTGCCTGCTGCAGGAATCTATTCTTCAGAAAGGATTGTTTTAAAAAGGCTTTCACAGAATTCTGCCCTGGTGCCTGCTGCATTTTGCATTGTTTAATTTGCAATCCAAAATAGCTCAAGGTGCTGCAGACCAGTCTGCTGGTCCATTGTTTCACCAGCTGGCCCAAGTCATCAGGAGGGTCAGGGCAAAAGTGAAAGTCAGGGGGTACGCCAGGGTTCACAGAGCTGGCTGAGCTATGGCAAAAACCAGCAGGGAGCTCCTAAAATTGCTGGGAGAGACTGAGTTGCAATAGGACAGTATCTGTAAGAACTTCGTTACTGTCATCGCTGGGTCAAGGAAGGAAACTGACCAACAGAGCTAGGTTCTGTGTGTTCCACTCTATTCCATGGTCCCATGAGCTAAACCAGGTGTTAGCAACCTTTCCAAGGTGAGGTGCTGAAATTTGACCTCTATGTATGGTCCAAGTACTGGTGATACTCGTTTAAGTCACTAATAATCCTACTTACAACTGCTTCATTAATAAATACATGAAGACGCAGAGCTTTGCCCTTTAGGTGGGGATTGGTAACGTTAGCTGGCTTTGAGCAAACTCCTGGCTGCATGGGAGAGAAAGAGTAGGGCTGAAGTCCTGCCTTGCATGCTGCTGAAATTTGGCTTACATGCGACTCTTGGCACCCATGCCAGGGGTTGCTGACCCCTGTGCTGAGCTCTTCAAAGGAAAGGCCAATGGCAAAAAACTCTGTGCAGAAACCTGCCTCTGGTTTGACCCAAATAAATACTGTGCAAGAACAAAGATGCCTTTAGCCACAAGAAAGTACAAAGGCTTATGCGCATAGGCCCAACTCAAGCCTTTCTGTCTGTCCAAACCAGGTGCATGCCCTGAGGCTGCCTCCTTCATCTCCACAAGCCCAGATTTACCTGTTAGTGATTTGTTCTTAAACAGAAGTCCCCAGCTGCTCTGCTTGCCTGGAATATAGGTACCCACAGCCCAGCTGCTGCAGTGCTGCCTTTCCGCGGTTACACAGCACCAGGAGAGTGCCCCACGCACCCCACAGGAGGCTAACTCAGATGCCAGAGATAATGCCTGAAGTGGCCACGTGGAGAACTATTTCACTGCTTACCAAAGCATGCAGGAAAGGAGAGGGGGGACGAACTTATGAAGACGGGGAAGGTTTGTCTGTACTTCAAAGGCTGCACCAGTGCAGCTGCGGTTCCCTGAAGATCCTCTCTATGTCAACGGGAGGGCGTCTCCCCTCGCTGCAGGGAGGGAGGCAGGTAGGTAGGGGTGTTGATGGCAGAAGCTCTCCTTTGACATCGTGCTGGCTACCCCAGCAGTGAGGTTGGTATAAAGTACATCACTAGAGGTGTGTAAGTTTATATGCTCCGCATGCAACTGTCCATCCCAGGGCACGCACAGCATCTGGGCTACTGTGCCCTGCATATGAGCTGTTGAAGCCCCTGCCATTTTTCCCAGTGGGAGTGCCTGCCCAGTGCTATGGTGTGATTCTTACAACCCCAGTACTGTTTATTTTATCTGTGGGAACAAAGTGCAGGAGAAAAAAGGTGATTGAATCAACAATTCATGTTTGTTTACAGTATGTACAAGCTGAAGGTAACAGGCTATGGCTACCCTGGTGTTTGCAGAACTGGAACGTTCTGGCTCTGGAGTGTGAGAAAACATAGACACACCCCGAATGCAGCAGGTTACAGTGCGAACAAGTGTCCATGTGAACCAAGCTACAGTGCTGCGTGCTGCCAGTGCTGTTCACTCTCACAAAGGGAGTAGCTGTTTACACAGAGTTCTGGGAGCTCTCCTGTGGTGGCCACACTTTAAATTTAAACCAGGGCCAGGCCTGTGCTTTAAACTTTTAAGTACAGGCAAAGCCATAGGCTGGCCTAATTGGCACCCCACAATCCCAGCCAACTGCAAAAGTAGTGCTATTCGTAGCCTGAAGGTAGAATCTAAACAATCCACTTGCAGGGATGGGAAAACAGGGTAGTGCTACCAGCACTGGTGATTTCTGCCACCATGGTGTGACAAAGTGGGATGAGAGAGGATTTTATTCCTCCGGTTAGGTCACATGTGTTTCCTACTCTCCCTTGGTAGCCCAGGTGGGTGCCTCTGTTTCCCTTGGCATAGCATCAGTGCATAGGATGAGGACACATACAAATGCGAAATGCTGGAGAGGAGGAATGGGGAGATGCTGGCTGCGCTGGATGTTTTGTACACAGTAGAGTGCAGATTCTGGTGCTGTGAAATGAGTTCAGACTGGTGGGATGGTAGGAAATGAAATTCAAATTTTCCAGAGTGGTTTCCTGCACATCTGGAGAGAAGCAGAGTTGAAAGTGGGGGCTAGAGCAGACAGGCTGGGGCATGCTGGGACAGCTCCAGGAGGCCAAGAATGTGGAATTTCACAACACTCCATCCACACTCCTCTAGGACTGACCATGCGAGGGGGTGGTACTCCTCGTGAAAAGCAGGAGTACAAAAGTCGACCTTAGGAGCCCTTGAAGTCAATGCAATGGCCCTATAGGGTGAACTGATTCCTTGGAAATTTTGATCTAAATCACCTAAATTCAACTGCATCTAATGCAGACTCTGCCGAAGCTGGTACCACACCTTGGACCCCTCCCCTAGTCAGGAAGGAGGCAAGCCCCAGGACTGCAATAGCCCAGGGGTTTGAGTGCTAGCCTGGCATTTGGGACACCTGGGGCTGAGCCCCTGCTCTACCATCCTGGGTAGCCACGGACAGGTTACCCCACTGGCAGCATCTCAGGACCTGCTTATGCAGCAGAGACACCTGCAGCGTTCCCCATAAGCGGCACCCTTCTTCCCCAGCTCAGGAGAGACTCCATCACTGCCCAGCCGATTAACAGAGCACCTGCCACCAGCTTCTGCAGGTTCAGCCAGAGCTGGCAGGCCCCAGCGTGGCACAGCAGCGGCTGGCCAGTTGGAGCACAGGCACCGGTCCCACGGCATCTGCCTCGCCCTAAGGCTGGGCCTGAGGTTTGTTCTTCCTGGTGGGGCACATTTGGGGGCAGGTAACAGAACCTCTTCTGCCCAGGGATGGAAAGGGTTAGGGCACTGGTATGGCAGGGGGTCGGTGAGGGTGTGGTGGGAGGCTGGTGAGGGTGTGGGGTGTCGGTGATGGTGTGTGGGGGTCGGTGAGGGTATGGGGGGTCAGCGATCGTGTGGGGGCTGGTGAGGGTATGGGGGGTTGGCGATGGTGTGGGGGGGTCGGGGATGGTGTGGGGGGGCTGGTGAGGGTATGGGGGGTTGGTGATGGTGTGGGGGGGTCGGTGAGGGTATGGGGGGTCGGTGATGGTGTGGTGGGGGGTTGGCGATGGTGTGGGGGGGTCGGTGATGGTGTGGCGGGGGGCTGGTGAGGGTATGGGGGGGTCGGCGATGGTGTGGGGGGGTCGGTGAGGGTATGGGGGGTAGGGGATGGTGTGGGGGGGTCGGTGAGGGTATGGGGGGTTGGTGATGGTGTGGCGGGGGGCTGGTGAGGGTATGGGGGGGTCGGCGATGGTGTGGGGGGGTCGGTGAGGGTATGGGGGGTAGGGGATGGTGTGGGGGGTCGGCGATGGTGTGGGGGGTCGGTGAGGGTATGGGGGGTAGGGGATGGTGTGGGGGGTCGGCGATGGTGTGGGGGGTCGGTGAGGGTATGGGGGGTAGGGGATGGTGTGGGGGGTCGGCGATGGTGTGGGGGGTCGGTGAGGGTATGGGGGGTAGGGGATGGTGTGGGGGGTCGGCGATGGTGTGGGGGGGTCGGTGAGGGTATGGGGGGTAGGGGATGGTGTGGGGGGTCGGCGATGGTGTGGGGGGGTCGGTGAGGGTATGGGGGGTAGGGGATGGTGTGGGGGGTCGGCGATGGTGTGGGGGGTCGGTGAGGGTATGGGGGGTAGGGGATGGTGTGGGGGGTCGGCGATGGTGTGGCGGGGGGCTGGTGAAAAAATAAAAGATGAATAAAACCGATCATAGAAAATACATTTTCAACGAGTTGCAAAGTTCCCGTCAATTACTATTAAATTAACTCTTCCAGTAACGCCCCGAACGCGGCGCTTCCCTTCGCCACGATCTGAGGCGCCCAGCGGGGTGCAGCTGGCCGCGGTGGGGTCCGGGGGCGGCGTGCGGGTCACTGAGGTCCGCACTAGCGAGGGGCCGGGGGGGACACGGGGCGCGGATCCGGCCGCCCCCTAAGCGCAGACACGTCCCGCGGGAGCAGCCGCCCATGGGGCGGGGAGGAGCCGCCTCCGCCTCCGCCTGGTTCGCCCTGTCCGGGGCGGTCCCTGGTCCCGCCCGGGCAGCCGCGCAGAGCCCCCGACCGGGCCATGGCGCTCGTCTTCCCCGCCATCCGGGTGCTGCTCGGCCTCTTCTTCCTGCTCACCGGCGCCGTGAAGCTGACGGAGCAGATCTCGGCGGAGCTCAACCGGCAGCTGGTGGGCGCGGGGGCGGCTCCTTGCAGGGCCCCTGCGGGCAGCGCGGGGCCGCCGCGCCCCCTCCCCTCCCCTCCCCGCCCCTGCCACGCACGTGGCCTTGTGCCGGGTGGGCCCAGCGGGGCTCGGCCCCTGCAGCCTCGCGGCGGGCCCCGGGGGGGCGGCTCAGAGCCATGACCCCCCCCGCGGCCGCTGCCTCTGGCTGGGCCCGGCAAATCTCCCCGCGTCCCTTTGCGGCCGGGCGTGTGGGGCTCTCCCCGCCCCTTGCAGAGCCCGGCGGGGCCCGGGGCGCGGCTCTTCCCGGGCTTGTCTTTGGCGCGGGGCGGCTCCGGGAGCCGGAGCGGGCAGGGCTGAGAAACGCCCATCGCGGGTTCCGCTGAGCCCGGCCCGCTGGCGGAGCCCCCGCTGACCCCGGGGGTGGCACTGCCGGGGGCGGGAGAGCGTCTCTGACAGCGCTTTGCCCGTGCTCGCTTGCCCGGCTCCCTCGGCAGGGAGCCCTGTTGGCTGGGAGGCTTTCTCCGGGGACAGCAGCAGGGGAAGGCACAGCCCCTCTAGCTGTATGTTTGCAAACCCACAGCTGGCAGGGGGCAGCGAGCCAGAGGTGGCACCGGGGGGGGCTGTAAGTATCTTGAGGCAGTGTGACGCCGTGGCTGGAGCACGGGGTTGGGGTTCTGCTTCCTTCCTGTGTCACTTCCCTGCTTTGTGCCTCAGTTTCTCCTCCCACCTGTGGTGGGTTTAGATGGTGCCTGCTTGGGAAAGCTGTCCAGCACCCTTCTAAAAGGGGCCGGGGCCGGCAGGACACTGCCCATCTGCTCCCCATTGCACAGCACTACGATGCCTCCACTTTGGCTACGGCGGATACCAAAATGGTATTTAGGTTTTTTCAAAACAAAACCTAACAAAACAAAAGAGCCACCCTCAGGAATTCCCCCACCCGAAACCTCCCTCCTTGCCAGCTTTGGCTCAAAGCCCTGAGCCTGTACTTGGCTTTGTGCCTCTCAAGAGCAGCCCACAACCAGCTGCAGTGCTTAATAACAACCACTTCTGCCCCACCTATGCGCCAGAGCTCTGCCTGCGTAGCCAGTGTTAGACGGGCCTGAAGAGGAGTGATCCTTGACCAGCACAGCTGCGCTGGCAGGGTAGATGCAGTTTCGTTGGCAGAGTTGTGTGTTTTCTGGTCAGGCACATATCAATGGGGCTGAGGGGCGAGGGGGGCGGGAGAGTTCTCTCTGGGTCCGAAGTGCAGCTTTGCTGGAAGAGCTGAGTCCACATTCAGAGGGCTTTGTTCCTGCCATTCCTGTATGCAAATTGTTCCTGGGGGAGATGTGGCCTCATCTGGGGATGATGCAGTGGAGTCTGTTCTTCTATGCCACCCGATGGCAAACTTTACAGATGCTGGCTGTGCGTATACCCACGCCTCGCTGTCTCCCCCTCGCCTGTATCAGCACGGAGGTCCCCAGAGCCTCGCTGACTTCCTTGGTGCAGGAGCATGGAGGACTGAGGGATATCCCTTAAAACACAGGGTGGGGGGCAGTGTTCCCTGTAAGCTGAGCACTTGGGCAGTCGCCCAGGAGAGATTCAGATGGTGCCCAGAGTCCCCGTGGCTGCCCAGAGCTGGCAGCCTGTGTTTCTACTGGTGGTGCACATAACAAAATTGATTCTGCCCATGGATGGAAAAAATTAGGGAACGCTGCTGGGATGGCAATGAGAGAGCAGAATTTGCAAATAAGATGTGTTCTCAGCAGTGCTTGTCAGTTCAGCTTTTACTGCTGCAAAATTTCACCGTTAAGTCATGGAAACAATAAAAGCGCAGACACGTGCAAAGCCATAAACAACTTCTTTGAAGGTTTGGGCCTGTAATGTGACCTGCCAGACTCTCGGTCTGCTCTTGTGCCATTTGTGAGGGTGGGAATGAATGAATGATGTTTTCTTTGCACATAGGGGAAAAATAATTCCTTGCTGTATGTGAGATTACAGGTGGAATCGTTCAAGGTGGGAGGGAATGGATTTCTGCTCTGTTTATTTTCCGTGCCAAACCACTCCTCTCCTGATGGTTTTTGCAAGCGGACAATATTGCTCCTTAGCTATAAAAAACAAAACCGCAACCGAGAACTGGCAATCTCTGCTCTTTGCTCCTTCATATCCAGTTGGCTTCATCTGAAATCAAAGTTTGTTTACTTGAACGTTTATGTGAGGGAAAGTTCATTGGCAGATTATTTAACTTCTCTTCTAAGTTAGTTCCTGCACAGCCTGTTGGCAGCCTCTTCACTGTACGGCAATATTGGCTGTTCCTGTAAAATTCCCTCAACAGAGGTTAAGGGATGTGACCCAGATTCTGCATTTGCCCATACAGGTGTAAAACCTGTGCAGCTCCATGGAGACAGTCTTTATCGACACAGCTGGACCTGAGAGAATCAGGCTCCTTTGTTTTCAGGTGCTCAGCCGTTCCAAGCTCAGCACCCAGGTTGGTGCCAGATTTTGTAGATTGTTTGGTGTCCAGTATGTATCTGGCATAGTCACACTTTGCCCTTGTGCAGCCCCTGCCGTCCAAACAGCGCTCCCTCCTCACAGAGGGAAGCACCATTATCTGCGTTCTTTAGACGGGAAGTGATTGGGCTAAGATGACCCATTGGGTTTGTGTCAGAGCTGAGGAGAGAACCCAGGAGTCCTGGCTGCTTATGCCTTCTACTCGACGCATGACGGTAACCCATAGAATTAAAATTCCCTAATTGGGTTACAGGAAAGAGGCTTAGCTGTGCCCACAGCCTGTTGGCCCTCTCATTTTCTCCATCCCTGTGCAGAATACATTTTGTTCTGTGCACTGAGGCATGGGTCTATGTGCACCATCTGTAGAAACACAGGCTGCTGCCTGGGGCGCTCTGCTAATCAGCTGGGCGGCCCCTGAATTGCTCCTGGGCAGCCCCCATGCACTCAGCTTACAGGGAACCCTGCCCCCCAGCCCCCAAGATAAAGATAGAACCTCCTGCCGGGCCAAAAGCAGCCTGGAGGTGCAGGTTGGAGCTGTGCTTGGAGTCCAGCATGCATGACTGCTAGGCTGGGGCCAGCTTCGATGGGTTGAGTGAATAACAGGCCTGTTTTCCAGCCATGCTCTGTACTTGCTGCCCTGGGAGCAGCTAATGCTACTGCACACAGGCCCTTTCCTAGGGCGCCTCCCTCCCTCTCCTGCTGCATGTCTCTGTCAAAAGAGGCGCCGAGTGCAGCCTGGGTTGGGTTGCCCAGGTCTGCTGGGAAAGGTGTGGGGTCCTCCCTGCGGCTTGTACATGGCAGTGCCGGGGAGGGGAGGGAACTGCCCACAGCTGCTGTGTCCCCTGGATGGTGCATGGTGTCCAGCTGGCTCTGGTAGAGTCCCCCGCAGGTGCCAGAGAGCCAGGAGTGCCCTGCCAAAGCCTGGGATGCCCTGCTCCTCTCTGACCCCTCAGAAGGGAGCCACCCATCTGCTTTCTCCCCAAGACTGTGCACCAGCGTCAGTGCTGGGGGCCCCAGCGCCTCATCTGAAGAAGGGGCTGGCCGTGGCCCTGTGCCCACTGACTGACTCTCTTCCCCTCTCCAGAAGTCCCAGTTTGTGCAGTTTGCCGCTGTCTTCCCCCTGAAGGAGTTTGGCTACGAGCCGGAGCCGGAGCAGTACCTGCAGGTGGTGGGCTGGATCGAGGTGGTGGCTGGGGCTCTGCTGGCCTTTGGGCCGCAGCTCCTGCAGGAGATCAGCAACTTTGTGCTCACTATCGTCATGATCGGTAGGTGTCAGCCACCTGGCCAGTGGGGCTTGGTACTGGGTGCTCCCCGGCCCTGCTGCCCTGCCCCTTCCACCAGGGAGTCTTGGCTCACACTGCTGGAGCCTCAGAGTTGATCTTTTCTCCTGCACCATGATGCTGTCCTGTCCTCCAGAGCTCACAGCCCAGCTGTGAGCTCGCCAGGCAAGGGGACTAGGATCCCCTCTGGGGTGGCCCGTGGTGGGTGATGCCCCCTCCCTTCCCAGGGGCTGGATGCAGGGGCCCCCTGCCATCTCCAACCCCGTGGGACAAGAGATCGGCGCCTTGAAGGAAGGCTCTGCCCCCTGAGCCTGGTACGTGCCCATGCTGCAGCCTGGCCTAGGTGTGGCTAACAAGATGCCCAGGTCCAGAGCTGGGGGTAGCAAAGCTCAGCCCAGACTCCGCCTTTGGCAGGGGGATTGCTCCCTGCCCCAGGTGTCCGGGGCTTTGTCCAGCTGCCAGATCTGGGTCCTTCAGCCTGGATGTCTGCCTAGACTGCCCACACGCCCCCCGACTGCCACCTCCTTCCTGTTCTCACCTCTTGGCCAGTTCTCAAGCCTCCCCCGGCTCTGTTATTACTGTCTGAGCTCTGCCAGTCGAGCACATTGTGTTCTGCTACTTAAATTTGCTCCCCAGCTCCCGACTGGTAAACCTGTGGCAGTCTCCTCTGAGCGGTGTTAACGGGGGTGTCCCAGAGAGCTGCGGGCAGCCGCCTGCACCGTGCCAGCCACAGAAGGGTTAAAAGCCAAAGCAAGCACCTGTCGAAAATGCAACCAGCGAGGGGGGCGGTTGGTCGGTCGGTGGGTCGGGTGAAAGGCTGCGATTTCCAGCCCTCGTTGGGTCAGGAGCCCCTTAGCAGGGGCCGGCCAAAGACAAGGTGCCTGAATGGCCTGTCGGTCATAAGCCAATGGCTGCTGGAATCATGAGGCTGCCCCAGGGACTCTTAAGTGAGTTGCAGTGACAGAGCCTGCCCTTACGTCACCCATCCTTGCAGTCTCTCAGGGACGTGTTCATAGGCTGTGCTCCCGCTCTGTCCTCATGGCGCACTGTCCCCGGCCTCGCTGGGCAGCGTCGAGGCAGCTAGTGACTGCAAACGCTTGCAGCCAACAGGATCCCCCATCGCTGACCCCGGGGCCCTCGGGGGAGCTGTGTGCTTTGGGCTGCTGGCTCAGTGAAGGGGTCTCATTGGTCTGCTGCCCCCTGACTCTTCCCTGGCTTGTGTTTTTCTCTGTCTCGCCCCAGGTGCCATCTACACCCTGCTGGTCCTGAAG
Source organism: Carettochelys insculpta (assembly GCF_033958435.1). Taxonomy (NCBI): domain Eukaryota; kingdom Metazoa; phylum Chordata; order Testudines; family Carettochelyidae; genus Carettochelys; species Carettochelys insculpta. The sequence goes on from NC_134160.1 coordinate 3,655,794, forward strand.
GAGCCCTTGGCCATGTGCGCCCCAGCTACAGTCTGCCTGGGCCTCCTGCTGCTGCTCAACATTCGAGGAAGAGGGGGCAGGCCCAAGTCCAAGTTTGAGTGACTGCGGTGAAACGGGGGTGGGGGTGCGGGGCTGCCATGAAATGATGTCACCCCCAACAAAATGTGGCAATGACATGGCTTCCTGCCAATGACCTCCCAGCTTATGCGCACCACCAGCTCCGCAGCACCAGGCCGGGGGCCAGCTTTGCTCGGGGGCTGGGAAGTTTCTGCCTTGGCTTTGCCGGCTGCCTCGTCCTGCCTATGGCTGGGTCCCGGGGCATTGGGCTGCGACCTCGTGGGCAGAAGCTCTGGAGTCTGCCCCAACTGGGGACCAGCAACGTGAGTTCTCACACTGGGTCCCACCAGCACGCTGAGGGTTATCGAGCTCTTGTGGTCTAGCAAGCCCTTTGCCAGCCAGCGCTGGTGGGGAGACCTGCTAGGAAGTGAGCTGAGACCCAGCCAGCTCATCTTGCATCCAGCCTGTGGCTGGATTTGAACTGCTCACCCTAGCAGCGTCCCATCATTCAGCGCCATCCTGGCCCTGTGGGGCAGCTCCCCTTCCGCAGGAGATGCAGGCTGCTTGAGTTTCAGGGGAAACAGCTGAAGTGGAAGCAGCCTTTGGCCCACGCGTCTCTGCTGGCCATGGGAGCGGCACGGAAGGATTCTGTGCTGCTGAGACAAAGGAGGGACGGGACCTTCCTCCCTGTAACGTCCTGGCTGCTCAGAGCCAATGGGGAGGGGGCTCAGGTACTGGGTATTCAGGCTGTGGGTCTTGTCGTTTCTGGGTTCTCAGGGTGGATGTCGTGGACTCTCCATACCCATGACTCCCACGCAGGATCCTCCTCCGTCCAGGTCAGCCCCAGGCCTGCACTGAGGGCTCACCGTTGCTGGTGAGATGTCCTGCCCCGTTCTCCAGGCCTTCTGGGCCAGACCCTGCAAGGCCCCTACACCCTCTCCTTGCCCCGGGTGCCAGCCCTGCTGCTCTGGGGCTGAATCCTTCAGGTGCCAAAACTCTGGGGCTGATTTCCAGCAGCTCCCCTGCTACCCCTACTAGCTTCCCCACCAAGAGCCCAAGTCTTCTGCATCCCAGGACCGGTGGTGGAAGCCGCCTGGCACAGCACTGGATGTGCTGCCAGCCTGGGCCGTTGCAGGAAGCCTGGGGCTCAGTTGTGTGGTGGTGCCCATGGACCTGTCTGGCCAGGCCTCGGGGAGGAGGTGGTCAGACTCTGTACAGAGGTCCCATGATGCTGATTTTTAAATAAACGCCCTATGCCCAACATGCGGCCTCTTGCTCTCCTGCTCTTGGCCTCGGCGTCCAGTGGCTGCTGCAGCGACAGGCTGCATCTGCCTCGCCAACGAGGAGAGTTACTGGTGGGGAGGTGGGGAGGTGGGACTAGGACAGCTCAGCCCCCTGCGGGCAAGGCACATGGTGGAGGAGGGGACGGGAGTCTAGGGAGAGTCCCCGTGCCTGCCCGGGATGGGGGATGCCTGCCTGCTGCTCCCTAAGCGGAGCCTGAGGGGCAGGCCTGGAGGGGCCCTCCAGCAGCTGGGACCCCCCTGGTCTCCTAGCAGAGCGGTTGGGATCTAACGCTGGGTGGGATGTGGCAGCGAGCCCCCGAGATTGGAGCTGGGCGAGCCCCTGGGAGTGGCTGTGGCTGGAATGACGGTGAAGGTTCACGAGGACCCCAAGGGCCTGGCCTAGGCGACTAAGAAAAGAGTGAAGGAGAAGCGTGGGTGGGCTGTGTAGACGGGGGGGCCTCTGCTGCCCCCCCAGGCTGGGTGAACGTTATGGCAGGTGAACCAGAGTAGGGGCCAGAAAGGAATGGACCAAAGCTGGTGCTTTAGAAATTTGCCCTAAGGGACAGGCAGAAGCCGAGGCAGGATCCTTCTATCCATCACCCCTTTGGGGCCCCGTTGAGGAGGTGGGGAGGAAGGAAAGGATGTTCTTCCACCACTGACCGTGGGCATGAACTCCTGCTCTGCCGTCCCCCGCCCCCGGTCACCTATGTGCGTGTCCACCTGCCCTGCCAGCAGCCTGCTCTGCCCTCCGCTTTCCACGTGCTTCTGAAATTGGCTGAACTGCCTGGCAAGGTGAGACAGGCCCTCGGCTCCCTGGTTCTGCTCAGCTGGTGTAAGCAGGGGGAAGGAAAGGGACCCGATAGGGGGCGCAAGCTGCGGCCCAGAGCAACAGCTGGCACAGCCCAAAGCATCCATCTGTCATGGATCCATGGCCCTGCAGCCTGTGACCATCGACAAGCTGCACCCTCGTCTGCCCACTGCGCTGCCCTCTCCCTTCTCTCCCTGTCCGGTTGGTCAAACGCAGAGAAGTGCCCTTCCTGGCTCGCAACTGCCTGGTTCCCCCTGGCTGGAGGGCCACTTAGCAGAGTGAGATTCTCCCCCAGAGCTGTCCTCTGGAAAGAGACGTTGATCTGGTCTGGTTGCTCGGCAGCACCCCGGAGCCCAGTTTCTCAGGCTTTTGCCTTGTTTGGGTCTTTTCCTTCTGGGAGCTCCAGCCAGCACATTTCCAGCCTTTGACGTGATGGCCCTGTGGCATTTGCTGTAATACGGAGGGGCCAGGGTCTCCGTAGGATGCAGCCATGTTCCGTCCTTGTGAGCGGGGAGCCTGGCCTGGCCCATCTCACCCGGCTATGCCAGGCTGCTGTCTGCAATGGGCACAGCTTCCGGGGGTCCTGTTTGCCTTTGCTTTTTGGGCACATTCTATGCATCCGCATGAAGCTGCAGCATCCTGGCGAGGGGTATGTGCCCACATACAAAAGAGCTGTTGGTGTGGCAGTGGTCCTGGGGGTAGCAGACCCTCGTGGGTCACCAGGGGTCAGTGCTGGGCTCACTGGCCTCTCCCTGACCCCCTTCCCTGTGATTGAAGGGCTGATTCTCCTGGCAGCTAGGGCAGGGAGGCCTGGGCCATGGGGTGGGGTCACAAGGCTGGCCTGCTAAGGGCTTTGGCTTTCAGAGTGCAGCCTGCAGGGGAGCAGGCGCCCTGGGCACAGGAACTGCGTGGGTCTCCTGGTGTCTCCAGGGGGCAGAGGGGGCTCCAGGCCCCAAGGTGGCTGCAGCAGGGAATGGTTTGGGGGTAACTGTTCTTGGCACAAGCTCTGTCTAGCAGGTGAGGTGTCCTCAGAGCAGGTGAGCCCCCGCCCCCCCAATGCACTTGTGGGGAGGCAGGGCAGCTACAGGGGGGGCAAAGCACCAAGCATCCATGTGGACAGGGGGACCCCCTGCCACCCTCCCCTGCTCCCCAACCAGCAACACTTTGCTTTGCCTGCCCCGCCAGGGGGCCTGGCTGGGAGGGATTGTGGCTGCCACAAATGGCTGTGGCTCAGGATCCTGGGGGCAGGGGGAGGACCATGCACGTAGCAGCTGCCAGGTTGGGTTGGCTCTCGGGGGTCCAGGCCTGAGGTTCAGGCCTTCCTGCAGGCTGCCGCTCCCACCCCTCCTTGAGTGCCACATTCTTGGCATTTTTCCCCAACCCCTGTGGATTCTGCCTTACTCTGCTGCTGAGCCTGGTGTTTGCCAGATGCCCTCGGTGAGGACCAGGTCTCCCCACGCTGCCCCAGAGCAGGGCCCTGCTTGAGGGCTCAGGGAAGGACTTATTCTCTGGTGGGCCCAGAGGCCCAGGGCTGTGTAGTCCCAGTGACGGCTCCCTGCTTGGCCCTACAGAAGCAGGCAGGTCTCTTCTTGGCAACAAGGGGCACAGCCTGATCCAGCAGGGCCTGCAACCCCCTGGCAGGCGCTGTCTCTGAAGCCACCACAGCGGTTTCCAGCATGGAGGAGACCCCTGGGGAGCCTGAGATAAGAGTGCCCTGCCGGCCGGAAGGCAGCAGGTGAGGCAAAGCCGCTGTGGGGGCGAGAGCCAGGCAGCCCACTGGAGCCTCCAAGACGTGCCAGGCCAACTGTCGTGGGGCCAGGCACCCCACCCCAGCGGTCTGACAATGACCCAGGCCTGGAGGTTAGACCTAGGCACGGCTCCAATGTGCTGGGCTAGACAGCCCTGGACAGAGGTTTTCTCTGGGATGGAGCTGACTCCTCGGGGCTTGGGGGCAGGCCCCTTGGCAGGCAGAGAGACGCGCACACGTTCACAATGCTGTCAGACTGAGCGCGTCAGCCCTGGTTCACCATGGAAAGCAACACAGAACTGTGGCACTTGCCTTCCACTAGTGAAAGCTGCTGCATGCGGAACAGGGCAGCGGAGAATCACACCCAGAGGATTTGCCAGGCACACTTGGACAGCATGTGTGTAGCTCACTTCTGAGACCTCACAGGAGGAGGAGATTCGGGGAATGTGCCTGATTCCTTGAATTGTGTAGATTCCTTCCTGACCCTGGCAGCTTGAAGCCTGGGATTTATTGCCACCATCATCCTACTTTGCAGAGACGCACTGGATGGACAAGCCCTGTCTATATGCTGAACACGCCCAATGTGTGTCGGAGTCCGCGGGACTGAGCACGCTCAGGATCCAGTCAGGGGGTTAGTGATCCAGGCTCAGCATTAGTTCAAAGCTTCTTGCAGCAGGGAGTTCCGCAGCTAGCTGCACGAGAAAGCACGGGGTTCGTTTTGAAAGGAAAAGAAGAGCTGTCACTTTCAGCACTCCCACGCTGGACATTGTTCCAGGTCCCTGCCTGGGCTTCAGATTGGCCCATCAGATTCTCTTGCTCCTTGTTTCTGAGAGCAGAGAATGAACTTTTGGGCATTTGATGGGCAGGACAACCTCTGAGAAGCAGGTCGCCCCATGCATCTGTCGCCACTCAGCCCAAAGGGAGCCAGGCTATGAGAACACAGAGCTCGGCAGAGGGGACACAGCTGCTGAACCCTCGGCCAGTGCCAGGATCAGAAGGCAAACAGCCACTGGGAAGATGGTGCCTCTGAAGAGGGAGGACTTTGCTTGGGGGGGGTTCTACGAGCACTCATTAATTCAGCTGCAGAATGGAGGCGAAGGAAGATCTTGGGTGCACTTAATCACCGTCACAGCAAAGAGACCCTCAGAGCCAGCGGGAGCAGGAGTCTCCCGTTGGCAGAGGTGCCATTCTCCCAGCTCCTGCCACTTGGAGATGAGCTCTCTGGCGGAGGTGGAGGGCATGTGGCAGTGATGCTGGCCAATGCTCTGTTCTGTGTGTTACGCTCTCCCTTCTCCTTATGGCTAGAAAGAAACCCCTGTGCAGACTGAAACTCCACCATCGCCAGTGGACTGGGTGGCGTTGACTCTGGAACCTAATGGCAAAAGTAAACAAACAGCAGCACAAATGCAGGCCAGCGGGCTGGGCAGTGGGGCTACGTGCGCAGGTTGGCGCAGCGCCCGCCAGTGGGAAACACCCTGTTGGAAAGGAAACCCAAAGGAAACCCTCTGAGAAGGCCTTGCTTCCCTTGCAGCCACGCGGTCTCAGGATTAATTAGCGAGCCGTGCAAGCCTTGCTGCTCAGAGGGGAGGAAACTGAAGCACTGAGGGGAGAAGTGACTCATGCTAGGTCACACCGGCAGCCTGGGAACCGAGCCCATCTCCTGAGCGCCCGCTGCCGGCGCCACTGGCGGAGCACCGACGGCTCAAGGGGGTGCACGCGTGTCTGGCAGGGCCTCCCGGGAGCCCGCATTACTGCTAAACATGCTTTGAACGGAACAAAGAGCAAAGCCCAACAGGAACAGGAACTCCGGCTTTGATCTGCCATCCCTGCTCCCTCTGTGCCTCCCAGGAGTCGTGAAAACATGACCACGTGGAGCTTTTGTGCTCCCCCTCTATCCCCTGGGCTGCCTAACAAGCTGATTCTCCAGATACATGCCTGTCCCTGCCCTGGGGCCCTCCCACTGCCCCTCTCTGCAGCAGCCTGAGGCGGGGAGCTGGGTTCTCAGGGGTTCCTGCTGTGTCCTCTGGCGCAGAGCCTGGCCCTTCAAAGTCCTGCGTGACGCATGTCTTGTAGCTGTGTGCTCGCCGGAGGTGTAAACGGGCACTGAGTGGGACCAGGTTTGGAATGCGACCTCCGGACATGGCATTAGTGAAGGCGACACCGCATCGGGGGGGGGTCTACATGTCAGGCTTTTTCAGAAAGAACTTATTTCGACATTCTAATGCTGAGATCAGTTAGTTCTGAAAAGAGCATTCACAGGGCAAGAGCATTTCGAAATGGAGCATCCACCCGGGAGAGCCCCGTTTCCAAACACGAGCAAAACCGGGATGCCTCCCTGGAGGCCAATTAAGTCATAATTACTTCTGCTTAGTACCCCAGAGTCAATTTGGAAATGGAAAGGCGGGCTGTCGGCGAAAGGCGGCTGCTTTGGTGGAGTTCCTATTCTGAGTTCAATGCCCTGTTCTTGCAGAATAACGAGCTTTGCAGCGTGGGCACAAGGGGCTTTTTCCGCACCCAGGGTAGACAAGCCCTAGTTCTGGGCTCCACATTTTGAAAAGATGTTGAAGGGGCGGAGAAGAGCAACAAGCTATTGGAAGGGCTGAGAAAATCCCCGGCAGTGAGAGATGTAAAGAGCTCTGCCTGTAGTGAACTGGAGCTGGCGAGCGGACTCAGGTTTTGTGCACCAGTAACTTCCTGGCGAGAAACACCAAGGAGTCTTGTGATGCCTAAGAGACTGAGGGATTTATTAGGGCATAAACTTTCTTGGGTCAAACTCCCTTCTTCAGATGGAGAACACACAATCCAGTAGCACTTGAGAGAAGAACAAATTTATTGCGTCAGGAGCTTTTGTAGGGAAGACCCTCTTCTTTGTGTGAGGAAGTGGATTTTCTCCATGCAAGCTTATCCCCTACTCAAGCTGCTGGTCTCAAAGGTGCTCCAGGACTCCTCGTTTTTGCAGCTGCAGACTCACACAGCTACCCTGCCGAGGCTCTTTTCCCAGGGAGCAAACACCAGCTCTGAGAGGGCTCTGGTGGAACACGAATGAGTGGCTGGTGGCAAAGCCAGATGTTTTAGCCATGCAGGTGAGGAGCCATGGGAACCTGCTACGGACGGAAGTGGTAGCTCTTGGTGGCAGCAGGTCCAACCAAACACAAGTTAGGGGGCTCAGAATGGGGGTAACTGAGCGACAGGCCATGGCTATACCAGCCAGGGGTGCCAGAGGGGGTGATCCTGGCTTTGGCATCTAGGAATCCTCATGGGAGCTGCTTGTCACAGAGTGTGTGTGTTGGGGGGGCGGGGGGAGGTCCCCAGGCCCTGCACCCCATCCACAGGCAGATGTGACGCTCATTCAGCAGGGAGAACAGATGGGTTATGAGGCGACAGGGACACAGCGTAGAACTACTATGCACTGATGCTGTTCTAGGGAAACTGAGGCACTCATCCCGTGTTACTACAGGACACCAGGAAACACATACTGCCGAACCAGGGGAATAAAATCCTCACCCCTTCCCCCACTTCATCCCACTGCTCATTTAGCAAGGTGGGTGTTGCCCTGCTGGCCTCTGGGGTTGAAGTCAGGACCCATCGCTCTCAGGCATTGTCCCCCTTCTAGCCAGTGGGTCTAGCCCTGGTGCAGCTGTGCAAAGACGTGATACACGAATTTGCACGAGGCGTTGGTCACCAGCAGGTGTAAGCACTCCCAGTCTGGGAGGGGGAGACTTCCTCCACCAGGGGCAGTGCTGCCTGTAGCCCTCCTACAGTTAGGAAACTTCTCCCTTCCTGTGGGGGGAAGGGGACCCGGACGCCTGGGTTCTGATTCCAGCTCTCCTAATGGAGATGAGTCCCTGTCCTCCTCCGTGCCTCAGTTTTCCTCCTGGTAAATGGGGCTGGGGACAGCTCTTGGCAGGGCTAATTTCTCCATGGCCTGGCCCCTGTCCTGCAGCAAGTGTGCCGGGGTCAGACTCCTGTACCCTAGCACGGTTCATGGCAGTGCAGAGCCCAGCTTGCGCCCTTCGCTGCCGCGTTGCTCTGTCAGTTTAGCCCAGAGAGCCAGGAATGAAAGGGACCCTTACCCCTGCAGCGTCACACCAGGCTGATTCACCCCAGCCAGCACCAGGCTTTCCTGCTGGGCTAAGTGCTCCGGGCTGGCGTGGGTGGGAGGCCTGGGTCAGGAGAACAGGAGCCCCTTGTACTGCCACAGTGACCCCTGCTGCTCAGTGCCTTGTGGCCCCTGGCAGGTGCGTGGGGGCTGGGGCTGCGACAGGCCCATGGCTGAGCTATCTCTGGGAGCCAGGGCTCCATCCCCCCAGCCCCACATTCAGTGCTGCTGGCCGCCCGGGGCTTGGGGAAGCCTTAGAAGGGCTTGTCATCTCGGAGTCCAGTCCCCTTTTACAAACATGCACAGGTGCCGTGCTCTGCCCTGCCTCCAGCTGCCGCCCCGGCCCCGGCAACACCACGTGGATTAACCCTTGTCAGGCGGCGCGCTGGGGCTAGAGATCAGACGTGCCACGCAGCCTGGCCAGGCTCCTTAAAGCCTCCCCGAGATCCAGCGCAGACAGCCAAGTGCAGCCAGGACAGGACCGCAGTGAAGCCACAAGCCAGCCCAGCAGGGTAAGCCACTGGCTTGGAGCAACCTCTCTAGCCCAGGGCATTCCGCTGGTACCTCTCTGCACCCCGCCCCAAGCGAGCTTGTTGGAGGGGAGCACGCGGAGCTAGCCAGCACTTTGTGTGGGGCTAGCACAACAGAAGGGGGTGGCTTGCTGGGGCAGGGTCCAGCCAGCCCCCCCCTCACCCTAGTCTGGGGGCTTTATCAGGGCAGGCTGAGAGCCCCCCTGTCACACCTGCTGAACAATGCTCTCTTTAGTTGTTTGCACCCCTGGGTGGAATACATTTTGTTATGTGCACTGAGGCATGCGCGGATGTGCACCACCCATAGACACAGGATGCCGGCTGGAGGGGTCCTCTGCTAATCAGCTGGGCAGCACCTGAATCTCTCCTGGGCGGCTGCCCAAGTGCTCAGCTTACGGGGAACACTGCTGGAGGGGCCCGAGATGGCTTTTTCCCTACTTGAAAAACCACGTGGCTGCCTCTCCGTAGTGGCTGGGGTTTCTACACCAGCCTGAGAGCATGGGATGGCCTGGCCTGACGGAGCCCTGCTATCCCCAGCCATGGGGAGCTCCGAGAGGTCACGGAGTTCCTTCTTCTGCTGGGGCACCGAATGTGTCCCAGCCCAGCCATGTGATATGGGACAGGTCTGTCATTTGGCTGGGCCAGGCAGCTCTGCAGAACACAGCAGGGTAGCACCGTGTACGAGCGAGCTCTGGAATTTGTGTGCTCAGTGCAGTCCGGGTGGGTGGGTGAAGACTGTCTGTCTCTCCTTGGTCAGTAACCTCTCACTCTGTGCCTCAGTTTCCCCTGCCATTCAAGAGGGATATTGATGAGGCGCTACCGACACAGAGCACAATGTAAGATCTCAGGGGCATTAGGAGGCTTTTGCATCCCAGTCTCGGAACTGCTACTGCTTAGTAATTAGTCTAAGGAGAAAGCTGAAGCGGCCAAATCTTTTCTGGGTCTCAAACTCGCTGCGCTGCCAGCGTGCTTGGAAACCGAGCAGATGTGTGTAAAATCCTCTGCCAGGTGCTGTGCTGTCATGAGACTTAGGAGAGCATTGGCTTGTTTGGGGCTCTGGGGCGAGGTGTTCTCCAAGGCTTTTGCCATGCAGGTTCTGTCCCAAACTCAGCCCCCTCTGCGAGTAACCAGCTCCCAAGAATCCGGCCCTGAAATCTTGTGAACAACAGGGCCCTGGAGCAGATCCTCTATGGTTGTCAGTAGAAGTTAGGAACCTAAATCCCTCTGAGGCTCTGGCTGAAGACCAGCAATTAAAGGAGGGAGACCGTAATTTTGGAGCTGGTTCATAGGAAAGGGTCAAGGCAGCCTGAACTCTGGGGTGCCATTAAGATCGTCTTCCTGCAGCACAGCTTTTCTGTGGCTGAGATGAAAAGCCCCCCCACCCCCACCCCTCGGGTGATTTGATTCTCTTGTGCAAATCTGCTGTGTTTTGTGGCTGTTTGTCAGCAGAGGAGGCCTGGCAGCATCTCGGCCTCCCGGCGTGGGCCTGAAATGACTCACGCCAAAACCCCACAGGTGTTAACAGCAGCTTCCTTGCAGCTATGTGACAGCCAGTGCATAGCAGGCAGGTTGTGCCTGGGCTGGGGCAGCCTCTTCGCACTCTTCTTGAACTCTCACTGGCCTCTTGAAGCAGCAGAGACGGAAATCGGCAGAGTCGGTGGGTAAGGACCAAACCAATGTTCTTAGCGCGTGGGCTCTTTGGGGCTCTGTGCTGCATCTCAGGGGCATTGTCCTGCTGCTTGTGGGCCTGCCACTCTGGGGGAGGGTGTCTGTGTGGTCCCTAGCCCAGAGAACCAGCTCTCTCGGGGGTTAGCTGCATCAGATGTGGCATGTAGCACCCTAAGGCACCGTGCTGGGCAGGGCTCAGCTGGACGTGGCAGTTCTAGCTCTTAGTTGCCCTGGCTATCGGGGAGGAGGGTGCACATGCCTCTTTGGCCTCTGCAAAGTCACAGCCTGGCAGATGATAGCCCCAGAGCAGGGACACAGTGAGCAGCAGCTTCCTGCTCTCCCACACACCCATAGGGCCACAACTAGCTGGCCAGTTGGTGGGTGTAGCCTGTGTGTGCTTGGCCCGGCTGCTGAGGGGCCCAGCCAGAGTCCAGTGAATGTGGGGTGGGGAGACAGAAAACCCCTCTGTGCTGGACCTGTGTGAGCCGGAGGCAGAGGCACAGGGCAGCAATTCAACCTCAAGCTTCAGGGTTCATGCTGCCTGCAGGGCTCAGGAAGGAATTTCCAGCCCCCCGCATCAGTGGCCACGTGCCTTTGGTGGAAGTTGGCTCCCGAGATGCTCCTTCCTTTCTGGGGGAGTGCAGCCTGTCTTTTGGTGCCCCAAGGGTGCTAGCAGCACAGGGTGAGCATGCACAGCAGGGGAACTAGCCATTGGCAGGCAGCCAGCAGCCAGCACCAGTCTGGCCGTGCTGGGGCTGGGCCGGGGAGGGGAGGGGAGGGGTGGGGTGGGGGCCACGGACTGGCTGGGGCAGGACAGTGGGGACATTCCGACGGGCACAGCTATGCGACTGTGGCAGGAGGGCTAAGCCCCTGCAGCTGCAAGCTGGACTGGGGGTTGCATCTCTGCGGGAGGCTTAGACCCTGCTGGGGCCCGGGATGCAGCTGTGACTCTGACTTGCAGCAGGGGCTGGGTAATCCCCACTCTGTGACCGCCTGGGGGGGGGCTGGGGAGATCGGGCTGGGTGAAATCCGGCTTTCTTTGCCCCAGATTCGGGCTTCTCCGTAGATCCAGGGAATGGCAGAGGCTGCCGCTGTAGCTTGCTGCCTGGTCTGTTGGCAGCTGGGAATCTCTGCAGTGGAGCCAGTGTTCCTCTGTTCCTTCCACCTCCCACCACACAACCAGGCCCAGTGTTTCTGATGCAGCCCAGCCACAGGCCATGGCACCCCAGCCTTGCTTGGGCCAGGCCATGGGGGCGGGGTGGGTGTACTGCCAGGTGGATGTGAGAGCAGGGAGCCTCTGCTGGTCTGGGGCCCTCAGCTGGGTCTCTGTCCTTGGCGGGGGGGGGGTCCCCTAGAGCAGGGCAGGGCAGGGCAGGGCAGGGCAACCACAAAGAGTGGGTGGGCTGCATGAGTGGCCCTCCGTCTCCTTGGTGGGCTGCAGCAGCCCATGGCCCACTGGAGCTCCACCTGTGCCCCCCAACCCACCAGACAAATCCCTGGGGAAGCCTTCCCTGTAGTAATGCAGAGCCCCCCCGGGCATGGCATCCCACCTCCAGGGATCTTTGCAACAGGCCGGTGCAGATGGGCCACACCCCCCTCCACACCCATCACAACCCTCTCCCCTCCCTAAATATATCAAGCTCCATCTTGACGCCAGTTAGGCTTTTCACCCTGGCTGCTCCCCCGGCAGGCCGCTCCAGCGCGTCACTCCTCTGACGGTTAGATGCAGACGCCTCATCTCCAGCCTAAGCTTGTTGATTGACGGTTTCTATCCATTTGTGCTGGGGTCCAGATGGTGCTTCATTTAAATAACTTCTGTCCCTCCCTGCTATTTATCCCTCTGATGTATTAATAGAGAGCAGTCGCAGCTCCCCTCAGCCTGCTTTTGGTTAAGCAGAACAAGCCAGGCTCTTTGAGTTCCCTCTCCTAGGATAGTTTTTCCATTCCTCAGATCGTTCTAGTAACCCTTCTCCGCACCTGTTCCCGTCTGAGTTCATCTGCCTTAAAGGTGGGAGAGCAGAGCTACATGTGGTATTCCAGATAAGATCTCATCAGTGCCCTGTATAATACAGGTACAACCTCTCTCCTTGGGCACCCTGGGGACCTGATGGCTGCTGATCCAGAGAATTTGCTGGACCACAGGAGGTCAATATTTTCTATCACGTTACCAACACCTCCACTGCTGACGGGGCTCTGAGAAGACACTTAGGGGTAAATTGCAGCTCAATAACAGCACAGATCACAGAGAGCCAGGACTGGTGGCTGGAAAAAAACGTTATGGGACCGTGGGAAACTTGGCCACAGCCATGAGAAGTGGTCTTCCAGTTAAATAGAATCACGCTGGCTCACAGATGTTGCTGGGCCAGAGAGTGCCAGACTAGAGAGATTCAGCCCGTACTCACATTTCCCTGTCTCTACTGGAAATACCTTGCTTGTTGTGCCCCAGGACTGCCTTAGGCTTTTTAAGGGACACCTCCCTTTGACAGTTCATAGTCACCAATACACCCCGTGTCTTTCTCCTTTTTTGTCACTTCCAGCTGGTAAGTCCCCAGCTTAGAGTAACAAGCTTTGTGCTATCAAACAGCAACCAGTTTCTATTGCTCCAGTTACCAAGGCCCTGATATTCAGGTCCTCCTTCCACCTTGGCAGTGCCCCGACCCCTGCCCCCAGCTTTCTGTCCTCTGCAGATTTTATTTGCACTCCTCCTCTTTCTCGTCTTTGCCAAGGTCAGTAGCAAAACCGTTAAACAAGGTTGGTCCTGAAATGGATCCCTGATGAACTCCACAAGTAACCTGCTCCAGCAAGACAATTCACCTGCCAGTATGCCTGGTGGCGGTCTGCCCTTTGGCCAGTTCCTTATCCACCCACTATCAATCCCCATCTTCTGCAGTTTAACAGATAATTCCTCGCAGGGAACTGAGTCGAAGGTTTAACTGGAATCCTGGCAGATCTGCTGTATCTCCTTTGTCTAAAAAATCAGTTCTCTCTCCGAGAAAGATTTAGTATCTTTGGTACCATCTCTTGCACACAACAACTGAGACAGCGGCGGAAAAATCAACAATCCCTTTTCGTCAGTTAGGCTCCTTTTTGCAGTTCACAACCTCGGAATAGACTGTTTCATTTTAGGAAACACCCTAACGGCCCTTCCATCCGCTAGTCACTTTGTGTACAGCAATGGAGCAGCCAGCGGCCCTGGGGCCAGGTGCGTGTGTGAGGTGAGGGGCTGGTTCTGTGCCCGAGAAGGGGTGGGACCTCATGTGGAAGGGGTGAGGCTTCAGGAGGTCAGCCCTCACGGCAAGTGCTCCTCGTTCCCATCCTGTAGGTGGGCCTTGTAGCTGCCTGCCTGAGGCCTGCACTGGGGGGACACCCCCTGACCCCCCAAACTCTGCCGATGGCTGCTGTGCTGGTGTTTGCTCTGAGTCCTTTGGGCTTTGCTGTGAGCTCGGCGCCTAGCTGTTAGACGTGGGGAGGGTGGCTGGACAGACAGAAGGTGTGTGTGCGACGGGATGACCGCAGGGACCGGTGTGGCTGGCTGGCTGGCTGTGCAGAGATAGCTCAAGGGGTATTTGTGGAGCTGGCCAGGGCTGGCTGGACGGATGGGGGGATAGATGGAGACCGGAGGGGTCAGACCAGCTCCCCATAACCAGCAAGGTGCGCTGGAGCCTGGCTGATGACACAGCTTTCAGGGCCCCCAGCTCTGGGCTCCACTCCCCATTCGGGCCCACAGCCAGGCCTGCCGGCTAACCCTGCCCCTCTTGCCTTGCAGCGGAGCCGACATGAGCAACTGGACGGCCCCGTTGGAGGCACCGGAGGCCCCCGTGGGCCCAGCCCGTGGGGCGTGCGAGCCGAGAGACCCGGTGCAGTTCGTGCTGGTGCCCCTGGTGCACAGCCTGGTGCTCTGCGTGGGATTGCCTAGCAACCTGGTGGCCCTGCTGGCCTTTCTGCAGAGCGGCCAGGTGAGGAAGGCCATCCGCACCTACCTGATCAACCTCACGCTGGCCGACATCCTCTTCAACCTCACCCTGCCCCTCTGGATCCCTTATTACTTGGCTGGGGGGCACTGGGCCCTCTCGGAAGCCGCCTGCCGCCTGGCCGGGGCTGCCTATTACGTGGCTACCTACAGCGCCATCGCCTTCATGGCCCTCATCAGCGTCAACCGCTACTCCACCGTCCGGCTGGCCAAGCTGGACCTGACTCTGAACCGGCGCCACGGGGCTGTGGCCGCCTGCGGGGCAGTCTGGCTGCTGTGCTGGGCCTGCGCCGTCCCCAGCCTGGCGGCTCAGCAGACCCAGGCGGGGCTCGGGGGCACCAAGTGCTTTGAGCAGAATGCAAGGCACAGGAACTACGCCTACGCCATGGTGGGCTTCTTCGCGGCCTCCTTCCTGGTGGTTCTGGGGGCCTCCACCTCCATCATGAGGTCGCTCTCGGCTGCAGCTGCCGCCTCCCACGGCAGCCACCGCCGCCTGGCCCGGGCCATGGTGCTGGGCGTGCTGCTGGTGTTTGTGGTCTGTGTGGCTCCCTATCACCTCACTCTGGCCCCCTGGGTGGCCAGCCGGACGCCGAGCCCTGGCTGCAGCCCCCCCTCCTCGCTGGACATCCTGCACAGCCTGAGCATAGCCCTGCTGAGCCTCAACAGCTGCATTGACCCGCTGATCTACTGCTTCGCCATCAGGCGCTTCCGGGCGGACCTGTGGAGGACCGCGCACAACCTTGTCCGCTGCCTCCCCCTGTCCCCCTCCCCGCTGGAGAGGTCCGGGCCCAACATCCGCTGTTCTGTCACCTCCGCCTAGCCGGCTGCTGCGAGAACAGTCTCCCTCCCTCCATGACACCCCCACGGGCACTGCTCCGGCTCCAGCCACTTGGTCTTGTCGTCAGAATCTGAACTCGCCCCCGGAGCTCTTCCCGTTGGATGTGGGCAGTCACTTGGCAGCGTTCCCTGTAAGCTGAGCACTTGGGCGGCCGCCCAGGAAAGATTCAGGTGCCGCCCAGATGATTAACAGAGTGCCATGGCCAGCAGCTTGTTTTTCTACTGATGGTGCACATCGCATGTTCCTCGGTGCACATAACAAAATTTATTCCACCCGTGGGTGAAAGAAATTGGAGAGAACACTGTCCCCTGGTAAACGCACCTCTCTGGCGTGATTGGAGGGTGACTGACTGCCCAGTGTGAGCTGGGGCTCTGCTCCTGTGAGTACATCCTGTGGGAGGAGGTTGGCAGACGTTTGAGCTAACCTCCCCCCACCCCCTGTATCTCCCTTGCTTCTACCCGCAGGAGCTCCAGTCCCCATTGCTTCTCTCTGGGACATGGGCCTTCTGGGCTTTGTCGTTTGCTGAGAGACGCCATCAGGGTGTGTCCAACCTCTGGGTCACGCGGACCGGAGCACTAGCCGTCATTAGCTCCTGGCCCCCCAAAAGCCACGTGCCCGGGTGGGGCTCCAACAGGCTGTGAGTTGGCTGGAGGGAAACATAGCTTTGAGCCTGGCCCCCTTTCTAGAAGGGACAAGACAGAGGGTCCTGGCTGTACCTCGTCTGCTTGGTGGGGCTGAAGCGGAGTGCCACAGCTGGGGTCTGCTCCCCACGAAGCCCACTGAAGAGGGGCTGTCACAGGGTGATGCCGGCCATGTAAGAGGGAAGAAGCTGGTGCACCTGTGACTGGCCATTTGCCCCTGAATTAGGGCCCAGGGGGGGCGTGGAGCCAGGTGAGTGGGAGATCAGTGAGTCAGAGCTGCCTGGGAGCAGCCAGGGAAGGGGCAGATGAGAGCTGCTGGGAACGACAGGGTGCTGCAGCCCCCCTGCAGAGGGGAGTGGTTGTCCGGAGAGCCCTAGGGGAGCTGAGTGGGGCTGAGGGGGTTCCGAGCAATGGGCCGGGCCGGGTGGAAGAGTCGGGGGCGGGTGCTCTCAAGTGGCTGGGCGGGTGAGTGGGGGCCTGCGCTGGATACTGAGTGCGGATGAGCTCCCAGGGGGTGACCTGCATGTGATGTTGGGGGAGAGGGGAGTGGCAAACCTCCCTGTGCTGCTCTGCTTTACGGGGGGGGAGGGGTTCCCCAGCAGGGGCCCACGGACTGTGCACAAGTAAATTCCACCCCGAGGTGGGGTCATTTCCATTGGACACTGAGGGAGACTGTGGGTTTTGTTTGGTGGCTGGGCTGAGGGGAAACTGAGGCGCGTGTGCTCAGGTTGGGTGTCTTTTTATGGCGGCATTGTAAGGCTCTCCCTGCCCAGCGAAAGCCAGGCAGCAAATGCTGGTAGCCTCAAGGGCACGCTTGCAGGGGGTCCTCTGTGCTGGCTGGAGCTCTCGTAGATGCTGGGGTGGGCAGTCTCTGGAGATGGCTCCACACTAATGGGAAGGGGGCCCAGTAGCTCCGGGGAGGGGGGCCATCCATATTGTGATCAGTGTTCCCTCTATTTTTTCCATCGGGGTGGAATGAATTTTGTGTGTGCACCAAGGCGCGTGTGGCTGTGAACCACCAGTAGAAAAACACGCTGATGGCTGTGGGAGCTGGGCAGCACCTGAATGTCTCCTGGGCGGCCGCCAGGGCACTCAGCTTACAGGGAGCCCTGACCGTGCCCATAGCATGAGGGGGTTCGGGTGCGTGGGGTCTGCTGTACAGAGGGGGAGGCAGCGGTGGGGCTGGTTGCCCAGGGCAGGGCACTGGGAAATGCGCCGTGTCTGACACCCGCTCTGTGCAGGATGGCTGCTCCCTGTAGGGACAGCTTCTAACTGGCTCAGCAGCGGCACAAGCGTTTGATCCCCACCCCTGCTCCTTTTTGTTGCAGAATCAGCTGTTCGGGAGCCTGATTTCACTCACCCCCCCAGAGCATCAGCATCTCCCCACACCCAGGCTGCTGCTTGGCACGGTGTGTGCTGGGCACCTCCCAGTCTAACCCTTCGTCCGCACTGGAGGCTGGTTACAGATCCTCGTGGCACATCTCCTGAGAGCCAACAGGGCTGCCTGGGAGTCCTGGGCCAGGGTTTTCCCTGTCCTCGTGATGCATTGTCGTCGTATTCCTGGCTGCCGTCCTCTGCCCCAGAGGTGGCTGCATTTCAGTGCTTGGCCTGCGCATGTGGTTGGTGAGGTGCTTTGGGATCCCTCGGGGTGAAAGGGGCTCGCTGCTGGTGTTAGCTGGGTGAACATGGTGCCATGGGGAAGTGTGTGCAGTTCCTGAAGTCTGTTACAGGGGAGCAGCTGGATGGTGTCAGGGTTCACTCCTTCCCAGGGCGACACTACGCTGTCACCTGTTACCCAGCAGCGCCGTGGGTGCCACCTCTGGCCCCACGGCTCATTGCAGGCAGGACTGAAAGCCCGACCGCGGGTGGCTGTTTGGCACTCCAGTTTTGCAGCCCCACCCACCTCAATTGGTCCCCCTGTCTGAGCAACCACAAGGCCTGTCGCAGGGCAGACCCGGCTGGCCTCACCTGCGAGCAGGTGGCCTCTGCAGTGCTGTAGGTGGGTCCCTTGGGGCCTGAGCCAGCCTCTGCCGGGAGGGAGCAGCGTGTCTCGGCCAAGGCGTTGGGAGGGTTTGCTTTCTCCCGGGGGCAGCCAGTGCCTGCCCTGAGTTCTGGGCTGGCAGTGCTGCCTAGTGGGTGCTGCTTGCTGGGCTGCGGCAGGGAGGGGAGCTTCTGGCCTCCACAGCTGAATTTCAAAGCAAAGCTCCCAGCCAGCCCCTCTGTCTGCCTGGACCATGTGTTTGCAGTCACAGATCCTGGGCTATAAAGCCCAAAGGGAGCCACAGTTCCCCTCCCCTCCCCTCCAGTCCACCCAGACCAGACCACAATTAACCCCTGGTGAGCGAGAGCAGATCTAGTCGAAAAACTCCCTGTCTGGGGTTAAAAGCTGCCTGGGCTGGAGATTCCCCTGCAGCCCTGTGGGGAGCGACCTGCGCTGCTGAGAACGGGCGCCTGAGTTGGGTCTAGCTTTAGCCCCCAGCCACTGGCTGGGGGTGTGCGTGTGTCTTTGATGTGCCTAGTGGCACGCATGTCTTCATGCACATCTGTGCTCGTGTGTGTGTGTGTGTGCGCGCATGCGAGTCAGTGCTGTGGTTTCTTTGCCTAGCGCTGACTGTTAGACTTCGTCTCCCCCTTTCTCAGGGGGCCCCTTTTCACGTAAACCTTCCTGCTTCCACCCGCACGCCTGCTCTGAGCCACAAGACCCACGCACACAAACCAGACCCTGCGAAGGAGCCTGTGCACAGCTCCCCGAGCGGCCTGCAACCCTGCCACTCGCAGGGCGGCCACGGCTCCTAGGGATGTTCCCAAGGTCATATCAGTGGCCCGGAGCGTGTTGCTAACTTGGGGATCCCCTGGATCCCTGCAGCCCCAGTGTGGAGCCTGCTTCGCCCATCTCCTCTGCTCTAGCAATGCTGGTCCCAACACAGGGTGAACCGTTCCTGGGGGCGCTGGGAGTGAGCAGCGAGGCTCCGGGTTCCATCTGCGGCTGGGAGGGGGCAGTGCAGGGCCCCCGGAGGAGTGGCCACCTGCACAGTAGCCCCCTTGGCTAAGGCAGGAGAGGCCCTGGAGGTCCATGCAGTTCCCTGACCCTGGAGAGGCGGCTGGGGCATGGCCTGCCCGTAGCCATTGGCTGTACTCTGCTAGGCCTGAGACCCGTGAGCAGGGAAGCAGCAGGGAGAGAGACAGCCTGCAGCAGCAGAAAGGGAGGGGAATTCCCTCTGCCTCACCTGCTCCTGGGCTGGTCGTGCTCACAGCCAGGATGGGGTCTGTGGGTGCAGGTGCAGACCCACAGAGCAGAGTTGCAGGGGGCTGGGATGGCTCTGTCTCACCCCACAAAGGGTGCGGTGGGGGGGTGTCGGCCAAGGCTCAGGATGCCCTGGAAAAGCTAAGCTGCTGGGGACAAGAACAAAGGAACCCCTCCAGCCTGCACCATTCGGGGGGCCCCGTGGGAGGAGTTTGCACCGGTGCGGGGGCTGGAGGAGTGAAAGGAGGCAGGTTTCCAGTTGCTATTGAGGTGCAGAGCTGCCCTAGGAAGGGCAGCGCCCCTTTAGCAGGGCCAGCTCCCTGGTGCAGCTGCCCATGTGGCAGGTGCAAGGGTTGGGGGTCTGCACAGAACTCAGTCACTCCAACCTGGGGCAACCCCCTGCAGCCTGCCTGGGGCCTGCCTGGTGCTTTCCTTAAAGCCCCACCGCCCCGCCTGTCTGAGCATCTCAGCAGGGAAAGGTTCTAGCCTGGCTGCTGCTTGGTGAGAAGCTGGAGCAGTAGTTCATCCCCCAGCAGGGAGAGCCCCTTCTGCAGGGCGATGCCCTGCTAGCGCCTGCTGGGGCCCCTGGGTTCTAACTGCAGTGCAGCAGCTGGGGTGACCTTAAGCGCTGGGGGCACAGTGGAGAGGACAGTCCTACACCTCGGCTCCTCCAGAGGGCAGCAGCTCACACGCCTGGACAGACCTAGGGAGCATTAATGAACAACTCCCACCCAGCCATGGGGCAGCTGCCCCCGGAGGGATGGAGGCGTGCAGCAAGGAGGGGCCAGACCCCTGGAGCTGGAGGCCACCAGCATCCTCTGCTGATCCCAGCCCCCCGTCACACCTCTCGCATTAGCAGGAATAGAACCCAGGTGTCCTGACCCCAACCTCCGCCCCTATTCCCAGAGCAGGAGCAGAACCCGGGTGTCCCTGGGCGGAATACATTTCTTTATGTGCACTGACGCATGTGGGGCTGTGCACTGCCGGTAGAAACACCGTGGGCACTTTGCTAATTGCAGGGTGGCAGCTGAATCGCTCCTGGGCAGCCGCCCAAGCGCTCAGCTTACGGGGAACTCTCGTCCTGACCCACAGCCCCCTGTAGTCTAAGCATTAGGGCCTCTGCTGTTATGCTGCATGGGGTGGGGGAAAGGACACTGGAGAAGCAGAGCTCTCTGTCTCTCCATCGGATGCTGAGGCTGGCAGTGCGTCCCGGTGGCATAGCGGCTGGACAGGGTACCGGCACCCGGCCGGAGGGCTGTCTGAGTGGGTGTGAGAAGGAGCTGGCCCTTTGCCTGTTTCTGGTGCCTCCTGAGCCTCCACTAGTGAATGGGAGCATGATGGGCTGGCTGGGGAGCCCAGCACGAGCAAAGGAGCAGCAAAGACGACGGGCCGAGCACAGAACAGGTCCCCAGAGTGTGTCTGCCTTCATCTCAACCCCCTTCATTTGCACCCCTGCCCCCAGGCCTGCCCGGCTCAGGGCAGGTGACCCCTGGGGGGCAGGGGCTGTCTTTGGAGGGCTTAATTAATTGGTATTTCTGAATGAATTAAAAGGAATGGTGAAGGGATGCAAAACTGGCGTTGCCTGGAGTTCTCAGTCTGTTACGTCCCACCTCCCCACCTGCCGCCTGTCCATCTGTCACCACCGCACGCCCCCTGCTAGCCAGCTCTAGGTGGAGAGGGGTGGGAGGGATGCATCTCTGTCTGTGAAAGGAATGTATCTGGCCCGCTTCACTATAGCATCTGAGTACCTCAGTTTTTAATGTATTTATCCTTCCCCCCGCCCCGCAACAAGGCCAAGGAGGGCTCCTATCCAGTTGGAAAACTGAGGCACAGAGAGGTGCTGTGACTGGCCCAAGGTCACTCACTGAGCCGGTGGCAGAGCAGGGAGTTGACTCCTGGTTCTCCCAAAGCAAACAGTAGTGAGTGCTGCCTTGTCAAACTGGCTGCTTCCCGCTCAAAGGCCGTGAAGTCAGAGGGGATGTTCGTGCCCTCCTTGATTTCAAAGCCAGAGGGAACCATAGTGAGCATCTGCCTTAAGCTCCTGCACAGCATAGGCCAGAGACCCTCTGCTAGTGCGTCCTGCCTCAAGCCCCGAACCGATGGCCAAGCCAGACCGTAGCTTCTAGTTTCAGGTGAGCAGAAGGGGCTTTTCTGCAGGCCTCGTTCGTCTCCTGTTCCACTGGGATACAAGATTCACCACAACCCTGTCTCCTAAACCAACATTGCATGCTGGGATGCAGCTGCCATGCTTTTCCCCAGAGGTGGCCGCATTTCAGCTGCTCTGGGAATTTGGGAGCAATTCCCTTTGTTGGTTTAGGTTGCAAACCGGCTGGATCACTGCAGGTTTATACCGATTGCACTTTAGGCCTTTTGAGGCTTGTGGTGTCGACCGAATGAGTATTAATGCCGCCTTCATAACTAAGCCTTGTGACTCATCCCACATGCCTCGTGGAGGATTTTGATCTGATATTAAAAAAAGAAAAAGAAAAACACTCTCTCCCCAGCTTCATCTGAGTGCTGAATGGAGAGCGACGGTTATTTTACTGCAAGAGAGGAAGGCCAGTAAGAAAAGCCCAGAGCACTGAATAAACCAAGTCCCTTCCGGCCCAGTAGGAACACAGAATTACCAATAACTCAGCAATGCTCCAGCTGGTGCTGCCTGCATCAAACCAGCCAGTCAACCTGCTTCTCTGCTGCTGGCCTGGCTTCCAAGCCTCCTTCCGCGGTGGTTGGTGGGTCACTACCCCTTTGGCTCAGGGTAGCTGAGCTTCCCACGGGAGCAGGGCTCCTTCTGGCTTGGCCAGTTTGAGGTGGAAATCGGACGGGTTCAGTGTTGGTTATGACCCATTGCATTTCTCTTCTCTGTCCTGGCTCTGTGAATGGGCTGAGGAGGGGATCTGCTCTCCAGGGGGTGCGGTGCACACATAGTGCAAGGACGGCTGAGCCACAGGCATGCTAATGGCTGCGCAGCATTTCAGCCGGTGCTGAGACGTGAGCGGGTGGGGGAAGGGCTGGAGCTGTAATGGCCCATGATCCTCTTCCTCCCTCACCCCCATGACATAGCATGCACTGGGACGGGAAAGGGAAGTTGCACCCAGCCAGGCCTACGCCTGGAGCAGAGCTTCTTTTAACTGTTTTCACGCATGGGTGTAATAAATTTTGTTACATGCACCAAGGCATGTGCATATGTGCACCACCTGTAGACACTCACGCTGCCGGCTGTGGGTGCGGTGGGCACTCTGCTGATCAGATGGGCGACACCTGAGTCTCCTCTGGGTGCTCAGCTTGCGGAGAACACTGGCTGTTCAGCAGCAGTGCAGCAAACACACAAGCCTTGGGGCTATTTGGTCCTGCTCAGGAGCCATATCCCAGCTGGGGCAGGATATCAGTTGCCCTTCCAATCCCTAGTGACAGGCAAACCGCCAGGGGATCCCTGGCTAGGAGAAACCCTCTGAGTCCTTGGTTGTTGGTCTCCGAGCTGGGATCTGGAGCAGTGGCTGGACCTGGGTCCCCCTCCCAGGCACTGGGGAAGTGGCACATTCATTGGCAGTGGATTTGATGACCTCCAGGGAGGGGCTTTGATACCGCAGCAGGGGGAAAGCACACAGACCTGGCTGTGGGCAAGCCATGGTGAGAATGCCCTGCCCCTGAGCCCTGGGGGCGGCTGAATGAGCAACGTAAGGGACTGTTGGACCTTGGAGAAGCTGATTTTCAGAGCAGCCAGGAGGCGGTGCCCTAGCCATGAGTGACTCCTGAGATGAATATGCATGCCCCATAACTCTGGGTGATGCTGAGCTCATCTGCCAGCCAGCCAGAGCCTCCTTCATTTAGCAAATCGGCAGGGCTTGCTCTGAGCCCTGGGGGTTGCGCTGGTTGTGCCTGATAAAGTCCTGCTCCCATGGGATGCGTGGAAAGCCAGAGCATGTCTGTGTGGGACTGGGTGCTGCTGCTGGCCCCTTGGCAATGCTGCTGTGTGGCATCTCTCTGCTACCTGCCATAGGTGCAGCTGGACAGGGTGCAGGGCAGAGAGTCACAGAGCTGGGGGTTCTCCTGCCTGCCCACGTAGCCCACCAGGGCCACTTCCGGGAGGGTTAAAATCAGCTGAGTGAAGAGGTGACTAGCTGGGGCAACGCTGCAAAGCGCAGCGGCAGTAATCACCTCCGCTCATCTCAAGGCCTGTCTGCTGGACGGTCCCCAGAGGCTTCACCAAGGACTTGTAAGTTGCTGCACCTGCTGCTGTAGGCACCACCTCTGGGGTGGAACACTTTGGTGCAGAGCAGGAAGCAAAGGAGACTTCTGCTTCCTGTTGCAATGGCTGGGGGAATGCAGGGAGGCAGGATGCAACCACTGAGTGAAGGTTTAGCCAGGACCAAGGTTCCCTCTAACTTTCTCCATCCATGGGTAGAATAAATTTTATTATCAGAGAGGCGGCCGTGTTAGCCTGTATCTTCGAGAACAACTAATTACCTGTTAGTCTATGAGGTGCCACGGGACTTCTTGTTGTTCTTAAATTTTACTATGTGCACCGAGGCATGTGTGGATATGCACCACCCATAGGAACACAGGCTGCCAGCCGGGGGCGCTCTGCTAATCAGCTGGGCAGCACCTGAATCTCTCCTGGACAGCCACCCAAGCGCTCAGCTTACAGGCGACACTGGCCTGGACCCTAGGGCCAACCTTCCCATTTATCCCAGAAAACCCTGGGGCTTTAATGGGCACAAGGGTTTAGCTCCTACAAGCAGACAGTGCCCCAGTGCTATGCTGTGGCATTAGCTCAGTACTGGTGGGTGGGGAGGAGTAATGAGCTCCATCTCCTGCTGTTCTCCTGGGTTTCCTTTTGCAGCTGGCTCCACTTAGCCTGAGTGGGAGCCCAGCTGAGCTCTGCTGGATCTGAGCTGAGCCTTAGGACCTTTATTCTCCTGCCATTCGGTGGAGCCTAGTACTGGGGGTTTAACCAACACAGCCTAGCCAAATCTGCCATGCTCCTCAGATCAGGCCTTGGGCTCTGCCCCCTCCAGCTTCCCTCAGGCCTTCCCCAGTGATCTGGGCTGCATGCACGAAGGGGTTTTGTGCAAATGATGCACGACTCTTCTTGGCCTGCAGTGACCAAACTGCTCTCCTGCTGCTCAAGGGACACAGGGCCAGGGAGCTCCATGCAAACAGATGCTGACCACTTCCTGCAGTGGTATCTTCCCAGCATGTGACTGTGAGTGTCCTGGCAGTGCTTGAGGGGTAAGTTACTGTGATTCAATCTCCTGTTACTGGAGGTACTGTGGGTTTCCCTGTAGTCACATCAGCCTTACCGTGGTTTAATTCTATGGGGCTTGAGGCTAAGATAGCATCCGTGCGGGGCCAGGATGGTGTGTATGTGAGAAGGTTAAGGTGGCTTGCAGTCTTCTTTGCCTCTCTTGTATTCTGAGCTATTTCAGGGCAGGAGCCTGTGTCGCAGTAGCCCCAGGGCTGATCTAACTTGTGCTCTGCTCCCAAGGGGCCTTGGGACGCTGAGGATACCTAATGCAAGGCAATCCAGGTCCACCTCTGTGCCAGGGGCAGGGAGCAGTAGTGAGGCATAACCCCCCAGGTTGGGAGCTGCTGGGGGTTCCTTTCACCCCCCTTTCAGGCCCTCTAATGCTGCCAAGGTAGGTGAAATGGGGCTGAGAGTGGCTGACCCCAACAGTCACCTGCCACTGTGCCTTAGGGAGGGAAACTGGGCCCAAAGAGGTGAGCGCCTGTTAGGTGCCAAGGTGCCGATCTGGATGTGGGCGTTGCAGGGAGAGCTGCTGGCTGCTGTGAGGCTCAGCTTTATTTTGGTGCTAAAGGGGAGATGGGATCTCTGAAAAATCTGATCCTCGGAGCCTTGCCCAGAGCTGCTCAGGGTGGTCAGAGCTGGACTAGGGCTACAAGGGTCGGCCTGAGTGCTGAAAGCATGCAGGAGCTCCAGCAAAGTCAGTGGCATGATGAAGGGTTTACCCCACTGTCCATGGGGCCTGGATCCTGCCCCTGGCTGGCTGGCCTTTGACCACCTCACCCTCTGTTCATCGGTTTGTGTCACCTCTGACACCCGCTTCCTGCCAGCCCTGTGGCAGGCTCCATTCATGGCTCAGCAAGCGAGGAGGGTTGGCCAGAGCAGCCAGTGGGTGTCTGCCAGTGTTCCCTCTAAGCTGAGCACTTGGGCGGCTGCCCAGCTGATTAGCAGAGGCCCACAGCTGGTTGCATGTGTTTCTATTGGCAGTGCACATCCCGTGGTGCCGACAACAAAACTAATTCCGCACGTGATGGAAAAAACGAGAGGGAATGTTTCTGTGCACCCCTCACTTACCCTCTGTCAGCTGTATCCAGGAGTTAACGTCTGTAACACGTGGTGCCCCCCAATACTCACCATCCGTTGGTGACAAGGTTTGAATAGAGCCACCTGGCAGCAGCTTGCGTAGCTGCCTTGGTAGCGTATTAATTTTTAAATGCCTGGATTAAAATTGAATTCTAACGTCTGTAAATCCTGGAGGGCCAGCTTGGAATGCCTCATGCCAGTCCCCTGCCTGGCAACCACGGCCCCTCCTTGGTAACTGGGACTTCTCCAGCAACGATTGTTATGTTGGGAAGCAGAAGCGGTGGGAAAGCAGCTGGTGGGGAGAGGGGTGTAATCTGGTTCCTGTCCAAAGCTTCATGCAGGAGGATGTCAGAACTGCTAATCTCAGGCACCCAAAAACCAGGAGTCTCTCCCCTCCCAGCCAAAATCAGGAGGATTTACAAACCAATAACTTTTTGGGATTCTTTTTAAATTCACCTTTTAAAAATCCCTTTATTCCAGAGCCACACTTTTCTTATTCACAAAAGGACTAGACAATGAAAGCTGGGAATTTCCTGGGACCCCATGAACTTCAGGAGCTGGGGCTTTTGGGAAAGTGTCAAATATCTGGAGACTCACCGGAAATTGCTGGAGTTAGCAATGCTGTGGGTATAATATAAATCACAAGCCAAAGAAAAGTGCATCCCTCCAGTGTCTGGTGCTGACTAAAGCAACCCTTGATGTGCTAAGCCTGGGTTGGGACATGCCCAGTCCCCCCGCTCTCTCTCTCTGTCTCTTTGCCTCCCCTCCCTTCTCTTCGGTATGAACAGGCTTTCCTAATTCTAAGATCTATGTCAGGCAGAGCCCTTTAAGCTTGCCCCTGCGCCTCAGAACCAATCTTCCCCTCCAGACCAAGCTGTGCCCGTGGTGCTCCCAGCCAATGGCACAGCTCTTTGCAATGTGATCATCCCTCTTCTTCCTCACGCATCAGCAGGGAAACAGCTCATGTTTAAATGGCCATCATTAGGTTTCAGAGTTATCGTCTGGTTGAGTCAAACGAGGAGAGCTACTCATTGTTTCAGGCTGAGACTGCTGGGTTTCAGGCTGCTTCCTCCCTCTACACCAGGGCTGTTGGAAAGTTCTCACTTGGAAGGCAGTGGCAGAGGATCAGGAGTGGCTCAGGACTGGCACTATTGCTGTGAGGATTCCATGCCCTGGCAAAGTCCTGGGGGGGCAGCAATACACATGGAGGCTGCTCTGGCCGATGCCAGGGTCTGTGCTAGCTCCCTTGCATCACTCTGTGCCTGACTTTGCTTCGCCATCTCTTTCCTGCTGTGTAGTGAGGGTGCAGCTTATGGCCCAGGCAGACTAGCTGGAGGCAGTGTTCCCCTTTCTCTCCTTTCGATCTTGCCCAGCAGCCAGGTTGCAAGCCTTGCTATTGGCCAGAGAGAAATGCCCTTGATCAAGTAGTTCGGGTGGGCTAGCCAGGCAGCCAGCCCTAGCATGGGATGAGAAACTGAGGCAGAGGGATGGGAAGAAGCTTGTCGGGGTCTCAGAGCAGGTAATAAATCCCATTTCTCCAGAGTCCCAGCCCGGTTCCCTATCCGCAGAGTCACGCTGTCCTGAGCCAGAGCTGCAGCTTCTTTGCCTCAGTCTTTGGAGGGGTGCAGCTGTGAGCTCATCCCCTTGCTCCATAGTGTCTGTGACTCTTGCCTCGGAGTTACAAATTCAACTCCCAGCCCAAGTCTTGGGGCTCACTAGCAGCAGAGCTGGGTGCCAGCTGTCCCTTGGACATGAGGGGGTGTGTCCAGGGTGCCAGTCCTGACTCAGACACCGACTTGCTGGATGAACTTGGGAAGTGTGCGGAGGTCTCTGGGCATTGAGTGCTACCAAGGTGCCCACACAGAGCAGTTGGTGGTTGTCCTTTGGGCCTGACTCTGCCATGGGGTGAGAAATGGCTGGAGATGCACCCAGTGCTGGGGAGAGTGGCCTCTCCCTGCACAGAACTGCAGCAGGTTGCTTGGCAGGGAGAATAGCCCTGAGCCAGTAAGAAATCACAGCGCTGCTGAGCTGTGTTTGCTTGGAGAGCCGTGTGGGTGTATATTTCTCAGTCCCCTGTGTGGCCTTTGCTGTAAATTACCTGCTGCTGGCCTGCAGTTAATAACTCATGAAAACGCAGAGATGCTTGTTCCTTAAAAACAAGCTCCAGGAAGCTGGTCCAGGCTCTGAGCTCCCCCCTAGCCACTCGGGGTCCCTTGCGCCCAGCTGCAAGCTCACGCCCTTCAGCTGTGCTTGGTATGGGAAGCCGGGAGAGGAGCTCGCTGGGGTGGGCGGGCTCCTTACACAGCCCTCTGAGGAGCCGGCAGCGCTCAGGCAGAACTGATGCTCTTGAAGGAGTGTCTGAACCTGAGGCCTTTGCCACTGGAACTGATGGAGGAACCCTCTTAGCAGCAGCAGCAGCAGGTTATTACCTTCTTGTGGACCCGCTTCTAGGTGGGGATACGACACACATTTTGCCCTTGTGTGGTGCACGCACGCATGCGCACACACTCACACGCACTTGGGGCTGGCTCCCATGCGGAGGCACAGAGGTGAGGATCAGAACCGGCCCCAGAACCCAGGTGTCCTGGATCATGCCCAGGGCTGCTCTAGCCACTGGATGCCATTGCTTCTTTATGAGCTTCCTCCACCCTTGTGTCCCATGTACTCCCTGATTTCACTGCCCTGGGGTTAGCAGGCTGGGATGTAGATGGCATGGAACGGGATATGGTAGTTGTGGGATGTCTGGGGGGAAGCCCAGGGGAAGGAGAGGCAGAGAGCAGTGCAGAATGGGGGCTGTCACCCTCCCTTGTGTAGAAAGCCCATGTTTCCCTGTCATTTATTTGCTTGCTGTGATTAGCAGGTGGTGGTTAGATGCCGAAGGGCATCTCCTCTCAGGCCCTGGCACAGAGGCTGAAGCTGTCTCTCCTCTCTGCTGTGCCAGAGTCCGGCCAGCTCCTCTGGCTTCTCTGACTGTGCCCAAGCAGCTGGCCTTTCACTTCCCTCTTGAAAGCAAGTCTCTCTCTGAGAAAGCCAGGCCCAGGGCCTATTGGGCACTTGAAAACTCTCATTGTTTGGCAGATAAGAGCAATTAGCTGAGAGGAGCATTGTATCTAACACCTATATAAATGAGAAAGAAAATCGGGTAACTCTTTGACCCCTTCAGCATGGTCTGACACCTGGTGGCCAGTCACTCAAGGGACACGGGTTGGAGTTAACCTTTTAATGTATGTTCTTTCTTCATTACTATCTCTGCCGAGAGAGAGCGAGTCTGCCAGGACTCCTGGGCTCTATCTCGGCTCTGAAAGGGGAGTGGAGTCTAGTGGGTACAGCGGGTGCAGGGAGGATAACATCTGGATTTTATATAAGAACATCAGAACAGCCACACTGGGTCAGACCAGAAGTCCCTCTAGCCCAGTGTCAGGTGGTCCAGAAGGAATG